>NC_138779.1:223161074-223171074 GCF_965119305.1 Pelophylax lessonae | reverse complement strand
TTTCAAAACTTACCACCAGAAAAAGTCGACTGCGCTCCAGACTGACCGAAGCAAACCTGGAAAACCAGTTGCGAGTAGTAACATCATCAATACCAGCTAACATCACACACCTCACCAAAGAGAAGCAGTTGCAGCCATCACATTGGGGGCGAGTTAATTAAATGTTTGACCATATATAACAACAGGCAAATTTTTCAGTTGATAATTTTGTACGGCCCCCAAATGATTTTATAAATACCCAAATGGCCCTTGGCAGAAAAAAAAGGTTCCCCACCCCTGCCCTAGAAGCTGCAGTAGGGGGCTCTTATGAGGCCCTGGCCTATCTGGTACATAGAGGCAGTAGATCCCCTCACACGTAGACGGTCTCTGAGATCTGTGCTTCAAGCCTGGCAAATAGCTCATGGTGTTGATTTTGGGGGGCCGCCCCCCCCCCCCACTCCACATACTCCTCTATGGATAAACCCAACTCTTCCCCATTTCTACAGCTCTGACAATCCAGTGGTGTGGACGAGATATGAAATTAAAATACTGGCTGGTATTACACAATGGGGGGCTGAGAACTTTTGAGGAGTTAAAATCCTTATTTCATCTCCCAAATGCCCAAATCTTTAGGTTCATACAATTAGGATATGCCTATCAGGCTCAACTTGGGGGTGCTTCGATAGAAATTTCACCTTCAGGGCTGGAGACCCGACTAAGGGACGAGGACCTAGCTAAGCCTTTATCGGTTCAACAGAAAAGGCTTGGTTTTTTACTAGAAAATTACTTTGAACCCTCAAACATTATATATTTCTTTAAAGCAGAGGCCCTATAGAATAAAATGGTGGATGTTGCAAATTTTTTTGTCACAAGGTATTTGCGCACAGATTTTCCAAACGCAATTTTTGCGAAAAAAATACATTTTTTTTAAATTTATTGCACAAATACACTATATAATTCCAATTTTTTTGGTAAAATTTAAAAGATGATCTTATGCCGAGTACATAGATACCAAACATGACATGCTTTAAAAATTGCGCACGCCTGCGCAGCGGCAACAACGTACGTGCATTTTTAAAAACCTTTAAAAGTCTCTACAGGTTACCACTTTAGACTTACAGAGGAGGTCTACTGCAAGAATTACTGCACTCCATCTGGCGTTCGCGGCGATACCTCACATGCATGCTGCAATTGCGGTTTACATATGACACTAGACCAACGCTTGCGTGCGCCATTGAGCGCAAGCATGGGGGAAAGGGGGGGGGGGCTCGATTTTTTTTTCTTTTTCTTTTTTATGTTATTTTGACACCTTTCCTTTAATTTTTTTTTTTTTAAATCATTTTTATTGTTATCACAGTGAATTTAAATATCCCCTATGATAGCAATCTGTGGTGACATGTACTCTTTTTTAAAAAAATTGGGGTCTTTTAGACTCTAGATCTCTCCTCTGACCTTAACGCATCTGACCACACCAAAATTGGTGTGATAAAATACTTTCCCAATTTCCCAATGGCCCTGTTTATTTCTGGCGAAACAGAAGTCATGAAATGCTCGCAGCCTCCGGTATCTTAGGCCATAGAGATGATTGGAGCCATTCTCATCTCCAATCAGCTCTATGGTTAGATAATTGAACCACCGGCTGCACTCTCGGGTTAACCGGTGGGACAGGAGAGCCCGAGAAAAACCACGGAAGGCTGCGGAAAGTGGGGGGGGGGAGGCCCCTCCCACTGCATGTAAAAGCAGTCTAGCGGCCAATTACCTGCTAGGATTGCTTTTACATGTAAGCCGACCGCTGGCTGTAAAAAACGATACCAAGATGATGCCTAAATCTGCAGGCATCATCCTGGTATAACCACTCAAAGTCCAGCAACGTACCAGTACATTGCTGGTCCTTGTTTGGCATATAGGTTTTTTTTTTTTTTCATGCAGCCTGTGGGCTGAACGGAAAAAAAGAGAACCTATCAGAAATCAGCACAGGAATAATGCGTAGTATTACTCATCATTAACCGCCCAAACATCCAAACCCACTGAATTTAATGATGGGTATACACGACACTATCCACGTATACCAAAATAGGATTTTAACTGCAGTGCTGAAATCAGAAAATCACCACAATTAAGACATGCCTATCAGGCTCAATTTGGGGGTGCCTCGATAGAAATTTCATCTTCAGGGCTGGAGACCCTACTAAGGGACGACCCTACTTAAAGAGGATTAGTCAATAGTGCCCTTCATAGTTATTGGTTCGGAGTTGTTGGGGGGGGGGGGGGGCTTCCTAATCCTGTATAATTTTTGGGTGTTTTGTGTAAGTGACAGGCAGACTGGGTGTGTTCATTTCCACCAGGAACGGGGGTTTAGGTGTATGTTTTATTATTCAACTGATAATTGTCTTGTGTGGATTGACAGTCTTACTTTCTGTATGTAACTTATAAAACTTTCATAAAAAGAATTAAAAAAAAAAAAACAAACAAAAACACTTTTACCACAGCATATAGATATTCAAGAATTTATCGAAGTTTTTATCCAAATAATCAAATTAATAATCGGTTATGAAAATATTCTTTAGGTACATAGGTTGAAAAAAGACACAAGTCCACCTGGTTCAACCAATAAAAAATAGTCAAGTAAACCCAACCATGCAATCCCCTATACACAATCCTATACCCGCCCCAACCATGCAATCCCCTATACACAATCCTATACCCGCCTTAACCATACAATCCCCTATACACAATCCTATACCCGCCCCACCATACAATCCCCTATACACAATCCTATACCCGCCCCACCATACAATCCCCTATACACAATCATATACCCGCCCCAACCATGCAATCCCTTATACACAATCCTATACCCGCCTTAACCATACAATCCCCTATACACAATCCTATACCCGCCCCCACCATACAATCCCCTATACACAATCATATACCCGCCTTAACCATACAATCCCCTATACACAATCCTATACCCGCCCCCACCATACAATCCCCTATACACAATCCTATACCCGCCCCACCATACAATCCCCTATACACAATCCTATACCCGCAGTTGATCCAGAGGAAGGCGAAAAACCCCAGCAAAGCATGATCCAATTTACTACAGCAGGGGAAAAAAATTCCTTCCTGATCCCCCGAGGGGCAATCGGATATTCCCTGTATCAACTTTACCTATAAATATTAGTACCTTTTTATATTATGTACTCCTAGGAAAGAATCCAGGATTTGTTTTTTTAAAGCAATCTACTGAGCTGGCCAGAACCACCTCTGGAGGGAGTCCATTCCACATTTTCACAGCTCTTACTGTGAAGATATTTGGAGACTAAATCTGTTACCCCCCCCTTCTCTCTCTGTCACCCTCCCTCCCTCTCCGACCCTCCCCCTCTCTCTGTCACTCCCCCTCTCTCTCTATGTCACCCCCTCTCTCTCTCTGTCACCCCCTCTCTCTCTGTCACCCTCCCTCCCTCTCTGACCCTCCCCTCCTCTCTTTGTTACCCCCTCCCTCTCTCTGTCACCCTCTCCCCTCTCTCTGTCACCCCCTCCCTCTCTCTCTGCCACCCCTCTCTCTTTCTCTGTCACCCCTCCCCCTCTCACCCCCTTCATGCAGTCATGCCCCCCCCCCCCACCACAGTCCTGCATGCAGTCATGGCCCCCCACCACAGTCCTGCATGCAGTCATGGCCACCCCATCACAGTCCTCCATGCCATCATGGCCCTTCATCACAATCCTCCATGCAGTCATGGCCACCCCACCACAGTCCTGCATGCAGTCATGGACCCCCATTACAGTCCTCCATGCCGTCATGGCCCCCCATCACAGCCCTCCATGCCGTCATGGCCCTTCATCACAGTCCTGCCTTCAGTCATGGCCCTCTATCAGTCCTCCATGCAATCATGCCCCCCCCCCCCCAATCACAGTGCTTCCTGCAGTAATGCCCTCCCCCCCCGCCCCCGCCCCCCATTCTTTTCTGTTCCTTCTCCCTTTCTTTTCTGTCCCTCCTCTTTTTCCTGCATTCTCTCTGCCATCTCCTTTATTTTCCTGTCTAACTTCCTTTTAATCTCCTCTATCCTCTCATACTGTCTCCGCAGTCTCATATCATCTATTATCTTTTTTGGATTAATTTTCTGTTCCATCTCATCCCTGTCCATCCCTCACCTAATCTCCGATCCTCCACCCTTTCCCATTCCTCTATTCCTCCACCCTTTCCCATTCCTCTATTCTTTTCTATTCCTCCACCCATTCCCATTCCGCTATTCTTTTCTATTCCTCCACCCTTTCCCATTCCTCTATTCTTTTCTATTCCTCCACCCATTCCCATTCCGCTATTCTTTTCTATTCCTCCACCCTTTCCCATTCCTCTATTCTTTTCTATTCCTCCACCCTTTCCCATTCTTCTATTATTTTCTATTCCTCCTCGTTTTCCCATTCCTCTATTCCTCCTCTCTTTCCCATTCCTCTTTTCTTTTCTATTCCTCCACCCTTTCCCATTCCTCTTTTCTTTCCTATTCCTCCACCCTTTCCCGTTCCTCTATTCTTTTCTATTCCTCCACCCTTTCCCATTCCTCTATTCTTTTCAATTCCTCCACCCTTTCCCGTTCCTCTATTCTTTTCTATTACTCCTCGTTTTCCCATTCCTCTATTCTTTTCTATTCCTCCACCCTTTCCCATTCCTCTATTCTTTTCTATTCCTCCACCCTTTCCCGTTCCGCTATTCTTTTCTATTCCTCCACCCTTTCCCATTCCTCTATTCTTTTCTATTCCTCCACCCTTTCCCATTCCTCTATTCTTTTCTATTCCTCCACCCTTTCCCATTCCTCTATTCTTTTCTATTCCTCCACCCTTTCCCGTTCCTCTATTCTTTTCTATTCCTCCACCCTTTCCCATTCTTCTATTCTTTTCTATTCCTCCTCGTTTTCCCATTCCTCTATTCCTCCTCTCTTTCCCGTTCCTCTATTCTTTTCTATTCCTCCACCCTTTCCCGTTCCTCTATTCTTTTCTATTCCTCCACCCTTTCCCATTCCTCTATTCTTTTCTATTCCTCCACCCTTTCCCATTCCTCTATTCTTTTCTATTCCTCCACCCTTTCCCATTCCTCTATTCTTTTCTATTCCTCCACCCTTTCCCATTCCTCTATTCTTTTCTATTCCTCCACCCTTTCCCATTCCTCTATTCTTTTCTATTCCTCCACCCTTTCCCATTCCTCTATTCTTTTCTATTCCTCCACCCTTTCCCATTCTTCTATTCTTTTCTATTCCTCCACCCTTTCCCGTTCCTCTATTCTTTTCTATTCCTCCTCTTTTTCCTTGCCATCTTTCTTCTCTATATTTTCTTACACATGTGCGCTATACTTTGACGCTGTCTATGCATTCTCATAGTATTTGTCATCAATTTTGGATTCCTTTTATGTTCCTGCTAATCCCTGTGCCATGCCTAAGCTATTTTCCATCCCTCCTCTCTTTCACATTTGTCCATGGCTTTCTTTTCCGCCTCTTCTTTTGTTTTCTGTCCCTTCTCTCTTTCCTTCTTTCTCCTTTCCATCTCATTTGTTCTCTTGTCTAGCTTTTCATACATCTCCTCTTTCCTCTGCTGCTGTCTCTGCAGTCTCATATTATCGGTCATCTTTTTAGGATTCCTTTCCTGTTCCTTCTCATCTCTCTCTCTCTCTCTCTCTCTCGAATGCCTCCTCTAATCTCTGGATCTCCACTCTTAGCCATTCATCCCTTGCTTTATATTCCTGCTCTCTTTCCCGTTCCTCCAGTGCTTTCATTTCCTTCTCTCTTTCATGTTTTTCATTTATTTTCCGTTCCTCTGTTCTATCCACTTCCTTTCTTTTCTGTCCCTCCTCTATTTCCTGCTGTCTCCATGCCATCTCCTTTCTTTTCTCGTCTAGCTTTTTACTAAAATCCTCCATCCTCTGCTGCTGTCTCGCAATTCTCATTTTAGTTGTCATCTTTCCCGGATTCATTTTCTGTTCCTTCTCATCCATCTCCCATGCCTTATGTAATTTCTGATTTTCTTCTTCTAGCCATTTCTCCATTGCTTTATATTGCTCCTCTCTTTCCCGTTCCTCCATTGCTTTATATTGCTCCTCTCTTTCCCATTCCTCCATTGCTTTATATTGCGCCTCTCTTTCCCATTCCTCCATTGCTTCCTTTTCCTCCCGTTTTTTATTTCTTTTGCATTTCTCCGATCTTTCACATTCATTCATTGCTTTCTTTTCCTCCTCTCTTTCCTGTTTTTCATTTATCTTCCGTTCCTCTGCTCTGTCCCCTTCCTTCCTTTTCTGTTCCTCCTCTATTTCCTGCTGTCTCCATGCCATCTCCTTTCTTTTCTCGTCTAGCTTTTTACTAAAATCCTCCATCCTCTGCTGCTGTCTCGCAATTCTCATTTTAGTTGTCATCTTTCCCGGATTCATTTTCTGTTCCTTCTCATCCATCTCCCATGCCTTATGTAATTTCTGATTTTCTTCTTCTAGCCATTTCTCCATTGCTTTATATTGCTCCTCTCTTTCCCGTTCCTCCATTGCTTTATATTGCGCCTCTCTTTCCCATTCCTCCATTGCTTCCTTTTCCTCCCGTTTTTTATTTCTTTTGCATTTCTCCGATCTTTCACATTCATTCATTGCTTTCTTTTCCTCCTCTCTTTCCTGTTTTTCATTTATCTTCCGTTCCTCTGCTCTGTCCCCTTCCTTCCTTTTCTGTTCCTCCTCTATTTCCTGCTGTCTCCATGCCATCTCCTTTCTTTTCTCGTCTAGCTTTTTACTAAAATCCTCCATCCTCTGCTGCTGTCTCGCAATTCTCATTTTAGTTGTCATCTTTCCCGGATTCATTTTCTGTTCCTTCTCATCCATCTCCCATGCCTTATGTAATTTCTGATTTTCTTCTTCTAGCCATTTCTCCATTGCTTTATATTGCTCCTCTCTTTCCCGTTCCTCCATTGCTTTATATTGCGCCTCTCTTTCCCATTCCTCCATTGCTTCCTTTTCCTCCCGTTTTTTATTTCTTTTGCATTTCTCCGATCTTTCACATTCATTCATTGCTTTCTTTTCCTCCTCTCTTTCCTGTTTTTCATTTATCTTCCGTTCCTCTGCTCTGTCCCCTTCCTTCCTTTTCTGTTCCTCCTCTATTTCCTGCTGTCTCCATGCCATCTCCTTTCTTTTCTCGTCTAGCTTTTTACTAAAATCCTCCATCCTCTGCTGCTGTCTCGCAATTCTCATTTTAGTTGTCATCTTTCCCGGATTCATTTTCTGTTCCTTCTCATCCATCTCCCATGCCTTATGTAATTTCTGATTTTCTTCTTCTAGCCATTTCTCCATTGCTTTATATTGCTCCTCTCTTTCCCGTTCCTCCATTGCTTTATATTGCGCCTCTCTTTCCCATTCCTCCATTGCTTCCTTTTCCGCCCGTTTTTTATTTATTTTGCATTTCTCCGATCTTTCACATTCATTCATTGCTTTCTTTTCCGTCTCTCTTTCCTGTTTTTCATTTATCTTCCGTTCCTCCACTCTGTCCCGTTCCTGCATTGCTTTCTTTTCCTCCTCTCTTTCCTGTTTTTCATTTATCTTCCGTTCCTCCACTCTGTCCCGTTCCTCCAGTGCTTTCTTTTCCGTCTCTCTTTCCGGTTTTTCATTTATCTTCCGTTCCTCTGCTCTGTCCCCTTCCTTCCTTTTCTGTCCCTCCTCTATTTCCTGCTGTCTCCATGCCATCTCCTTTCTTTTCTCGTCTAGCTTTTTATTCATATCCTCTATCCTCTGCTTCTGTCTCGCAATTCTCATATTAGTTGTCATCTTTCTCGGATTCATTTTCTCTTCCTTCTCATCCATCTCCCATGCCTTATGTAATTTCTGATTTTCTTCTTTTAGCCATTTCTCCATTGCTTTATATTGCTCATCTCTTTCCCGTTCCTCCATTGCTTTATATTGCGCCCGTCTTTCCCATTCCTCCATTGCTTCCTTTTCATTTATTTTCTGGTCCTTCTCTTTTGCCTGCTCTTCTCTCTCCTTTTTCTCCACCGCAAGCCTGTAAGTATGTCTCTGCAGTAATATCTGATCTGCTAGGTTTATATCCTTTCTTTTCTGTTCCATATAACTTTTCCTGTTCCACCACTTCATCCACCACCAACTTTTTTGCCTCCATGCTTTTAACTCCGCTAAAATCTCTTTTCTCTCTTCCTTATCAAAGATCTCATGTGTCCCGTGTTCCTCCCCTCTTTCCTGTTTTTCATTTCTTTTCCGTTCCTCCTCTTTGTCCCGTTCCTCCATTGCTTTCTTTTCCTCCTGTTTTTCATTTCTTTTCCGTTCCTCCTCTCTGTCCCGTTCCTCCATTGCTTTCTTTTCCTCCTGTTTTTCATTGCTTTTCTGGCTCTTCTCTTTTTCCTGCTCTTTCTTTGCCATTGTCTCCTTTATTTCCTTTTCTCTCTTCTTATTCTCCTCCACTAGCTTGTCATAATGTCTCTGCAGTAATATCTGATCTGCTAGTTCTTCATCCTTTATTTTCTGTTCCATATACCTTTCCTTGTTCCACCACCTCGTCCACCTACTTTCTTGCCTCTGCGCTTTTAACTGCGCTAAAATCATTTTTCTCTCTTTCTCTTCTCTATCCCAGAACTCATGTGTCCTGCGTTCCTCCTCTTCCTCCCTATCTTGTTCCTCTTTTCTTTTTCTCTCCTTTTCTCTCCTCTTCTCCAGCTCTTGTTTTCTCTGCTCCTCTATCTCCCTCTCCTTCTCCTCTACACGCCTGACCTCCTCTACTGCTCTCCTGTCTGCCTCTTCTGTTATGGCCACCTCCTCTACTTTGCAAATTGGCCTCTCTAATCTGATGGTCACCTCATCTATTGGCCTCTCTGATCTGATGGCCACCTCATCCAATGGCCTCTCTGATCTGATGGCCACCTCATCCATTGGCCTCTCTGATCTGATGGCCACCTCATCTATTCTGCTGACTGCCCTCTCTAATACGATGGCCATCTCCTCTATTCTTTGGAGCACCTGCTCTGTTCGGATGCTCTGGTTCTTTGCTTCGATAGCCACCTTCTCTGCTCTAAAGGCTATCTCCTCTACTCTGCGGAGCACCTTCTCTGCTCTGATGTTCTGGTCCTTGGCTTCGATGGCCACCTTCTCCACTTCTCTTCTTATTTGCCTCATCACGTTAAATTCTCTCTCTGTCACATTCTCCTCCCTCTCTAAGAATGGTGTGCCCACCGCCTTCTGGGTTCTAGACACCAACTCATCCTGTCTCAGTCTTCTTAACATCTTCATTGTTTTTATTATGTCTATTAACTTCGCCTCAAAGTAAACCTATAAAGAAAAAAAAAAGAAAGGTAAGTAGAAGTACAGGTTTTATAGTGGAACTGCATTCAAATACATTTTTTTATTAGAATGGATGGAGCGGGGAAAGGGTTAGCATTTTTCCAATGTTTTTATGGTTTTCTGTGTCCTGACTGGGAAAGTTCCCCTTTCGCTTCCTATAATCTTAGGAGAAGGGAAGGTGAGCGGAAGCCTCCCACAGGACCTCAGACAGCAATAAGACCAAGGTGTGCTAACCCTTCCCCTGTTCTATCTCAGGAATTCTACTTTAATATCATAAAGAATTTAAACATTTTTACAAAAAATTCTAATCAACTGGTGCCTAAAGTATTTCAAAGGGGAAAGTTTGGATTATTCGTCCCTTTCTACATAGGAGCCATCAAATATAAAGGTATTGTATAATCTATAATCTATCCATTATCTATCTCAAATCAATAAACTCCATGAACAATGAGGAGTGAATAATAGAAGATGTGGGTGGAGTTTGTCTCCCATCAGATTGGAATAATAGGGGAATATAATATATATCCGGAATATGAAGGGACAGACTACACAGAGGGGTAAGTGGCTGCAATATAAAAGTAATGCCTGTTGGAGGAACCCTTCCAGGTTCTACTATTTGTTTTACCCACAAAAAAAATGTGCATTTTTTTTTTTTTTTTAAAGGTAAACTCATCCTTAACCACTTGTCAACCGGGTCAATTTAGAAAC
>NC_138779.1:223098452-223160874 GCF_965119305.1 Pelophylax lessonae | reverse complement strand
CTGAGGCTTCGCACTCAGGAACTCTTTGCTTTTTGTCTTCATTGGGATTCCTGTGTGGATCCGCCTGTTCTCGGATTTTACATGTAAACTAATAAATGGTACCAAATCTACCCCACGTGTCCGTCTGTCTGTACCTAGAATATTCCCCCCCCCTCATTAACATAATAAAATTATTCAATAAAATCTTTGTTCTCATTACATTCCTTATTTTTAGACCAAATCAATGGGTCTCTGTGCTTCTCTATGCAATGCAGGCAGATCATGGCTGGTGGGAGGGGCCGGTCAGTACTCTTCTCAAGAGCCCTCAATCCTGATTCAAGCAGTGGACATGCTTTTGGGAGGAGTTATGCAAATATCAAAATGCCTTGATGGGTGGGTGTCCCTAGGCAGGAGGTATTGGCATATAGACCACCCTGGGTACCGCCCACATTTGATGCTGAGCCTCCATGATTGACAGAACTGGCATCCAATAGATGAAAGGGGTGGGGCCAGTCAGGCTGGGGAGGAAAGGGCTAGATGAAGTGCCCCCTCTGTATGATGTATACCGACTACAACACTGAATGTTCCCCGTCTCCTCCTTCTATTTACCAAAAGAGGCGGGGACACCCTTCATCTATACCTGGGGGGAGGGGGGGTCCACACAGGTTCATTTTTTCCTCCCTTCTTTACATTCACCTGTCACCCCCCCCCCTCCCTACTTTACATTCACCTGTCACCCCCCTCCCTACTTTACATTCACATTGTCACCCCCCCTCCCTTCTTTACATTCACCTGTCACCCCCCCTCCCTTCTTTACATTCACCTGTCACCCCCCCCCTCCCTACTTTACATTCACCTGTCACCCCCCCTCCCTTCTTTACATTCACCTGTCACCCCCCCCCTCCCTACTTTACATTCACCTGTCACCCCCCCCCTCCCTTCTTTACATTCACCTGTCACCCCCCCTCCCTTCTTTACATTCACCTGTCACCCCCCCCTCCCTACTTTACATTCACCTGTCACCCCCCCTCCCTACTTTACATTCACCTGTCACCCCCCCTCCCTACTTTACATTCACTTGTCACCCCCCCTCCCTTCTTTACATTCACCTGTCACCCCCCTCCCTTCTTTACATTCACCTGTCACCCCCCCCTCCCTACTTTACATTCACCTGTCACCCCCCCTCCCTACTTTACATTCACTTGTCACCCCCCCTCCCTTCTTTACATTCACCTGTCACCCCCCTCCCTTCTTTACATTCACCTGTCACCCCCCCTCCCTTCTTTACATTCACCTGTCACCCCCCCTCCCTTCTTTACATTCACCTGTCACCCCTTTACATTCACCTGTCACCCTCCCTCCCTTCTTTACATTCACCTGTCACCCCCCCCCTCCCTACTTTACATTCACTTGTCACCCCCCCCCCCTCCCTACTTTACATTCACCTGTCACCCCCCCTCCCTTCTTTACATTCACCTGTCACCCCCCTCCCTTCTTTACATTCACCTGTCACCCCCCCCCCTCCCTACTTTACATTCACTTGTCACCCCCCCCCCTCCCTACTTTACATTCACCTGTCACCCCCCCTCACTTCTTTACATTCACCTCTCACTCCCCCTCCCTTGTGTACATTCACCTGTCACCCCTTTACATTCACCTGTCACCCCCCTCTCTTGATGACCACATAAGAGAGAGATTGGAGCGTATACTGTGGTACCGAGGAATCTAATTGGTCAGCCAGATGGGATGGATGGATCATCACCTTCCTGGTTGGGGGGATTTATAGGCCTCCAGGGGTGAGGATGCCAACAGGGAGACCTCACCAAAAAAGAAGAAGGGACTGATAGTGCATTACCCCCAAGTTTATTAATAAAATACGGGGAAAAGACACTTCCAGGATCCAAAACAGTAAACAGCAAATACTCGGTATGGTCGCCTGCAGTGCGATCCGGGACATGCAGCAGCACGGCCGGCTCCCTCCGACGCGTTTCTACTGATAAGTCGGCCTCTGGGACTGGAGCTCCTCACCCCTGGAGGCCTATCGATCCCCCCAACAGGGAAGTTGGTGATCCATCCATCCCATTTGAGATTCCATCCCATCTGGCTGACCAATTGGATCCCTGGTAGCACAGTATACGCTCCAATCTCTCTCTTATTGGATAAAACTCCTCTCACATCACCGGTGTCACCACTAAGTTGTATTTTTGTGTAAAGTCACGTTTATGGATTGTCATTCCTCATCACCCGTCATTTCCTTTCTTCTGGATGAAAAAGACTTTATTTCACATTTTTGGACATTATCGTTCTCTTGTTTGATATTAAAAAAAGAATAGCGCGCAAATGCAAAAGAAATTACTACCAAATCTGAAGAGAGTCCATAAATAAAAATGGGGGTTTGGTCCCACCATATGGCCATATCGTGCTCAAGCCCACTACTGCGTCAAAGTACCCCATTATCAGTGGGTCCTACACTATCCATGAAAAAGAGATGTTTTATATTAGCGCACTTCTGTAACTTATTTCATGTTACACATTCTATGGCATTTATAATTATTCACAGCGCTGCTTTTACATCCGGTCACATTGGGTCACGCACCTTCTACTCCATTCACAGTCCATCAGGAAGAATTCCCTTCACTTCCTGTCCCATAGACACAACAGGAAGTGAGGAAATCTCTCCACAGTGAGTTGTCCCCATTGGAAGATTCCCCCTCTATTCCTGTTCTGGTGACAACACCAACATTTGGGATTTTCTTTCACTCTCAGTGAACAAATAGAGAGGATGAATCTCCCTACCGGGGACACAGACTGCAATAAAAACCTGACAGGGGGGGGGGGGGGTCTCATCCCTCCTCACTCTGTCCATAACTAATAGAAAAACTATAGAGATTTCTATTGGTTCCCCATCTCTATTTGTCCTGGGGAGGGGTCACTGGGATAGAAGGGGATTAGGAAGTACAAAATGTTTAAGTTGTCACCAGCACAGGAAGTGGTGGGATATCTTCCAATGGGGGTGCCAGTTCAGTGACACCAGAGAGGTCATCGCTGTTTGCTTTCTTCCCACTTCCTGTTGTGTCTTCAGGAAAAAGAAGTGAAGTCAGAGAAAGTCCCGCCCCATTTCCTGCCTGGAGGACGTACCGCATCATCTAGCTCTTTCCTCCCATCCCTGACTGTCCCTGGCCCCGCCCCTTTCACTGGATGGCAGTTGATAAAGGTTTAGCATCACATGTGGGCGTTACCTATGCAAATACAGCCTGCCTAGAACCAGCCACTCCTCCAGACCAACACCCACCCATCATGGCATTTTGATATTTGCATAACTCCTCCCACTGTTTGCCTGACTGTCCCTGGCCGGCCTCTATCATTCATTGGCTTTCAGTTCTTCCAATCATAGAGGCTCAGTATCGAATGTGGGCGTTACCAATGCAAATAAAGCCTGCCTAGGACCACCCACTACTCCAGACTGATACCTGCCAATCAAAGCATTTTGATATTTGCATAACTCCTCCCACTGCTTTATCAGGACTTTGGGCTCTGAAGAGGTTTATTGAGGCGGGGCTGTGCTCAGAAAGCTATGTACAGCCCCTCCCACCAGCCATGATCTGTCTGCATTGCATAGAGAAGCACAGAGATCTACCGATGACATCACTGGGTATAAAATAAGGCCCCTCCCACCAGCCATGATCTGTCTGCATTGCATAGAGAAGCACAGAGATCTACCGATGACATCACTGGGTATAAAATAAGGCCCCTCCCACCAGCCATGATCTGTTTGCATTGCATAGAGAAGCACAGAGATCTACCGATGACATCACTGGGTATAAAATAAGGCCCCTCCCACCAGCCATGATCTGTCTGCATTGCATAGAGAAGCACAGAGATCTACCGATGACATCACTGGGTATAAAATAAGGCCCCTCCCACCATTCATGATCTGTCTGCATTGCATAGAGAAGCACAGAGGTCCACTGATGGCTGAACGCCGTACACAATCTACAGTGCATTGCGAAAGTATTCAGCCCCCTTGAACTTTGCGACCTTTTGCCACATTTCAGGCTTCAAACATAAAGATATAAAACTGTAATTTTTTTGTGAAGAATCAACAACAAGTGGGACACAATCATGAAGTGGAACGAAATTTATTGGATATTTCAAACTTTTTTAACAAATAAAAAACTAATAAATTACCCCCCCCCCCCCCCCGAGCCCCACAAATTCTATACATTGTACCTGTATGCAGAGGGATAATCCAACACTCTGCTACTCCCTGGGTGTCCACAAGGGGGCAGACAGGCCAGCAGTGTGCCATGCCAGCGCAGTGAATGATCACAGCTGTGCCCGCTCTGCCAGGCTGAATTATTAATAGCGGATTCATCTGCCCCCCTGGAGACCCCTCTATCCCCCTCCCCCCCGTACAGCAGACGGGGTGTCATGGCCGCTTCCCCCTGCTATAGGTCTGTGCCAGGCACCTGATCTGTTTATCAGGACAAGGCTGAACTCCGGGTCGGGGACTATGTAGAAAGTGAAGCCAGAGGATCAGGATGGCGCCCCCCCCCCCCCCCCCCCTGCTGAACAATCATCCTCCAAACAGCATTATTGCAGGAAGCATTAGCCCTCTGATGAGCGATCTGTATTTGGTCGCTCTTCAGAGGATGTTTGACAGGCAGCCGGTGTTATGTCACATCCTCTCCGCTTATTTTAACCCCTAAAAAGCGGCACTGAGTTGCAGTCGCGTACTCACTGGGCGGTATTCCCGGCTGACCCGTCTTTGCAAAGCTTTTCCATTGTGGGAAAATCCCCATCTGCCACCCTTGGACCCCCTGGGGGGGGGGGGGGGGGTGGTAAAAAATACAGTTTAGCTTTGTGTGTTTACCGCTTGCCAACCGCAAGTGTAAAGAAGCCTGAAGGAAGGGAGTTAAATAACTGTCATGGGGGGGGGTTTACTAAAACGGATGCAGCAAGCAATCAGCTTCCAGGGTTTAGCTCTTGCCGCGACTTTGAATCCGACATCCCTGTGCGACTTTATCGCAGCTTGCATACAACTTATTTTTTTTTTTTCTAATTTAACAGAAGTCAATGCAAGTCGTGTTGAAGTCGCACCAAAGCAAAGCAGGAAACTTTTTCGGAGTCGGAGTGACTTGAGTCGCACTGATTAGAACGGCTCCATTGCCATTATGGGGGGGGGCGACTTGTCATGCGAATTTGAACTCTCAGATCGCAGCAGCGTGAACCTGGGCTAAGCCCCCCCCCCCCCCTTCACATTGGCTGCGGCTTTGAAATCACACAATTTCAAAGACGAATGCCAGTGCGAACTTTGAAGAGATCTGCGCGGCTTCATGCCCGGATGTCAATTGAAGTCGCACCCAAAAAACGCCAAAATGACTTTTTCAAATCGATGCGGCGCTGCAAAGTCAGCATCGCATTGATTTGTACAATGCCATCGCCGGCAATGGGGTGCGACTTGTCATGCGGCATGACCGTCCAAATCAGATGACAAATCGCTCCAATGCGAAGGAGGGCTCAGCCCCAGTTCACACATATGAGATGACAGAAATCGCATGTGAATCACAGCTCTGCAAATCGCATGCAATGCCTGTGCGATGCGGATTCACCCATACAGATTGTACGTCTGAATTTGCATCGGATTCGGACACAACTCGCACCGGAACCTTTTTTGGGTCCGCAGTGGAATCGGATCGCATGGGTGTTCACACGTATGCGATCCGATTCATGTCCGAACTGACAGTTAGCACTGCGATATGTGAACTGATCTGGGGGTGTCGTTAACTTTGTATTGTCACCCCCAGTGATTCACATATGGCCGTGTGATCTGCCTGCGATTTTAATGCGATTTTGTGGATTTGCAGGGTTCCCGCATCGCATATGTGTGACCCGGCGGCATTTATTGTCAATGCTTAGCTGAAGCTGATTGGCTGCCATGCACGGCTGCACCAGATTCCGAGGGCTCCAGATTTAGTAAATCTCCCCCACCTGCAGCTTTCCATCCAATCAGAACGCAGGTCCGCCTTACAAATGACAGCAGCTGTGAGAGATCTGGGAAATCCTGAATAGACGACCTGCTGGGGAAAGCTCATTGTGGCTGATTGATTGCAGCCAATCAGATTGCATCTTCCTCTCTCACCTGTGCTGAGAATATTAAATGTGGAACTCTATTGGCTGCTGAGAATGTCGTCTCCGCCTTCCTCACCTGTTCTCCTATATTAGCTCCAGTGTGAGATGTCAGATGGAGAACTGCAAGTCCCAGCATGGAATCCTCACCTACCCCCAACATCCTCCATACTTCAATACCTTCAATGTCCGCTTTATTCCTAATTATATTCATGATGAAGAAATGAAAACTGAGAACCAAAACCGAAAACCTGAAATAATGACTGACAGAGGAACGCCAAACATCCAATCCCGTGTCAGAGATTTCCCCCCCCCCCTCATTCTTATCAATATAATACTAATTATTGATTCGAATAAAATCCCGTTTTCATTTTCTGCCCATTTCCAACGAACCCGAATCAGAGTTCCTCCTGCACCCTCCCTCCTTATCATGTGTGCTCTTTATAAACGGATTCTTCAAATTTGTTCATCGACCAATCAAGAATGTGCGTTTTACTCGGCGCAAATACGGCTGTCCCCGAATATCCTCCGAAAATTTCCATCGTATGCGTTACAGAGCGTCTTTCCGATCACCAGAAGATAAGTGGTTTTGTTATTTATTATCGAATCCCTTTTTTTTACATTTATTTATTTTATTCATTTTTTTTATTTATTTACTTTTTGCTAATATTTATTATTTATTCTCTTTTTATTTAGTTTATAAATAGTGTATTTATTTGGTGCTACACTTATTATTTATATGTTTTTATGTCCGCTATACTACCTATGTGTAGGCCACCTTTAATAATATTGATCTGGCACAGCGCAGAATTTTGCACAATTTTATATCTACAGTTATTTATTTACTTTTTATTTGCATTTATTATTACTTTTCTTTATTTATTTTTTTACTAATATTTCCTTTTTATTTAAATTTTATTATTTCCTATTTATTTACTTTTTTATTTACATTTATTATTTTTACAAATATTTTTTATATTTATTTATAGTTATGTATTTACATTTTATTTACAGTTTTTTTTAAACTAATATTTACTTTTTATTTAAATTTATCCTTTTACATTTATTTGATTAACTCTTTACTAATATCTATTATTTTCCTAGTTATTTACAGTTATTTTTTATCTACATTTTATTATTATTTTTTTTATTTATATTAACATTTATCTCCCTTTCTATAAACATTCAGTTTTTACTTATATTTAGTTTTACTTATTTATATTTATATATAAAATTTTTATATTTATATTTTACTTATATTTAGCTTGTGTTTACATGTTTTTATGTTTTTACTAAAATGTATCTCCTTTTTATTAACATTTCATTTTTTTTTTTTTTTACCCTTTACTATGTGTTTAATGTGGTTTTTTTTTTTATGTGTTTAATGTGTTTTTTTTTTTTTTCTTTTCTTTTTCCATTTATTTACTGTTTAGAGCCGGTTCACATTAGCGCGACTTGTCAGTGACAAGTCGCGCTCCCTCGCGGTCCATTGACCGCTACAGAACCCGTTCTAATAGGAACGACACAAGTCGCTCCGACTTAGAAAAAGGGTCCTGTACTACTTCGGGGCGACCTCGGAGCGACTTGCATAGACTTCCATTATGTGAAGTCGCTGCGAAGTCGTGGTGCAATGTAATGCACAAGTCGCCCCCCGAATTATTAAGGAGTCGTTTCGCCTCAGTGTGAACCGTCTCTTATTAATATTTATTTTCCTTTTTTATTTACAGTTATTTATTTAAATTAATTCATATTTACATTTGTTTACTTTTTACTAATATTTTAATTTACATTTTGTTATTTATTTTTATAGTTCTTATTTAGTTACATTTTGTTTACATTTATTTATCTCCTTTTTTTTTAACATGTAATTTTTATTTACTTTTTACTAATATTGTTTATTTAATTGTATTTATTATAGTAATAATATTTTTTAACATATAATTATTTATTTCGTTTTTAATAATATTTTTTTACATTTATTATTTATTTTTTAATAATTTTTTCTTAAATGTATTATTTATTTATTACTAATGTTTGTTTCCTCTTGTAATTGAACATGCTCAGGATACACAGAGGAATCAGGAAGGAAATAGATGTAACACGATTCCGATCTCGCCACAATTAAAATCTGATACAAATAAGGAAACATTGTTTCCCTTGTTGCATCGGTTAGTAAATTTAAAGGGGAAGGTCTCCAATGAAGTTGGGTTGATGTGCGAGGCTCCGCCTTCCTCTTGCACACAATATGAAGGTTCAGGAATAGGAGAAGGCAGCATTGTTTGGGAAATCCTCCCAGGGATACAATTAGGGAAGGCTGATGGTGGTGACCTTTCCCCCACATGTGATGATCCCTCTGAGCTGCGCCTGCACCCTCCCCTGTGCCATGGAGGTGTGAGCTGTGCCGAGGACAGAGATTGGTTGGGGACCCGGCGAGGAGGGACTGTCCAGGGTACAGATTGGTGTGTGAGAGGCGGCAGGCTGCATGGCTGACATCCCAGGAAACAGCTGAAGAGCTCCAAAACATCCAAACTTTCCTCCAGTGTTGGAGATAGAGGGGATGGAGCGGAGCCGGGACTGCGATCGGCCAATGTGGAGCGATTTTATCGCCTTGTATCTGCTGTGACCCGCTCTCCCTTGGATGGAATGTTGTCCCTCGCTGTAGTCCTTATCTTTGGGGTTCTATGAAACCTTACAGAAGCATGACCACCCCACCGCCTCCCCCGACCACCATCTCCATCTCTCCGCCGGTGGACTTCGTGTTGGGCGCCTCGGCGTGCTGCATGGCGTGCGTTTTCACGAATCCCCTGGAAGTGGTGAAGACGCGGCTGCAGCTGCAAGGAGAGCTGAGGTCCCGGGGAACGTACACACGACACTACCGGGGGGTGGTGCAGGCCATGGTGGCGGTGTGTCAGGCGGACGGACTGCGGGGACTGCAGAAGGGACTGACGGCCGGACTGCTGTACCAGGGAATGATGAACGGAGTCCGCTTCTACCTGTATTCTTATGCTGAAGATGTGGGGCTGACGCAGCAACCGGGGGGCAATGTGGCAGCAGGGGCGATCGCTGGAGCGCTGGGGGCGTTTGTCGGGAGTCCGGCATATCTGGTAAGACACCCCCCCATGCCCCCCTAAAAGCAGGCTTCCCCCTATACATGCTGTTCCCTTCATGTCCTCTATACTGCTCCAAAATACATTCCCCTATATGATTCCCATATACTGCTCCCCTGTACACACTGCCCCCCCTGTACACACTGCCCCCCCTGTACACACTGCCCCCCCTGTACACACTGCTCCCCCTATACACACTGCTCCCCCTATACACACTGCTCCCCCTATACACACTGCTCCCCTATACACACTGCTCCCCTATACTGCCCCCCTGTACACATTGCTTCCCTGTACACATTGCTTCCCTGTACACACTGCCCCCCCTATACACACTGCTCCCCTTTACACAGGTCTCCCCCTGTACGCACTGCTCCCCCTGTACACACTGCCCCCTTGTATACACTGCCCCCTTGTATACACTGCCCCCTTGTATACACAAGTCTCCCCCTGTACGCACTGCTCCCCCTGTACGCACTGCTCCCCCTGTACGCACTGCTCCCCCTGTACGCACTGCTCCCCCTGTACGCACTGCTCCCCCTGTACGCACTGCTCCCCCTGTACACACTGCTCCCCCTGTACACACTGCCCCCTATACACAGGCCCCCCCCTGTATACACTGCCCCCCTATACACAGGTCCCCGTTGTATACACTGCTCCGCTGTACACAGGTCTCCCCCTATACACACTGCTCCGCTGTACACAGGTCTCCCCCTATACACACTGCTCCCCTTTACACAGGTCTCCCCCTGTATACACTGCCCCCCTATAAACAGGTCCCCGCTGTACACACTGCTCCCCTATACATACTGCTCTGCTGTACACAGGTCCCCCCTATACACACTGCTCCCCTATACACAGGTCTCCCCCTGTACACACTGCTCCCCTATACACAGGTCTCCCCCTGTACACTCTGCTCCCCTATACTGCTCCAAAATACATTATCTATAACATTCCCCTATACACACTGCTCCCCATATGTCCTCTCTACATCTATTATGCCATTCCCCTATACAAAGGCTTCCCCCCTTTTTTATTCTGTGACCTCCATGGCCCCCATACTGCTCCCCTTTACAACTTCTATACATTCCACTATACACACACACTGACCCCCCCCCCCCCCATGTGTCCCCTATACTGTTCCCAAATGCATTATACTATTCCCCTACACACGCTCCCCACATGGACTCTATACTGCTCCACTATATTTTTTTTTTAAAACTATTCCCTTATACACACACTACCACCCCCCATGTCCTTTATACTACTCCTCTGTACCTCTTCTATACCATTCCCCTATACGCACTGCTCCCACCCCCTATACATCTCTTTACTGCTTTCCTGTACACAGTTTGTCCAATATCCACACTGCTCCCCTATAAACTGCCCTCAATACTCTTCCTATATGTTGTCCCCTAGACATCCTCTATATTCCTCCTATACACTGTACCCTATACATCCTCTATACTCCTCCTATATGCTGCACCCTATACATCCTCTATACTCTTCCTATATGCTGTCCTCTAGACATCCTCTATATTCCTATATACTGCTATACGCTATCCTCTATACTCCTCCTATACGCTATCCTCTATTATTATTATTATACAGGATTTATATAGCGCCAACAGTTTGCGCAGCGCTTTACAATGTGAGGGAAGACAATACAGTTACAATACAATTCAATACAGGAGCATTTAGAGGACCCTGCTTTATACATCCTCCTATCCACTGTCCTCTACACATCCTCTATACATTCTCCTATACGCTGCACCCTATACATCCTCTATACTCCTCCTATACACTGTCCTGTATACTCCTCCTCTATGCTGCACCCTATACATCCTCTATAGTCCTCTTGTACGCTGTCCTCTATACTCCTCCTATACGCTATCCTCTATAGTCCTCCTACACGCTGTCCTCTATAGTCCTCCTACACGCTGTCCTCTATAGTCCTCCTACACGCTGTCCTCTATAGTCCTCCTATACGCTGTCCTCTATACTCCTCCTATACGCTGTCCTCTATACTCCTCCTATACGCTGTCCTCTATACTCCTCCTATACGCTGTCCTCTATGCTGTCCTCTATACATCCTCCTATACGCTGTCCTCTATACTCCTATACGCTGTCCTTTATAGTCCTCCTATACGCTGTCCTCTATAGTCCTCCTATACGCTGTCCTCTATAGTCCTCCTATACGCTGTCCTCTATAGTCCTCCTATACGCTGTCCTCTATAGTCCTCCTATACGCTGTCCTCTATAGTCCTCCTATACGCTGTCCTCTATAGTCCTCCTATACGCTGTCCTCTATAGTCCTCCTATACGCTGTCCTCTATAGTTGTCCTATACGCTGTCCTCTATAGCAGTGGTCCTCAACTCCAGTCCTCAGGGCCCACTAACAGGCCAGATTTTAAGTATTACCTTGGGGAGATGCAGACTAGAGTACTGCAATCTCTGAGCAGCAAATGATATCACCTGGGATGTATTGCAGTTTTCTTGCAAACCTGGCCTGTTAGTGTGCCCTGAGGACCAGGGTTGAGGACCACTGCTCTATACTCCTCCTATACGCCGTCCTCTATACTCCTCCTATACGCCGTCCTCTATACTCCTCCTATACGCCGTCCTCTATACTCCTCCTATACGCCGTCCTCTATACTCCTCCTATACGCTGTCCTCTATACTCCTCCTATACGCCGTCCTCTATACTCCTCCTATACGCCGTCCTCTATACTCCTCCTATACGCCGTCCTCTATACTCCTCCTATACGCTGTCCTCTATACTCCTCCTATACGCTGTCCTCTATACTCCTCCTATACGCCATCCTCTATACTCCTCCTATACGCTGTCCTTTATACTCCTATACGCTGTCCTCTATACTCCTCCTATACGCTGTCCTCTATACTCCTCCTATACGCTATCCTCTATACTCCTCCTATACGCTGTCCTCTATACTCCTCCTATACGCTGTCCTCTATACTCCTCCTATACGCTGTCCTCTATACTCCTCCTATACGCTGTCCTCTATACTCCTCCTATACGCTGTCCTCTATACTCCTCCTATACGCCGTCCTCTATACTCCTCCTATACGCCGTCCTCTATACTCCTCCTATACGCCGTCCTCTATACTCCTCCTATACGCCGTCCTTTATACTCCTATACGCTGTCCTCTATACTCCTCCTATACGCTGTCCTCTATACTCCTCCTATACGCCGTCCTCTATACTCCTCCTATACGCCGTCCTTTATACTCCTATACGCCGTCCTCTATACTCCTCCTATACGCTGTCCTCTATACTCCTCCTATACGCTGTCCTCTATACTCCTCCTATACGCCGTCCTCTATACTCCTCCTATACGCCGTCCTCTATACTCCTCCTATACGCCGTCCTCTATACTCCTCCTATACGCCGTCCTCTATACTCCTCCTATACGCCGTCCTCTATACTCCTCCTATACGCCGTCCTTTATACTCCTATACGCTGTCCTCTATACTCCTCCTATACGCTGTCCTCTATACTCCTCCTATACGCTGTCCTCTATACTCCTCCTATACGCTGTGCTCTATACTCCTCCTATACGCTGTCCTCTATACTGACCTTCTCTATACTGAAGGCGGCCATAGACAAGTCGTGTGTTCGTTTTTGTTCTTGTTTGTTTCTTATCAGCCGGCCGGTTGATTGGACAAAAAATAATTCCTCCATCCACACAAGCGAGGTAGATGAAGAAACCTTTAAGCTGTGGCAGTTTTTCCTCCAGGGGAGATGAATGTGACTTAAAGGGAATACAATATTCCGCACTTCCAGGTCGGCACAGTGACCAATCAGAGCCCGGCTTTTATTAGCGGTCAGATCATTATTACGAAAGTCTCAGAATTGTTGCTGGAATTTTTTTTTTATTTGGTAATAATGAAGAAATTATTTTTATCGCTCGTTTGGGAATTGTAAACATTGATTAATTTTTTTCGCTCGTTTGCTTTATGTTTTCGCTGAGAATTCGCCCGGCGCTTGGTTATGCCAAACAATCCCGCGACGCCCCAATCTATGAATCCGATGTAGCAAAATGAAACTTGTGACATTGTATCACTCTTACTACTGTGTAGGTGTGTTTATTAATGGGTCAGAGGTCATGTATGCTTCCCCTCCCCCGAGGGTCACATCGCTCACGTCTCCCCCCATCCTGACTCAACGTCTTGTGAGGGAATTATGTGAGCTTTGCACAAAACTTCCCGCAGAATCAGCACTTCTCAGTTCCCGAATTCAAGAACCTCAGATGCACGTGCAGACTATGATTGTGGGGGAGGGGGGTATAAAAGGACATGCAGACTATGGGGGGGGGGGGGGGTATATAAATATAAGGACATGCAGACTATGGGGAGGGGATATATATGTACACAGACTATGGGGGGATATAGAAGTACATTCAGACTATGGGGGGGGGGGGTATATATATAAAGACATGCAGACTATGGGGGGGGATATATATTAGGACATGCTGACTATGGGGGGGGGGGGTATATAAGGACATGCAGACTATAGGGGGATATATATTAAGACATGCCGACTATGGGGGGGGGTATATAAGGACATGCAGACTATAGGGGGATATATAATAGGACATGCAGACTAGGGGAGGGGGGGTTATATAAGTACATGTAGACTATTGGGGATATATAAGGACATGTCATGTAGAATATAGGGGGGGGGGGTAAATAAGAACATGTAGACTATAGGGGGAAATATAGAAGTACATATAGACTATGGGGGGGGGAACATGCAGACCATGGGGGGGGGGATATATAAGGTCATGCAGACTATAGGGAGGGGTATATAAGGAAAAACAGCCTGGGGGGGTTGGTTATATAAGGATATACATGCTATGGGGGGTATATTAGGACATGTACATTCAGACTATGGGGGGGGGGGTATATATATAAAGACATGCAGACAATGGGGGGGATATATATTAGGACATGCCGACTATGGGGGGGGTATATAAGGACATGCAGACTATAGGGGGATATATATTAAGACATGCCGACTATGGGGGGGATATATAATGACATGCAGACTATGGGGGGTTTTATAAGTACACAGACCATAGGGGGAGCTATATAAGGTCATGCAGACTGTTGGGGGGGAGGGGTATATATGGACATACAGACTTTGGGGGTATATAAGGACACACTGATTGGACTATGGTTATTGGATGATGGTGGAGGGGGGTTGGATAGTAGCTGGGTAGAGGGATGATGGTCAGGTAGTTGGGTGGAGGTATAATGGCAGGTGGGAGGATGGATGGAGGTTGGATGGATGATGTTTGGGTGGGTGGATAGTCATTGGGGGGTTAGATAATGGGTGGGGTGGAGGGTTGATAGTTGATGGTTGGGGTATGGATGGTGGTTGGGTAGATGGATGACGGTTGGGGGGGGGGGTGTTTGGTGGTTGGTTTGGTGTATAACGGCTGGCGAAGTTGAATGATGATTGGGTGGATGGATGACGGTTGGGTGGAAGAAAGGCGGAAGGGTTTATGGATAAAGGTTGGGTGGAGGGATGGCCGTTGAGGTGGAGAGATGTCAGCTGGGGGTTGGGTGGATGGATGGCGGTTGGGTGGATGGATAATGGCTCGGGGAGTTGGATGACGGTTGGGTGGATGGATGGTGGTTGGGGGGTTAGATGATGATGGGTGTTTAAATCCATCTCTCGTTTCCTTTTCCTGCTCTATATAACATTTGCTGTCTCCCGGCAGGTGAAGACTCATCTCCAGGCGCAGTCTGTGGCTGCCATCGCTGTTGGACATCAGCACAATCATCAGGTGAGAGAGAGAAGTTCCTATTCCCCGACCTTCTGCAGGACATTGCTGTGCACTCCCCATACTATTACCTCTGTAGATGTATATTATATTATATTATCTTCAGTATGTAGAGGAGATAGGATGTGGAAGGGGGGCTGAAGAAGAAGAGCTAGAGATGGATATTTTCTATATGAGGAAGGGCAATAGGCAAACTTGGCTCCATAACAGCTGTAGGACCAACAAGTCCCATGAGGCAATGTAAGACTCTGACTTCCACAACTCAGAGGGGGTGTACACTCCCCGGCCAATTTATTAGGTCCTTCTTGCTAGTAGCGGGTTGGACCCCCTTTATTAGGTACACCTTGCTAGTAGCGGGTTGGACCCCCTTTATTAGGTACACCTTGCTAGTAGCGGGTTGGACCCCCTTTATTAGGTACACCTTGCTAGTAGCGGGTTGGACCCCCTTTATTAGGTACACCTTGCTAGTAGTGGGTTGGACCCCCTTTATTAGTTCCTCCTTGCTGGTAGCGGGTTGGACCCCCTTTATTAGGTGCACCTTGCTAGTAGCGGGTTGAACCCTCTTTATTAGGTGCACCTTGCTAGTAGCGGGTTGGACCCCCTTTATTAGGTGCACCTTGCTAGTAGCGGGTTGGACCCCCTTTATTAGGTCCTCCTTGCTGGTAGCGGGTTGGACCCCCTTTATGAGGTGCACCTTGCTAGTAGCGGGTTGGACCCCCTTTATTAGGTACACCTTGCTAGTAGCGGGTTGGACCCCCTTTATTAGGTCCTCCTTGCTGGTAGCGGGTTGGACCCCCTTTATTAGGTCCTCCTTGCTGGTAGCGGGTTGAACCCCCTTTATTAGGTCCTCCTTGCTGGTAGCGGGTTGAACCCCCTTTATTAGGTGCACCTTGTTAGTTGCGGGTTGAACCCCCTTTATTAGGTGCACCTTGCTAGTTGCGGGTTGAACCCCCTTTATTAGGTGCACCTTGCTAGTTGCGGGTTGAACCCCCTTTATTAGGTCCTCCTTGCTGGTAGCGGGTTGAACCCCCCTTTATTAGGTGCACGTTGCTAGTTGCGGGTTGAACCCCCTTTATTAGGTGCACGTTGCTAGTTGCGGGTTGAACCCCCTTTATTAGGTTCTCCTTGCTAGTAATGGGTTGAACCCCCTTTATTAGGTCCACCTTGCTAGTAGTGGGTTGGGCCCCCTTTATTAGGTCCTCCTTGCTGGTAGCGGGTTGAACCCCCTTTATTAGGTCCTCCTTGCTGGTAGCGGGTTGAACCCCCTTTATTAGGTCCTCCTTGCTAGTAGTGGGTTGGGCCCCCTTTATTAGGTCCTCCTTGCTAATAGCGGGTTGAACCCCCTTTATTAGGTGCACCTTGCTAGTAGAGGGTTGAACCCCCTTTATTAGGTGCACCTTGCTAGTTGCGGGTTGAACCCCCTTTATTAGGTCCTCCTTGCTGGTAGCGGATTGAACCCCATTTATTAGGTCCTCCTTGCTAGTAACGGGTTGGACCCCCTTTATTGGGTGCACCTTGCTAGTTGCGGGTTGAACCCCCTTTATTAGGTCCTCCTTGCTGGTAGCGGGTTGAACCCCCTTTATTAGGTGCACCTTGCTAGTTGCGGGTTGGACCCCCTTTATTAGGTCCTCCTTGCTAGTAGTGGGTTGGACCCCCTTTTATTAGGTCCTCCTTGCTAGTAGTGGGTTGGACCCCCTTTATTAGGTCCTCCTTGCTAGTAGTGGGTTGGACCCCCTTTATTAGGTGCACCTTGCTAGTTGCGGGTTGGACCCCCTTTATTAGGTCCTCCTTGCTAGTAGTGGGTTGGACCCCCTTTTATTAGGTCCTCCTTGCTAGTAGTGGGTTGGACCCCCTTTATTAGGTGCACCTTGCTAGTTGCGGGTTGGACCCCCTTTATTAGGTCCTCCTTGCTAGTAGAGGGTTGAACCCCCTTTATTAGGTCCTCCTTGCTAGTAACGGGTTGGACCCCCTTTATTAGGTCCTCCTTGCTAGTAACGGGTTGGACCCCCTTTATTAGGTGCACCTTGCTAGTTGCGGGTTGAACCCCCTTTATTAGGTCCTCCTTGCTGGTAGCGGGTTGAACCCCCTTTATTAGGTGCACCTTGCTAGTTGCGGGTTGGACCCCCTTTATTAGGTCCTCCTTGCTAGTAGTGGCTTGGACCCCCTTTTATTAGGTCCTCCTTGCTAGTAGTGGGTTGGACCCCCTTTATTAGGTGCACCTTGCTAGTTGCGGGTTGGACCCCCTTTATTAGGTCCATCTTGCTAGTAGCGGGTTGGACCCCCTTTATTAGGTGCACCTTGCTAGTAGCGGGTTGGACCCCCTTTACAGGGCCAGATTAACGTAGGGGCTATTGGAGCTGCAGCTCCAGGCCCCTACCTTTTTATATAGGCCCCAGGTTGGCCATATTCACTGTGACCGCTCTTCTGTCACTTGTAAACACAGAAGTCTGGCTTCTATGCTCGCTTCCCCAGGCAGCTCCCTCAGAACCTCCCCAGACAGCGCGAAGGCCGGACAAGGAGGGACAGTTGCCGATGCATGGATGTGTTTATGAGCTTCAGAGACAGCATCCCATGTGGAATTAGGCATGCATGGCTGCACCCTTCCTCCTCTGGGTGCATGCCAAGGCACGGCCCTTAAGGCCCTTCAAAATCCTCAGCACCAAGCCCATGATGCTCTTAATCCGGCCTGCCCCTTTATTAGGTCCTCCTTGCTAGTAGTGGGTTGGACCCCCTTTATTAGGTGCACCTTGCTAGTTGCGGGTTGGACTCCCTTTATTAGGTCCTCCTTGCTAGTATCGGGTTGGACCCCCTTTATTAGGTGCACCTTGCTAGTAGTGGGTTGGACCCCCTTTATTAGGTCCTCCTTGCTAGTAGCGGGTTGGACCCCCTTTATTAGGTGCACCTTGCTAGTAGTGGGTTGGACCCCCTTTATTAGGTCCTCCTTGC
This sequence comes from Pelophylax lessonae, assembly GCF_965119305.1. Taxonomy (NCBI): domain Eukaryota; kingdom Metazoa; phylum Chordata; class Amphibia; order Anura; family Ranidae; genus Pelophylax; species Pelophylax lessonae. The sequence continues at coordinate 223,142,906 of NC_138779.1, read as the reverse complement.
TAGTAGCGGGTTGGACCCCCTTTATTAGGTCCTCCTTGCTAGTAGCGGGTTGGACCCCCTTTATTAGGTCCTTCTTGCTGGTAGCGGGTTGAACCCCCTTTATTAGGTCCTCCTTGCTAGTAGTGGGTTGGACCCCCTTTATTAGGTGCACCTTGCTAGTTGCGGGTTGGACCCCTTTTATTAGGTCCTCCTTGCTAGTAGCGGGTTGGACCCCCTTTATTAGGTGCTCCTTGCTAGTAGCGGGTTGGACCCCCTTTATTAGGTGCACCTTGCTAGTAGCGGGTTGGACCCCCTTTATTAGGTGCACCTTGCTAGTAGCAGGTTGGACCCCCTTTATTAGGTACACCTTGCTAGTAGTGGGTTGGACCCCCTTTATTAGGTCCTCCTTGCTAGTAGCGGGTTGGACCCCCTTATTAGGTCCTCCTTGCTGGTAGCGGGTTGAACCCCCTTTATTAGGTCCTCCTTGCTGGTAGCGGGTTGAACCCCCTTTATTAGGTCCTCCTTGCTAGTAGCGGGTTGAACCCCCTTTATTAGGTGCACCTTGCTAGTTGCGGGTTGAACCCCCTTTATTAGGTCCTCCTTGCTGGTAGCGGATTGAACCCCCTTTATTAGGTCCTCCTTGCTAGTAACGGGTTGAACCCCCTTTATTAGGTCCACCTTGCTAGTAGCGGGTTGGACCCCCTTTATTAGGTGCACCTTGCTAGTAGCGGGTTGGACCCCCTTATTAGGTCCTCCTTGCTAGTAGCGGGTTGGACCCCCTTATTAGGTCCTCCTTGCTAGTAGCGGGTTGAACCCCCTTTATTAGGTGCACCTTGCTAGTTGCGGGTTGGACCCCCTTTATTAGGTGCACCTTGCTAGTAGTGGGTTGGACCCCCTTTATTAGGTCCTCCTTGCTAGTAGTGGGTTGGACCCCCTTTATTAGGTGCACCTTGCTAGTAGCGGGTTGGACCCCCTTTATTAGGTCCTCCTTGCTAGTTGCGGGTTGAACCCCCTTTATTAGGTGCACCTTGCTAGTAGCGGGTTGGACCCCCTTTATTAGGTCCTCCTTGCTAGTAGTGGGTTGGACCCCCTTTATTAGGTCCTCCTTGCTAGTAGCGGGTTGGACCCCCTTTATTAGGTCCTCCTTGCTAGTAGCGGGTTGGACCCCCTTTATTAGGTGCACCTTGCTAGTAGTGGGTTGGACCCCCTTTATTAGGTACACCTTGCTAGTAGCGGGTTGGACCCCCTTTATTAGGTCCTCCTTGCTAGTAGCGGGTTGGACCCCCTTTATTAGGTCCTCCTTGCTAGTAGCGGGTTGGACCCCCTTTATTAGGTGCACCTTGCTAGTAGTGGGTTGGACCCCCTTTATTAGGTACACCTTGCTAGTAGCGGGTTGAACCCCCTTTATTAGGTCCTCCTTGCTGGTAGCGGGTTGAACCCCCTTTATTAGGTCCTCCTTGCTAGTAGTGGGTTGGACCCCCTTTATTAGGTCCTCCTTGCTAGTAGTGGGTTGGACCCCCTTTATTAGGTGCACCTTGCTAGTAGCGAGTTGGACCCCCTTTATTAGGTCCTCCTTGCTAGTTGCGGGTTGAACCCCCTTTATTAGGTCCTCCTTGCTGGTAGCGGGTTGGACCCCCTTTATTAGGTACACCTTGCTAGTAGCGGGTTGAACCCCCTTTATTAGGTCCTCCTTGCTGGTAGCGAGTTGGACCCCCTTTATTAGGTCCTCCTTGCTAGTTGCGGGTTGAACCCCCTTTATTAGGTCCTCCTTGCTGGTAGCGGGTTGGACCCCCTTTATTAGGTACACCTTGCTAGTAGCGGGTTGAACCCCCTTTATTAGGTCCTCCTTGCTGGTAGCGGGTTGGACCCCCTTTATTAGGTGCACCTTGCTAGTAGCGGGTTGGACCCCCTTTATTAGGTCCTCCTTGCTAGTAGTGGGTTGGACCCCCTTTATTAGGTCCTCCTTGCTAGTAGCGGGTTGGACCCCCTTTATTAGGTCCTCCTTGCTAGTAGCGGGTTGGACCCCCTTTATTAGGTGCACCTTGCTAGTAGTGGGTTGGACCCCCTTTATTAGGTACACCTTGCTAGTAGCGGGTTGGACCCCCTTTATTAGGTCCTCCTTGCTATTAGCGGGTTGGACCCCCTTTATTAGGTGCACCTTGCTAGTAGCGGGTTGGACCCCCTTTATTAGGTCCTCCTTGCTAGAAGCGGGTTGGACCCCCTTTATTAGGTCCTCCTTGCTAGAAGCGGGTTGGACCCCCTTTTATTAGGTGCTCCTTGCTAGTAGCGGGTTGGACCCCCTTTTATTAGGTGCTCCTTGCTAGTAGCGGGTTGGACCCCCTTTATTAGGTGCTCCTTGCTAGTAGTGGGTTGGACCCCCTTTATTAGGTCCTCCTTGCTATTAGCGGGTTGGACCCCCTTTATTAGGTGCACCTTGCTAGTAGCGGGTTGGACCCCCTTTATTAGGTCCTCCTTGCTAGTAGCGGGTTGGACCCCTTTTATTAGGTGCACCTTGCTAGTAGCGGGTTGGACCCCCTTTATTAGGTGCACCTTGCTAGTAGCGGGTTGGACCCCCTTTATTAGGTCCTCCTTGCTAGTAGCGGGTTGGACCCCCTTTATTGGGTACACCTTGTTAGTAGCGGGTTGGACCCCCTTTATTAGGTCCTCCTTGCTAGTAGCGGGTTGGACCCCCTTTATTAGGTACACCTTGCTAGTAGCGGGTTGGACCCCCTTTATTAGGTGCACCTTGCTAGTAACGGGTTGGACCCCCTTTATTAGGTCCTCCTTGCTAGTAGTGGGTTGGACCCCCTTTATTAGGTCCTCCTTGCTAGTAGTGGGTTGGACCCCCTTTATTAGGTCCTCCTTGCTAGTAGTGGGTTGGACCCCCTTTATTAGGTCCTCCTTGCTAGTAGTGGGTTGGACCCCCTTTATTAGGTGCACCTTGCTAGTAGCGGGTTGGGACATTATAGGATATAATAGGGGGGAGGGGTCAGAGCTGTAATATATGGGACATTATAGGATATAATGGGGGGGAGGGGGGCCAGAGCTGTAATATATGGGACATTATAGGACATGGCTGTGCTGGGGGAGGGAGACCAGGGACATATATATATATATAGGGGACACTGCAGGGTGTGGCTGTGTTTTGCTCGCTGCTTTCACAGATCCAAAGTCCTCGTGCGGGACGGAGATGAACTCGGAGTAATGATTAATCCAATGACGTTTTCCACCTCTGGGCCAGTGCCAGGTAATGCCCCAGTGTGCCCGGGACAGGTAACCCCTTCACTGCCCAGCAGGAATAGCAGATCATTTAAAAAAAAATGTAATTTTTTTATTTTAAATAATAGGTAAGGGAGGGTTAGAACCCCTGTGTGTGTTTTTTTCCTCTGTTGGTTGAACTGGATGGACTTGTCTCTTTTTCAGCCAGATTAGGTGTGTAACCGCAGTCATCTGTGTTCCATTGGGGGGATTTCCCTTCACTTCCTGTCCCATAGCCAAAACAGGAAGTGAGAGGGAATCCCTCCAAAGTCAGGGAATCTCTGGTTGTCACCAGAACTAGTGTCCCCATTGGAAGATTTTCCCTCTATTCTAATGAGAACCCTAAATTTGGGAATTATTTTGAGGCTGTGATGAAGCGGTGCAGGGAGGTCCCTCTCAGATTCCTCAAAGTTCCATCGCTGCCTGCTGGGACTTGTAGTTCTCAGGGAGGTGACGGGCCGCGGTTTGCTCAGTGAAGCCTCAAATCTCACATTATATAAAAATAACTTTCTGTGTCACTGGATGGATCAGCTTGTATGGGAGGATATTTATCACTGAGCGCCCCTCCAGCTGGTCTGACATCACCCCCCCCCCCCCCCGTGAATCTCACCGTCCACCCATTGGACAGTTATGATGCTGTAAATCCCATTTCTGAGTCTCCGGAGAAAATCTTCATGTTTTATCCTCATTCCTAATCTTGATTTGACATCATTTCTGATATCAGTGGTCAGGCTGTGCTCTGATCATATATATATATTTACCTCCTCTCCTCCGCCTTCCTCTCCTCTCCCCTCCCTTAATTTCTTCTTCGCTCTCTCTCTCTCTCTCTCTTTCTCGCGCTCGCTCTCTCTTTCTTTCTCATGCTTGCTCTCTCTCTTTCTTTCTTGCGCTCGCTCTCTCTTTCTTTCTCGCGCTCGCTCGCTCTCTCTCTCTCTCTTTCTTTCTCGCGCTCGCTCGCTCTCTCTCTCTCTCTTTCTTTCTCGCGCTCGCTCGCTCTCTCTCTCTCTCTTTCTTTCTCGCGCTCGCTCGCTCTCTCTCTCTCTCTTTCTTTCTCGCGCTCGCTCGCTCTCTCTTTCTTTCTCGCGCTCGCTCGCTCTCTCTCTCTTTCTTGCGCTCTCTTTCTTTCTCATGCTTGCTCTCTCTCGCGCACGCTCTCGCTCTCTCTCGCACTTTCTCTCGCATGCGTGCTCTCTTTCTCTCGGGCGCGCTCTCTCCATCTTTCATCTCCAGCCTCATGCTGGCAGTTGTAGTCCCACATGGGCAGAGCAGCTTTGTCCTGTAAAACATGGCCGCTCTCTGCTTTGTATTTGTGTTCTTCCGTTCACCTTGGCTCCAGTCTCGGAGTACCTGGCCTGATAACTGATAGAACCAGTTAGAGGAGCCGCACCTGGCCACCTCCCAGTCCGGGCAGAGAGACCGACGCACATAGCGCGCCAAAGGCAGCAACTCAAATGGTTGCCATAGCCGAGAAAGAACTATTCAACTCCAGATTCCACAAATACCTAAAAATAAATTCTGAGCGATGTTCTGCAGATCTGTAGAGAGGTCAGTGATGGAATATTTATCTGTATATAATTCTGTATTATCAGTGAATATATTTCTTTGTCTCCCCAGAGTGTCAGCTCTGCCTTTGAGACCATCTACAAGAAGCAGGGAATTCTGGGTCTGTGGCGTGGGGTGAATGGCGCGGTTCCTCGGGTCATGGTGGGCTCAGCTGTACAGCTGGCGACCTTCGCCAACGCCAAGGAATGGGTAAAGAGGTGGAAGGTGAGGATTTCATATACATGACCCAAATGTCCTAAATCTTCTGTATATTACTGTGTGACGTCCGTGGTGACTTCTTTTTCCTTTTTCTTCTTCCTCCTCGTTCCTTTTCCTCTTTACTCCTCCTTTTTCTCTTTCCTCCTCCTCCCTCTTTTCTCTTTCCTCCTACTTATTTCTTCTTTATTTCTCCTCCTTTTTCTCCTCCTCCTTCTTTTTCCTCTTTCCCTTCTCCTCCTCCTCCTCTTTCTTCCTCCTTTTTCCTCTTTCTTCCTCCTTTTTCCCTCTTTCTCCTCCTTTTTCCTCTTTCTTCCTCCTTTTTCCTCTTTTTTCCTCTTTCTTCCTCCTTTTTCCTCTTTCTTCCTCTTTCTTCCTCCTCCTCCTTTTTCCTCTTTCTTCCTCCTCCTCCTCCTTCCTTCTCTTTCCTCTCCTTTTTTCCTCTTTCCCCCTTGTCATCTTCTTCTCCTCCCTCCTCCCTCCTTTTTCTTTCCTTTCCCCTTCCCCCCTTCCTCCTCCTTTTTCCTCCTCCTTCCCCTTTCTTCCTTTCTCTTTCCCCTCTTCCCCCTTTCTCTCTCCCCTCTTCCCCCTTTCTCTCTCCCCTCTTTCCCCCTTTCTCTCTCCCCTCTTCCCCCTTTCTCTCTCCCCTCTTCCCCCTTTCTCTTTCCCCTCTTCCCCCCTTTCTCTTTCCCCTCTTCCCCCTTTCTCTTTCCCCTCTTCCCCCTTTCTCTTTCCCCTCTTCCCCCTTTCTCTTTCCCCTCTTCCCCCTTTCTCTTTCCCCTTTCTCCCCTCTTCCCCTCTTCCCCCCTTTCTCCCCTCTTCCCCCTTTCTCCCCTCTTCCCCCTTTCTCCCCTCTTCCCCCTTTCTCCCCTCTTCCCCCTTTCTCCCCTCTTCCCCCTTTTCTCCCCTCTTCCCCCTCTTCCCCCTTTCTCCCCTCTTCCCCCCTTTCTCCCCTCTTCCCCCTTTCTCCCCTCTTCCCCCTTTCTCCCCTCTTCCCCCTTTCTCCCCTCTTCCCCCTTTCTCCCCTCTTCCCCCTTTCTCCCCTCTTCCCCCTTTCTCCCCTCTTCCCCCTTTCTCCCCTCTTCCCCCTTTCTCCCCTCTTCCCCCTTTCTCCCCTCTTCCCCCTTTCTCCCCTCTTCCCCCTTTCTCTCTCCCCTCTTCCCCCTTTCTCTCTCCCCTCTTCCCCCTTTCTCTTTCCCCTCTTCCCCCTTTCTCTTTCCCCTCTTCCCCCTTTCTCTTTCCCCTCTTCCCCCTTTCTCTTTCCCCTCTTCCCCCTTTCTCTTTCCCCTTTCTCCCCTCTTCCCCTCTTCCCCCCTTTCTCCCCTCTTCCCCCTTTCTCCCCTCTTCCCCCTTTCTCCCCTCTTCCCCCTTTCTCCCCTCTTCCCCCTTTCTCCCCTCTTCCCCCTTTCTCCCCTCTTCCCCCTTTCTCCCCTCTTCCCCCTTTCTCCCCTCTTCCCCCTTTCTCCCCTCTTCCCCCTTTCTCCCCTCTTCCCCCTTTCTCCCCTCTTCCCCCTTTCTCCCCTCTTCCCCCTTTCTCCCCTCTTCCCCCTCTTCCCCCTTTCTCCCCCTTTCTCCCCTCTTCCCCCTTTCTCCCCTCTTCCCCCTTTCTCCCCTCTTCCCCCTCTTCCCCCTTTCTCCCCTCTTCCCCCTTTCTCCCCTCTTCCCCCCTTTCTCTCTCCCCTCTTCCCCCTTTCTCTCTCCCCTCTTTCTCCCCTCTTTCTCCCCCTCTTTCTCCCCTCTTTCTCCCCTCTTTCTCCCCTCTTTCTCCCCTCTTTCTCCCCTCTTTCTCCCCTCTTTCTCCCCTCTTTCTCCCCTCTTTCTCCCCTCTTTCTCCCCTGCAGTGGTTCCCGGATGACAGCTGGTTGGTGCCCCTGGGTGCGGGTATGATCAGCAGTGTTGGAGTAGCGGCTGCCATGATGCCCTTTGATGTGGTCTGCACTCGTTTGTATAACCAGCCGGTGGACAGTGAGGGACGGGTAAGTGAACTTTGCGGGTGCAGGTGATAATTTGCAGCCATGATGGGTGTGGTGTCTCAGTGACGGTTGTGTGTTCGCAGGGTCGGCTGTACCGCGGCTTCCTGGACTGCTTTGTGAAGGTGACGCGCACAGAAGGGGTCCTGGCTCTCTACAAGGGGATTGTACCGGCTTATGTCCGCCTGGGACCACACACCATCCTCAGCCTGCTGTTCTGGGAGGAGCTACGAAAACTTACCTATTACTACCAACACCACTAAGAGCCGCGGCTGTGCCGCCACTTGGAGCAGTAAGGGTTGTGTGGTGCCTGGAAACGCCACACCCTGCTGCCGCCATGTTGGATTAGTCTGAGGATTGAGGAAGAGCACCGTCCTGGGAACTGTGCAGCCTGGCGATAGGATGGACACGTTTACAGCAGGGGAGGGACTATTTGTTGCTCTGTGGGGGTGGGGCTCTGGAGCTTCAAAATGTAGAATTCAATCACTTGAAATCTCTCTAAGTCTGGAGGGATTCGGGGGGGGGGGATTGTTGGACCCTATTGGTGGACATTGCACCCAGATTTTGGGAATTGTTGCGCCCCTTCTGAAACTCTCCAGAATTTCTTCAGACAATCATTAAACCTGGTCCTCCGCTGTGATCTCCAACCAATGGGGTTATTCTCCTGCTGATACTTTGTTATAAAATGGTGACGAACGTTTCTAATGATTTTGGATCTGCTGATGAATATATTTTTCTGATAAATATTTTCTGTGATTTTTCTGATATTTGATATGTGAAGCCGGAATACTGAGAACGATGTATAAAAATCTGATGATTGATTTCTTTTTTTTCCAACAATTACAAAATCTTTGTGAAGATCTCCAGCGATGGGATTGTGTCTGTGAGCTGCACTGTGTGATACAATGTTATCATTTACCGTTCTATTATTACAGAGACTAGCCGGGGCGTGGAGTGGGGGGGGCCCAACTCTCACCAGTCCCTCTATTTCATCAATAGTCCCCCGACCCGTGTCCTAGGATCCTAAATGGGGGGCGGGTTCATCTTAGATGCAGGCCTCGCCTATGTCTTATCACCTGGCACCTGGAAATGTCGTAGTAAGTGTCTGAGACTAGCAAAGTGGCGCCACCTACCATCCCCTCCCACCTGTCATGTTAGTCCCGCCCCCAGCCATTTATTCCCCCACTGGCAGGAACAGGAGGCCTATGAAAGGACACTTCCTGTTCCTGCTGCATGCCTGACCCCGCCCATCAGTAGCCATGTCTGAGAATTACTCTTATCTGTGATTTTCTGTAATGAGAAAGTCTGTATGATGTGTGAGGAGAGGGGGGGCTGTATTATGTATGAGGAGAGGGGGGGCGGGGGGGCTGTTTGAGGAGAGGGGGGCGGGTGGCTGTATGGTGTATGAGGAGAGGGGGGGCTGTATGATGTATGAGGAGAGGGGGGGGCTGTATGATGTATGAGGAGAGGGGGGTGGGGGGCGCTCTATGATGTATGAGGAGAGGGGGCTGTATTGTGTGCGAGGAGAGGGGGGGTGGGGGGCTGTATTATGTACGAGGAGAGGGGGGCTGTATTATGTACGAGGAGAGGGGGGCTGTATTATGTACGAGGAGAGGGGGGGCTGTATTGTTTGTGAGGAGATGGGGGCAGGGGGGGCTGTGTTGCGTGCGAGGAGGGGGGGGGACAGGGTGGTTGTATTGTGTGATAGAAGAGGGGGCCAGGGAGGTTGTATTAGATGACAGGACAGGGGGGCAGGGAGGTTGTATTAGATGACAGGACAGGGGGGCAGGGAGGTTGTATTATGTTGGAGGAGAGGGGGGCGGGGGGCTGTAATTTGTGCGAGGAGGGGGGGGGCAGGGAGACTGTATTATGTGAGAGGACAGGGGTGGGGGGGGGCTGGTTTATGTGCCAGAAGTGATCAAGAATAAGAAATTAATGATCATTCTACAAACAATATATGAAATTCTATATAATACAGATGTAACCCCAACACAGAAAAATCCTATTTGCACATAAGAACACAATCGTCACATAACACAATATGTACAATAAATAAAACTGCGCCCCTCAATGTCATTTTTTCCGAGATCCCACCATTCAAGAGTCGTACGGAGGGGGGGAAGAAGCAGCCTGGTAGTCCTGAAGCTTACCCTGGTGGGGGATTTCCTTTACAATGCTCTGGGCTCTCCTGGAGACCTCGTCTCTCCTCCAGTTCCCCAATACCAGGCAGATATCTTCCTGTAATCATTTTCTAAACTGATTTTGTATTCCTTTGTAAATCGCGGGCCGTGCACAACCTTTGCCACAGAGAGATGAGATACGTCACCACACTCTATGGCAGCCTTGTAGAAGCTGAGGAGCATCTGCTCTGAAAAGACGACCCTCCACAACATCCTCTGGTGAGCCCTGCCCACAACTCCGGGTACCCGCTTCACCTCCATCCCACCAATAACTGCTTCCACTAGTTCTCCTAAAATCTATGATTAGCCTTATGGAAGCTTATCTCCTAATTATTCAGCTTGCCCAACCCATGAGGCCCTCTATTTCCTGCCGATATACATCAGCTCTCTGTACATCACACACACCTGACCCCGCACTCTATACATTGCACACTCCTGACCTCTGCACTCTGTACATTACACACTCCTGACCTCTGCACTCTGTACATTACACACACCTGACCCCGCATTCTATACATTGCACACTCCTGACCTCTGCACTCTGTACATTACACACTCCTGACCTCTGCACTCTGTACATTACACACTCCTGACCTCTGCACTCTGTACATTACACACACCTGACCCCGCACTCTATACATTGCACACTCCTGACCTCTGCACTCTGTACATTACACACTCCTGACCTCTGCACTCTGTACATTACACACACCTGACCCCGCATTCTATACATTACACACTCCTGACCTCTGCACTCTGTACATTACACACACCTGACCCCGCATTCTATACATTACACACACCTGACCCCGCATTCTATACATTACACACACCTGACCCCGCACTCTATACATTGCACACTCCTGACCTCTGCACTCTGTACATTACACACACCTGACCCCGCATTCTATACATTGCACACTCCTGACCTCTGCACTCTGTACATTACACACTCCTGACCTCTGCACTCTGTACATTACACACACCTGACCCCGCATTCTATACATTACACACTCCTGACCTCTGCACTCTGTACATTACACACACCTGACCCCGCATTCTATACATTACACACTCCTGACCTCTGCACTCTGTACATTACACACACCTGACCCCGCATTCTATACATTACACACACCTGACCCCGCACTCTATACATTACACACACCTGTCCCCTTCATTCTATACATTGCACACTCCTGACCTCTGCACTCTGTACATTACACACTCCTGACCCCTGCACTCTGTACATTACACACTCCTGCACCCTGTACATTACACACTCCTGTCCCCTGCGCTCTGTACATTACACACTCCTGTCCCCCGCACTCTGTACATTACACACTCCTGACCTCTGCACTCTGTACATTACACACTCCTAACCCCTGCATTCTATACATTACACACTCCTGTCCCCTACACTCTGTACATTACACACTCCTGACCCCTGTGCTCTGTACATTACACGCTCCTGACCTCTGTGCTCTGTACATTACACGCTCCTGACCTCTGCACTCTGTACATTACACACTCCTGTCCCCTCCACTCTGTACATTACACACTCCTGTACCCTACACTCTGTACATTACACACTCCTGACCTCTGCACTCTGTACATTACACACTCCTAACCCCTGCATTCTATACATTACACACTCCTGTCCCCTGCACTCTGTACATTACACACTCCTGACCCCTGTGCTCTGTACATTACACGCTCCTGACCTCTGCACTCTGTACATTACGCGCTCCTGACCTCTGCACTCTGTACATTACACACTCCTGTCCCCTCCACTCTGTACATTACACACTCCTAACCCCTGCATTCTATACATTACACACTCCTGTCCCCTGCACTCTGTACATTACACACTCCTGACCCCTGTGCTCTGTACATTACACGCTCCTGACCTCTGCACTCTGTACATTACACACTCCTGTCCCCTCCACTCTGTACATTACACACTCCTGACCCCTCCACTCTGTACATTACACGCTCCTGACCTCTGCACTCTGTACATTACACACTCCTGACCCCTCCACTCTGTACATTACACGCTCCTGACCTCTGCACTCTGTACATTACACACTCCTGACCCCTCCACTCTGTACATTACACGCTCCTGTCCCCTGCACTCTGTACATTACCCCGAGATGTTTTATTCCTTATAGTCACTAATTATTTTTATTTCATTTCTTTGTATCTGTTGGATGATTTGTCTGGAAGGAAGACGATGTCCAGAATGGGGATAATACGATCGCAGCGCGGGAGATCGATCCGTGTCTATTATCTGACTATTAATCATCTGACGCCACGTGCTGTGCAGGCGCGCTGCACGAGGGGATCATCACTTGTAAACACGGATTATAAATAAATCCTCCGCTCTGACTCAGGGGAACATTAAAAATTATCTGCTGGCTATTTATACTCCGCATCACCCTGAGAGGGGGGAGGGGGGCATCTGGAGTCTGCAATCCAATGAAGGTGGAGCCAAGGGTGACTCCTCCCCCCAGAATTCTCCCTAAGCCCCCAATATTGTGATGCGAGTTATTCGAATATTACCTGAAAGCTATTCTTAGTTCAGCTGTGGATATTTGCTGTCTCATATTTGCACAATGGAGTTTCACATTCAGAGATACTCCCTCTAGTGGCCAAGCAGTGAAATGCTGAGATCATCAATGATGGAAAAAGCTCAGTCTGATCCTGCAGAGGAGTAAAGTGCAATCACTGAGCAGAGCTTCCCATCAGGCAGCACAGTCTGCATCTATAATGAACCAATATGGCCGCCTCTATGGGAACAAAATGACATCTATAACTTACAGAGTACAAAACCCATCACCAGCCTGAGGACACCGCGGGGACACCCCATGACACACCAGGGACACCCCATGACACCCAGAGGACACCCCATGACACCCCATGACATCCCGGGGACACTCCATGACACTCCATGACATCCCGGGGACACTCCATGACACCCCATGACATCCCGGGGACACTCCATGACACCCCATGACACCCCAGGGACACTCCATGACACCCCAGGGACATTTGTGTCACAAACAGTCCGCAGACAATCCAGGGAATGACACAAAAGAATAACAATGTAACAACCAACAAATTTCTCCATACACACAGAGATCTATAGAGGGCGCTGGGAGCAGAGCTGTCCTGTCTGCATATAACTCCGCCCCCTCCCACCAATGTCATGTGACCCCTCACTGTACACAGGAGCTGACAATCCATTACCAGAGATCTGCCGCCATCTGCTGGTGAGTGTGAGAATTACCAGATAATACATCCAGAATAAGGACAGATACCGAGAATTACATCCGGCATACAGGACAGGAGAAGTAGTACTGTGCAGAGTCCATACATACAGAATAAGAACAGATACCGAGAATTACACCCGGCATACAGGACAGGAGAAGTGGTACTGTGCAGAGTCCATACATACAGAATAAGAACAGATACCGAGAATTACACCCAGCATACAGGACAGGAGAAGTGGTACTGTGCAGAGTCCATACATACAGAATAAGAACAGATACCGAGAATTACACCCAGCATACAGGACAAGAGAAGTAGTACTGTGCAGAGTCCATACATACAGAATAAGAACAGATACCGAGAATTACACCCGGCATACAGGACAGGAGAAGTGGTACTGTGCAGAGTCCATACATACAGAATAAGAACAGATACCGAGAATTACACCCGGCATACAGGACAGGAGAAGTGGTACTGTGCAGAGTCCATACATACAGAATAAGAACCGATACCGAGAATTACACCCGGCATACAGGACAGGAGAAGTAGTACTGTGCAGAGTCCATACATACAGAATAAGAACAGATGCTGAGAATTACACCCAGCATACAGGACAGGAGAAGTGGTACTGTGCAGAGTCCATACATACAGAATAAGAACAGATACCGAGAATTACACCCAGCATACAGGACAGGAGAAGTGGTACTGTGCAGAGTCCATACATACAGAATAAGAACAGATACCGAGAATTACACCCGGCATACAGGACAGGAGAAGTGGTACTGTGCAGAGTCCATACATACAGAATAAGAACAGATACTGAGAATTACACCCGGCATACAGGACAGGAGAAGTAGTACTGTGCAGAGTCCATACATACAGAATAAGAACAGATGCTGAGAATTACACCCAGCATACAGGACAGGAGAAGTGGTACTGTGCAGAGTCCATAAATACATAATAAGAACAGATACCGAGAATTACACCCGGCATACAGGACAGGAGAAGTGGTACTGTGCAGAGTCCATACATACAGAATAAGAACAGATACTGAGAATTACACTCGGCATACAGGACAGGAGAAGTGGTACTGTGCAGAGTCCATACATACAGAATAAGAACAGATACTGAGAATTACACCCGGCATACAGGACAGGAGAAGTGGTACTGTGCAGAGTCCATACATACAGAATAAGAACAGATACTGAGAATTACACCCAGCATACAGGACAGGAGAAGTGGTACTGTGCAGAGTCCATACATACAGAATAAGAACAGATACTGAGAATTACACCCAGCATACAGGACAGAGAAGTAGTACTGTGCAGAGTCCATACATACAGATACTGAGATTAGGTGTGTGTTGTTCTGGGGGGGGGGGGGGTAAACAATGGGTGTAATAATGATTTGTCCCTGACCTGTGATCTCGGTAAATATTGTGAGAGGTGATGGTCCCGGTGAAGAGGACCTGTCCTGTGTGCTGTGTCCTCATCCTCCCCCTCCCCCTCTATGAGCGTCCCATTGATCCGCATTCCTTCATATATCAGAATTTGGTGATCAATAAATATTGGTGGATAAATTGATGGATTTCCGGGATGAGATTTGAATTTGTTGTTGTGGGCGGAGTCTCCTTCCCTCTTTCGGGATCTGAAATCCTAAGAATAAAGAAACTTTCTGCCCCTTCCCCATTGTTAGTATTTCCATCCATCTACAGGGGGCGCCCCTTCCCCCATTCCATGCTCTGCTCCTGCACACAGGATGGACTCCGCCTCTGATGGGAAAGGAGAAGCCTTTGCTGCCATTGCTGAGCGCCCTCTGAAGATGCTTTTTGCCTGGCTGTCATACTGATGGAAGGCGGAGATGGCGGAGGGCTTGGGATTCACCTCTTTGGATTCAGTCGCTGGCGCTTGCGATAATTATAGACGCTGGATTTACACCGATTTCTATTTCTGCTGATTTCTTCCACTTATCATTTTTATTTAGATATAATATTGTGTAAAATTTCCCACAATCCCTGGAAATGGCGCTGAAGATGGAGAAACGCGTTGGACTTCTGTTGTCGGATTTCTGGTTTGTTTTATTTATTTGCTTTATTTATTTTAATTAATTAATTTATTTTATTTATTTTATTTAATTTTATTTATTTAATTAATTAATTTATTTTATTTATTTATTTTAATTAATTTATTTATTTTATTTATGTTATTTGTTTTATTTATTCATTTATTTGTTTGTTTTTATTTATTTTATTTATTTATTAAAATAATAAATATTTTTGTACATTGTTGTGTATATTGTATAGAATGTAGCCGAGCGACACGCAGACATCCGCCCGCCATATAAATCCCGTATAATAATATTATCAATGAACACAGACAGTAGGGTGATATTTGGGGTCCCTTTCCTGGGGTGCTCCCAGGGTGATATTTGGGGTCCCTTTTCTGGGGTGCTCCCAGGGTGATATTTGGGGTCCCTTTTCTGGGATGCTCCCAAGGTGATATTTGGGGTCCCTTTCCTGGGGTGCTCCCAGGGTGATATTTGGGGTCCCTTTCCTGGGGTGCTCCCAGGGTGATATTTGGGGTCCCTTTTCTGGGGTGCTCCCAGGGTGATATTTGGGGTCCCTTTTCTGGGGTGCTCCCAGGGTGATATTTGGGGTCCCTTTTCTGGGATGCTCCCAAGGTGATATTTGGGGTCCCTTTCCTGGGGTGCTCCCAGGGTGATATTTGGGGTCCCTTTTCTGGGGTGCTCCCCCCATCTTGTATTACACGGTATAGCGAGCGCGCGGAACGCTGGGTGACCTATGGAGGGCCTCCGCCCAGATATTAGATGTGACCGCATGCAGGAGGTATAAAGTCCATCCCTGTAATGGCGGGGATCCCTTTATTCTGTAGATGTAGGGGTCCCTCTATAAGGGCCACACAGGGTGTAATTAGGGCCCCCGGAGAGGCGGCGATGGAGCTGAGTGCAGCCAGAGGAGGCAGAGTCTCCATACAGAGCCAGGCCATGGGGCTCTTCTCCTACCCGGCCTCCTTCATCCCCGGGGTGCCCTGGGGCAGCGTGGACTCTCTTCTACAAGGTAAGATGACCCGATAACTAACCCACCCAGAACTAGTCCTCACCACCCAGAACTAGTCCTTACTGACAAAGACCTAGTCCTCACTGACCCATAACTAGTCCTCACTGACCCATAACTAGTCCTCACTGACCCATAATTAGTCCTCACTGACCCATAACTAGTCCTCACTGACCCATAACTAGTCCTCACTGACCCATAACTAGTCCTCACTGACCCATAATTAGTCCTCACCGACCCAGACCTTGTCCTCACTGACCCAGACCTAGTCCTCACTGACCCATAACTAGTCCTCACTACCCAGACCTAGTCCTTACTGACCCATAACTAGTCCTCACTACCCAGACCTAGTCCTCACTGACCCATAACTAGTCCTCACTACCCAGACCTAGTCCTTACTGACCCATAACTAGTCCTCACTACCCAGACCTAGTCCTCACTGACCCATAACTAGTCCTCACCGACCCAGACCTAGTCCTCACTGACCCATAATTAGTCCTCACTGACCCATAACTAGTCCTCACTGACCCATAACTAGTCCTCACTGACCCAGACCTAGTCCTCACCGACCCAGACCTAGTCCTCACCGACCCAGACCTAGTCCTCACTGACCCATAATTAGTCCTCACTGACCCATAACTAGTCCTCACTGACCCATAACTAGTCCTCACTGACCCATAATTAGTCCTCACCGACCCAGACCTAGTCCTCACCGACCCAGACCTTGTCCTCACTGACCCAGACCTAGTCCTCACTGACCCATAACTAGTCCTCACTGACCCAGAACTAGTCCTCACCGACCCAGACCTAGTCCTTACTGACAAAGACCTAGTCCTCACTGACCAAGAACTAGTCCTCACTGACCCATAACTAGTCCTCACTGACCCATAACTAGTCCTCACTGACCCATAATTAGTCCTCACCGACCCAGACCTTGTCCTCACTGACCCAGACCTAGTCCTCACTGACCCATAACTAGTCCTCACTGACCCATAACTAGTCCTCACTGACCCATAACTAGTCCTCACTGACCCATAACTAGTCCTCACTGACCCATAATTAGTCCTCACCGACCCAGACCTAGTCCTCACCGACCCAGACCTTGTCCTCACTGACCCAGAACTAGTCCTCACCGACCCAGACCTTGTCCTCACTGACCCAGAACTAGTCCTCACCGACCCAGAACTAGTCCTCACTACCCAGACCTTGTCCTCACTGACCCAGAACTAGTCCTCACTACCCAGACCTTGTCCTCACTGACCCATAACTAGTCCTCACTGACCCATAACTAGTCCTCACTGACCCATAACTAGTCCTCACTGACCCATAACTAGTCCTCACTGACCCATAATTAGTCCTCACCGACCCAGACCTAGTCCTCACCGACCCAGACCTTGTCCTCACTGACCCAGAACTAGTCCTCACCGACCCAGACCTTGTCCTCACTGACCCAGAACTAGTCCTCACCGACCCAGAACTAGTCCTCACTACCCAGACCTTGTCCTCACTGACCCAGAACTAGTCCTCACTACCCAGACCTAGTCCTTACTGACCCATAACTAGTCCTCACTACCCAGACCTAGTCCTCACTGACCCATAACTAGTCCTCACTACCCAGACCTAGTCCTCACTGACCCATAACTAGTCCTCACTACCCAGACCTAGTCCTCACTGACCCATAATTAGTCCTCACTGACCAAGAACTAGTCCTCACTGACCCATAACTAGTCCTCACTGACCCATAACTAGTCCTCACTGACCCATAATTAGTCCTCACCGACCCAGAACTAGTCCTCACCGACCCAGACCTAGTCCTCACCGACCCATAACTAGTCCTTACTGACCCAGAACTAGTCCTCACCGACCCAGGCCTAGTCTTCACTAACCCAGAACTAGTCCTCACTGACCCAGAACTAGTCCTTACTGACCCAGAACTAGTCCTCACCGACCCAGACCTAGTCCTCACTGACCCATAACTAGTCCTCACTACCCAGACCTAGTCCTTACTGACCCATAACTAGTCCTCACTACCCAGACCTAGTCCTCACTGACCCATAACTAGTCCTCACTACCCAGACCTAGTCCTCACTGACCCATAATTAGTCCTCACTGACCAAGAACTAGTCCTCACTGACCCATAACTAGTCCTCACTGACCCATAATTAGTCCTCACCGACCCAGAACTAGTCCTCACCGACCCAGACCTAGTCCTCACTGACCCAGAACTAGTCCTCACTGACCCAGAACTAGTCCTTACTGACCCAGAACTAGTCCTCACCGACCCAGACCTAGTCTTCACTGACCCAGAACTAGTCCTCACTGACCCAGAACTAGTCCTTACTGACCCAGAACTAGTCCTCACCGACCCAGACCTAGTCCTCACTGACCCATAACTAGTCCTCACTACCCAGACCTAGTCCTTACTGACCCATAACTAGTCCTCACTACCCAGACCTAGTCCTCACTGACCCATAATTAGTCCTCACTGACCAAGAACTAGTCCTCACCGACCCAGACCTAGTCTTTACTAACCCAGACCTAGTCTTTACTAACCCAGACCTAGTCCTTACTGACCCAGAATTAGTCCTTACTGACCCATAACTAGTCCTCACTACCCAGAACTAGTCCTAACATACCAAGAACTAGTCTTTACTAACCTAGAACTAGTCTTTACTGACCTAGAACTAGTCTTTACTGACCTAGAACTAGTCCTCACTGACCCAGAACTAGTCCTCACATCACTTTTCCCTATGGGTGAAGTCCCTGTATATGGATGTGGTCCCTGTATATGGATGTGGTCCCTGTATATGGGTGTGGTCTATGTATATGGGTGTGGTCCCTGTATATGGATGTGGTCCCTGTATATGGGTGTAGTCCCGGTATATGGATGGGGTCCCTGTATATGGATGTGGTCCATGTATATGGGTGTGGTCCATATAAATGGTGTGGTCCCTGTATATGGATGGGGTTATTATTGGGTTAGGGTAATGCTAGCATTATGGTTATGCTAGGGTTAGGTTAGGGTTATTGTTGGGTTAGGATTATTGCTAGGGTTATGGCTAGGGTTAGGGTTATTGCTAAGGTTAGGGTAATGTTAGGGTTATGGTTATACTAGAGTTACGGTTATTGCTAGGGTTAGTATAATGCTAGGGTTATGGTTAGGGGTACTTTAGGGTTATTGGTAGGGTTAGGTTATGGTTATGCCAGGGTTAGGGTAATTCTAGGGTAGGCTAGGGTTTGGTTATGCTAGGTTTAGGGTATGCTAGGGTTAGGATAATGCTAAGGTAATGGGTATTGCCAGGGTGAGGGTAATGCTAGGGTTAGGGCAAGTGTTAGGTTATCGTTAGGGTTATGCTATGGTTAGGCTAGGGTTAGAGTTAGGATTAGAGTTAGGATTAGAGTTAGGATTAGAGTTAGGATTAGAGTTAGGATTAGAGTTAGGATTAGAGTTAGGATTAGAGTTAGGATTAGGGTTAGGATTAGGGTTAGGATTAGGGTCAGAGTTAGGATTAGGGTTAGGATTAGAGTTAGGATTAGGGTTAGGATTAGGGTTAGGATTAGGGTTAGGATTAGGGTTAGGATTAGGGTTAGGATTAGGGTCAGAGTTAGGATTAGGGTTAGGATTAGAGTTAGGATTAGGGTTAGGATTAGAGTTAGGATTAGAGTTAGGATTAGGGTTAGGATTAGGGTTAGGATTAGGATTAGGATTAGAGTTAGGATTAGAGTTAGGATTAGAGTTAGGATTAGGGTTAGGATTAGGGTTAGGATTAGGGTTAGGATTAGGGTTAGGGTTAGGGTTAGAGTTAGGATTAGAGTTAGGATTAGAGTTAGGATTAGGGTTAGGATTAGGGTTAGGATTAGGGTTAGGATTAGGGTTAGGATTAGGGTTAGGATTAGGGTTAGGGTTAGGGTTAGGATTAGAGTTAGGATTAGGGTTAGGATTAGAGTTAGGATTAGGGTTAGGATTAGAGTTAAGATTAGAGTTAGGATTAGAGTTAGGGTTAGGATTAGGGTTAGGATTAGAGTTAGGATTAGAGTTAGGATTAGGGTTAGGATTAGGATTAGGATTAGGATTAGGATTAGGGTTAGGATTAGGGTTAGGATTAGGGTTAGGATTAGAGTTAGGATTAGGATTAGGGTTAGGATTAGAGTTAGGATTAGGGTTAGGATTAGGGTTAGGATTAGGATTAGGATTAGGATTAGGGTTAGGATTAGGGTCAGAGCTCATTTCTCTAGCAGAAGGGACACCAGGAACAGAGATGGATGGACAGTTTGCCAGGGAGGGGCTTCTATGCATAAGGAATGGGCTGGGGTCAATAAGTAGATGAAATTCGCACACAAGTCACATGTGTATCACGCTGGTGCAACTTTCATATGACTTTTGAGGGTTTACTTTGAAGTCTTTGGCCCTCAAGTCGCATGAAAGTCGGACCAAAGTACTGCAGGAACTGCCTTAAAGTTGCTGCAAATATATGAATGGTACTCATTGGGAAACATGGGGTGCAACTTGTCATGCAACTTTGGGGTCCAAAGTGTGAATGGGGCCTAAATCACTATGACAGCCAGGCAACTAGCATTTACATAAGGAAGGATCAGCAGCAGCCTCCATTTTTCAATCAGTAGTGGTTTCCCCTAAATAACTCATTTTTGAAAAGTGCGGCAAGAACTCTTCACTCAGCATGTGCTGTCCCTGTGTCCCTCTGCCATCAAATATACCCAGGCCAGTGCAAACATTGCATTGTGTACATTCGACCTGTCTGTGGTCTGCACTGTGACTGCAGACCGGGAATGACACCGGGAAGTCACCTGCTCCTGCGTAGTGATTGCTGCGAGTCCCAATGATGGTTGTCACCGCTCTCAGAGATGGTTTTCTGTCTTCCAGGTGTGGTCGGGGCGTGCGCCGTCTCCGTCCTCTACAATCTGATGCGGGTTTATCTCTACATCAAATGTCTCAAGTAAGTCGCATTCATCAGGGATCAGGAGTAAGTAACAACACAGAGTGTAGGGGTCAGGAGTAAAACAGAGTACAGGGGTCAGGAGTAAGTAACACACAGATTGCAGGGATCAGGAGCAAGTAACACACAGAGTACAGGGGTCAGGAGTAAGTAACACACAGAGTGTAGGGGTCAGGAGTAATTAATGTAAAGAGTGCAGGGGTCAGGAGTAGGTAACACACAGTGTGCAGGGGTCAGGAGTAGGTAACACACAGTGTGCAGGGGTCAGGAGTAGGTAACACACAGGGTACAGGGGTCAGGAGTAAGTAACACACAGAGTGCAGGGGTCAGGAGCAAGTAACACACAGAGTACAGGGATCAGGAGTAAGGAACAACACAGAGTGTAGGGGTCAGGAGTAATTAATGTAAAGAGTGCAGGGGTCAGGAGTAGGTAACACACAGTGTGCAGGGGTCAGGAGTAGGTAACACACAGTGTGCAGGGGTCAGGAGTAGGTAACACACAGTGTGCAGGGGTCAGGAGTAAGTAACAGAGTGCAGGGGTGGGGAGTAAGTAACACACAGTGTGCAGGGGTCAGGAGTAATTAATGTACAGAGCGCAGGGGTCAGGAATAGGTAACACACAGAGTGCAGGGGTCAGGAGTAGTTAACACACAGAGTGCAGAGGTCAGGAGTAGGTAACACACAGAGTGCAGAGGCCAGGAGTAGGTAACACTCAGAGTGCAGGGGTCAGGAGTAGGTAACACACAGAGTGCAGGGGTCAGTAGTAGGTAACACACAGAGTGCAGGGGTCGGGAGTAAGTAACACACAGAGTGCAGGGGTCAGGAGGAACACACAGAGTGCAGGAGTCAGGAGTAAGTAACACACAGAGTGCAGGGGTCAGGAGTAGGTAACAAACATAGTGCAGGGGTCGGGAGTAAGTAACACACAGAGTGCAGGGGTCAGGAGTATGTAACACACAGAGTGCAGGGGTTGGGAGTAGATAATACACAGAGTGCAGGGGTCAGGAGTAAGTAACACACAGAGGGCAGGGGTCAGGAGTAGGTAACAAACATAGTGCAGGGGTCGGGAGTAAGTAACACACAGAGTGCAGGGGTCAGGAGTATGTAACACACAGAGTGCAGGGGTTGGGAGTAGATAATACACAGAGTGCAGGGGTCAGGAGTAAGTAACACACAGAGTGCAGGGGTCAGGAGTATGTAACACACAGAGTGCAGGGGTTGGGAGTAGATAATACACAGAGTGCAGGGGTCAGGAGTAAGTAACACACAGAGGGCAGGGGTGGGGAGTATGTAACACACAGAGTGCAGGGGTCGGGAGTATGTAACACACAGAGTGCAGGGGTCGGGAGTAAGTAACAGAGTGCAGGGGTGGGGAGTATGTAACACACAGAGTGCAGGGGTCAGGAGTAAGTAACACACAGAGGGCAGGGGTCAGGAGTAGGTAACACACAGAGTGCAGGGGTCGGGAGTATGTAACACACATAGTGCAAGGGTCGGGAGTATGTAACACACAGAGTGCAGGGGTCGGGAGTAAGTAACACAGAGTGCAGGGGTGGGGAGTATGTAACACGCAGAGTGCAGGGGTCGGGAGTAAGTAACACACAGTGTGCAGGGTCGGCAGTAGGTAACACACACAGTGCAGGGTCGGGAGTAGGTAACACACAGAGTGCAGGGGTCAGGAGTAGGTAACACACAGAGTGCAGGGGTCAGGAGTAGGTAACACACAGAGTGCAGGGGTCGGGAGTAACACACAGCTGAACCCCCAGAATGAATGAATCGTATTTTGCTGAATGTTGGGGTTCAGGCTGACCTGTAGCACTTGTCACATATCACCCCCGCTGCGTGGAGTGATGCTCTTAATGTATTTATTTTGATCCTCCATATTTTCTTCTTCAGGATTATGGGATTAAAGTAACCAATTCTAAAATGGCCCCGGGCCCCAGAGACCACAGGCGACCCCTGAAGACAGAAGCCCACCTGGAGGAGAGAGACTGACCCCACGTGCTCGGGGACGGCTGTTACATGGACGTGGCAGATGTTCCTCCTATAGCGAGGATCGCTCGCACATACTGTGGCGCGGTATGTGGGGAGGAGACTCGTACATGAACTTGTGATAAGTGGGATACATTTGTATGGCGGAATCTTTGCTCCCCTCGTCATGGAGGATTGTCCGCCCCGTCTACATCCGGGAACAAGGACTCCGTACTGTCACCTCATTTCATTTCTGATATCATAATAAAAGTGTGTGTTATAAATGTGGAACTCATTGCGGATCTACTCCCATCATTTTATCAGAATACCCATCACTCCCATCATCTTATCAGAATACCCATCACGCCCACCATCTTATCAGAATACCCATCACTCCCATCATCTTATCAGAATACCCATCACCCCCATCATCTTATCAGAATACCCATCACCCCCATCATCTTATCAGAATACCCATCACCCCCATCATCTTATCAGAATACCAATCACCCCATCATCTTATCAGAATACCCATCACCCCCATCATCTTATCAGAATACCCATCACCCCCATCATCTTATCAGAATACCAATCAGCCCCACAATCTTATCAGAATACCCATCACCCCCATCATCTTATCAGAATACCCATCACCCCCATCATCTTATCAGAATACCCATCACCCCCATCATCTTATCAGAATACCAATCACCCCATCATCTTATCAGAATACCCATCACCCCCATCATCTTATCAGAATACCCATCACCCCCATCATCTTATCAGAATACCAATCACCCCATCATCTTATCAGAATACCCATCACCCCCATCATCTTATCAGAATACCCATCACCCCCACCATCTTATCAGAATACCAATCAGCCCCACCATCTTATCAGAATACCCATCACCCCCATCATCTTATCAGAATACCCATCACTCCCATCATCTTATCAGAATACCCATCACTCCCATCATCTTATCAGAATACCCATCACCCCCATCATCTTATCAGAATACCCATCGCTCCCATCATCTTATCAGAATACCCATCACCCCCATCATCTTATCAGAATACCCATCACTCCCATCATCTTATCAGAATACCCATCACTCTTATCATCCTATCAGAATACCCCTCACCCCCATCATCTTATCAGAATACCCATCACCCCTCACCCCCATCATCTTATCAGAATACCCATCACCCCCATCATCTTATCAGAATACCAATCAGCCCCACCATCTTATCAGAATACCCATCACCCCCATCATCTTATCAGAATACCCATCACTCCCATCATCTTATCAGAATACCCATCACTCCCATCATCTTATCAGAATACCCATCACCCCCATCATCTTATCAGAATACCCATAACTCCCATCATCTTATCAGAATACCCATAACTCCCATCATCTTATCAGAATACCCATCACTCCCATCATCTTATCAGAATACCCATCACTCCCATCATCTTATCAGAATACCCATCACCCCCATCCTCTTATCAGAATACCCATCGCTCCCATCATCTTATCAGAATACCCATCACTCCCATCATCTTATCAGAATACCCATCACTCCCATCATCTTATCAGAATACCCATCACCCCCATCATCTTATCAGAATACCCATCACTCCCATCATCTTATCAGAATACCCATCGCCCCCATCATCTTATCAGAATACCCATCGCTCCCATCATCTTATCAGAATACCCATCACTCCCATCATCTTATCAGAATACCCATCACCCCCATCATCTTATCAGAATACCCATCGCTCCCATCATCTTATCAGAATACCCATCACCCCCATCATCTTATCAGAATACCCATCACTCCCATCATCTTATCAGAATACCCATCACCCCCATCATCTTATCAGAATACCCATCACTCTTATCATCCTATCAGAATACCCCTCACCCCCATCATCTTATCAGAATACCCATCACCCCCATCACCTTTGGGACAGGGGTCAAGTCCTGGGAACTCACCACCCCCCCCCCCCACCTCAAAAAAAAAAAGTGTGTGTATATATATATATATATACAGTATATCACCCCTCACATGTTTGTAAATATTTTATTCTATCTTTTCATGTGACAACACTGAAGAAATGAGACTTTGCTACAATGTAAAGTAGTGAGTGTACAGCTTGTATAACAGTGTAAATTTACTGTCCCCTCAAAATAACTCAACACACAGCCATTAATGTCTAACCCGCTGGCAACAAAAGTCAGTACACCCCTAAGTGACAATCTCCAAATTGGGCCCAAAGTGTCAATATTTTGTGTGGCCGCCATTATTTTCCAGCACTGCCTTAACCCTCCTGGGCATGGAGTTCACCAGAGCTTCACAGGTTGTCACTGGAGTCCTCTTCCCCTCCTCCATGATGACATCACAGGGCTGGTGGATGTTAGAGACCTTCCCCTCCTCCACCTTCTGTTTGAGGATCCCCACAGATGCTCAATAGGGTTTAGGTCTGGAGACGCTTGGCCAGTCCATCACCTTTACCCTCAGCTTCTTTAGCAAGGCAGTGGTTGTCTTGGAGGTGTTTGGGGTCGTTATGTTGGAATATTGCCCTGCCCCTCAGTCTCTGAAGGGAGGGGATCATGCTCTGCTTCAGTATGTCACAGTACATGTTGGCATTCATGGTTCCCTCAATGATCTGTAGCTCCCCAGTGCCGGCAGCACTCATGCAGCCCCAGACCATGACACTCCCACCACCATGCCTGACTGTAGGAAGACACACTTGTCTTTGTACTCCTCACCTGGTTGCCCCCACACACGCCTGACACCATCTGACACCAAATAAGTTTATCTTGGTCTCATCAGAGCACAGGAGATGGTTCCAGTAATCCATGTCCTTAGTCTGCTTGTCTTCAGCAAACTGTCCTGTTAACCACTTCCGGACCGCCCGCCGCAGTTTTACGTTGGTATTTTGACGTATAAAGGACAGGAGAAGTGGTACTGTGCAGAGTCCATACATACAGAATAAGATGATTATAGATGTGCATATGCTGCCCTCTGGTGATGTCTTTCAGTACTACATGTGCACTTTGTTGGGATATCAGGCAGTCATATAGAAGTGATCAGCATTCCTCATATTCCTGTTCCTGGGTCAGAGATCAGAGAAGTGACCGGCCGGGTATTACTGAGCTCCATATGTAATGTTACCACCCTCATAATGGGCACAGCGGGGGTACAGACCCAGGAACTCAGCACAGGGATGGTGGGAACCCCTCATAATGGGCACAGCGGGGGTACAGACCCAGGAACTCAGCACAGGGATGGGGGGAACCCCTCATAATGGGCACAGCGGGGGTACAGACCCAGGAACTCAGCACAGGGATGGGGGGAACCCCTCATAATGGGCACAGCGGGTGTACAGACCCGGGAACTCAGCACAGGGATGGGGGGAACCCCTCATAAAGGGCACAGCGGGGGTACAGACCCAGGAACTCAGCACAGGGATGGGGGGAACCCCTCATAAAGGGCACAGCGGGGGTACAGACCCAGGAACTCAGCACAGGGATGGGGGAAACCCCTCATAATGGGCACAGCGGGGGTACAGACCCGGGAACTCAGCACAGGGATGGGGGAACCCCTCATAATGGGCACAGCGGGGGTACAGACCCGGGAACTCAGCACAGGGATGGGGGAACCCCTCATAATGGGCACAGCGGGGGTACAGACCCAGGAACTCAGCACAGGGATGGAGGGAACCCCTCATAATGGGCACCGCGGGAGTACAGACCCGGGAACTCAGCACAGGGATGGGGGAACCCCTCATAATGGGCACAGCGGGGGTACAGACCCGGGAACTCAGCACAGGGATGGGGGAACCCCTCATAATGGGCACAGCGGGGGTACAGACCCGGGAACTCAGCACAGGGATGGTGGGAACCCCTCATAATGGGCACAGCAGGGGCACAGACCCAGGAACTCAGCACAGGGATGGTGGGAACCCCTCATAATGGGTACAGCGGGGGTACAGACCCGGGAACTTGGCACAGGGATGGTGGGAACCCCTCATAATGGGCACAGCGGGTGTACAGGACCGGGAACTCAGCACAGGGATGGTGGGAAACTGCCATTCCACTCCCTGACAGCGAGGTGTGAGGTTGCTGATTCCTTAGCTCGTGTGCTTCCAGAAGCCAGGGGCTAGAGTTGTTTCTCTGCCCCAGGAGGGATGCTGGATCCTGGGGAGGACCCCGGCGGGGGCCCCCTGGATAGGCCTGAGACTAGGCCTCAGCCTATGGAAGACATGGAGCTCGGCCCAAGGAGGGGTGAATCCCTATCTACCTTTAGACGGAGGATTGTGGACAAGCTGACAAGGATTGAGAAAGAGGAGGAGAAATTGGCAGCTTTAAAAACTGAATTTAAAAAGAAAAAGTTGTATTGTGCCAAACTGTACAGTAAGAAGAGACCGGCTCTGAGGCCTGAATTAAAGGACTTGGAGCAAGCTTTGAGGAAGCAGAAAGAGTTGGTGAGCTCTCTGAAGGAAAGTAGCGGAGCTTTTAAGGAGAAATACAGGAATGAGGAACGTTTCAGCCGTATGAGGAGAGGAGCCGTTTCCAGCATGGAGAGTGACCCAGCCAGTGAAGAGATGCAGGTACCGACAGAGTCAGCAGAGAGTGAGAAAGTGGGCCCGGAGGATGAGCCCAGCTCTTCAACACCTCAGACATCTGCTGAGCCCCCAATGGCGGAGGCCTCTGTCTCCCTCCCTCTGCAGCAGCAATGTGGAACATCTGAGCAGGAGGTTGAGGGGGGTACTGGCATGTTGGAGTTCATCGCTGAGCTGGAAACCCCTCTGGATGGAAGAAAGTTAAATTTTTCTGCGGATTCCTCAGATGAGGAGATGGATACCGTTCCTCGCCCTATGAAAGAGAGACCTGTGGAGAGAGGAAAATTCACCATGAAGCCTGCAACAACCAGGAGGAAGTTTGATCCCACCATCAGCCATGACACTGCAGAGGTAACACAGCAAGCAGGTACAGTGTGTGTGCAAAGTGGTGATGTGAACTTTAATGACAATGTGCTTGCTGAGGGTTGTAGTGCTATGGGCTGTCAGCCCACACCCATAGACAATGTGCAGCATGCAGTGCAACCTGATGCACCTGCTAAAAAAACTTTAAATGCGATTGGTGGGAAAACTGAAAATAACTTTGAGCTTTTGGTTGAAGTGTCTGCAGAGAGGAGCACCACGGACATTGCAAAGGCTTTTCCTGACCCAAATAAAGCTGTTGTTCCTGAAAATGGTGCAGGAGATGCTGGGAGCAGTAGTGCTACAACTGTTGGGGATTCTGCAGTAAAAAAAACTGTGATTGAACCCAGGAAAGCAGCTGAGTGCTTAGAGAAGGGGGAGGGGGTGGGTCTTGTCTCTGCTGCTCCAAAGACTGCAAGGGATGTTTCAGGCTCCTTGTCAGCAGGTGTGGCTGTGTCTAAGGACAATGCTGTAATTACTGGTATGTCTGGGAGGAAAACCTATGCTGGTGCTGCTACAGGATCTGGTAGGGGGGAGCATGGAAATGGTTTATCTTCCTCACTATTTAAAAGGAGGAATGTGGTTCAGCTCAGATGGGAAGGCGAAGGTATTCCCCCATATAGGAGAGCTGTGGTTGATAAGATTCTGCAGATGGGGTTTAGACCCGAAGATATCTTCGCCCTGATCAGTCCGACCGGCTCCTATGAGTATGATTTGTCCTTTATCCGTCCGGAGTCTTTGGACATATTTTGGGAGAAATATGAACATGTGTGTAGGAGCCTGCCGGACTGGAGAGGGCTCATCCCCAAAGTTGTGTCACGTCAGCCACTTATTAAAATGGTGACGATTCTTGTGCGCAATGAGTCCATACCACAAGGGGATTTATCTGTATGGCTGAGGAGATATGGAGACATCCTGAGCCCCTTACACAAAATTATGGATGACCGAGGAATATGGACGGGGGGATGGTCTGTGCAGCTAAAACTGAGGGTTATTGATAATGTCATCCAGCATCTGCCATCCTCAGCTTTCCTGGGAAGGGACAGGCTGACCATCTTTTATCCAGGCCAGCCAAAACTGTGTAATAAATGTGGGGATAAAGGGCACTTTGCATCCTCCTGTCCAGTGATGAAATGCTCTCTGTGTCAGGATTTAGGGCATTTGGCAAAGGATTGCAACATTATAAGGTGCAACTTGTGCAATTCGGTTGGGCATCCTTATAGCCAGTGTCCCGAGGCAATGCATAACCAGCCTGAGCTCATGAGAGAGTTCTTCCGCCTGGACATGGAGGATGCTCAGAGCTCAGCAGCTAGGGTGCCTGCGATTCCCTCTGAGTCTGTGCCAATGCCCAGTGTGCCTGTGTCTTCCCAGTCTGTGCGTTTGCCTAGTGTGCCTGTGTCTTCCCAGTCTGTGCGTTTGCCTAGTGTGCCTGTGTCTTCCCAGTCTGTGCGTTTGCCCAGTGTGCCTGTGTCTTCCCAGTCTGTGCGTTTGCCCAGTGTGCCTGTGTCTTCCCAGTCTGTGATTTCCCAGTCTGTGCCAATTCCCAGTGTGTCAGTGTCTTCCAAATCTGTGGCGCCCCAGTCTGTGCGTTTGCATGTATCAGTTACCGAGAATGTGTCCAATCCTTCTGTGTCTATGTCCTCCAAAATTGCAGAGGCCGCAAGAGGTGCTGATGCAGGGGCATCAAGTGCAGTGCCAGTCCCACCCCCTCGACATTTCAGGGCTTCTATTGGGGACCAGGGGATGCAGAGGAGTGGGGAAAATGGTGAAGAGGCTGGCCTGGTGGCAGATAAGGTAAGGGAGAGTGGGGGTGAAGGGGAGGCTAAGAGTGGGGAGACTGTAATTTGCAGTTTGTCCAAGGATGATGTGGAATGGTTGGAGGAGAAAAGGAAGAAGGGCAAAAGAAAAAAAAAAAGGTGTTCAGTTGCCCAAAGTCCTAAGGTTTTGCCCTTGAAAAATAAGTTTGGGGTCCTGTCAGATGATGACGATGAATGGGACTCGTTGAGTACAGCGTCTTCTATGGATGATGAGTCCCAGGGTGCATTGAAGCGCACTGGTTCTCCAGGGAGAGAGAGTAGTCAGGCTAAGAAACGGCTGCCTCAATTATCCTAATGGCAGTTCCCACTCCGTTAAAAGTGGCAACCATTAATGTTGCCAGCTTAAAATCAGTGAGTGCTCGTCATATGGCCTTATTTTTGCTCAGCGAGTTTGATGCTGACATTTTGTTTTTGCAAGAGACCCATCTCAGTAATCTGGCTGATATACATCTGGCAAAGAAGGAGTGGAAGCGTGGTCCCTCCTTTTGGTCTCTTGCGGCCGAGCCTTACAGTGGGGTTGCGGTCCTTTTTTCCGGTATGGTAACATGCCGACGGGTAATTGAGGTAGAGATTGGGAGATGCATGATTTTGGATGTCTCTGTGAGGGGGCAGGACCTGCGCCTGATTAACATCTATGGTCCCCAGACAAAATGGGACAGGAAATGCCTCTTTACAAAGATTAAGCCTTTTCTTTTTACGGCTCAGCAGGTTATCTTTGGAGGTGACTTCAACACCATTACTAGGCCTAAAGACAGGAGAGGTTTCAGAGATAAGCTGGGCTATGACAGCCTTTTCCTAAATGCAATGGTTAGGGAAGCAGGTCTGGTAGATGTGCACATTAAGCGCTGCCCAGACAGCACGGGGTTCACTTTTCAGCGAGGTAATAGTCAGAGTAGGATAGATAGGTTTTTTTTAAAGGAGGACTCTGCTTTTTCGGCACCTGTTTGTCGGGCAGTGGAGTTTTCTGATCACTGTATTCTATATTTGACTCTGAATGCCTCAGGCGTGCCACCTAGGGGGAGGGGTATCTGGAGATTGAATTCGGCCCTCCTGGATGACGAGGAAGTAAGACAATCCTTTGAGGAATTTTTTCAGGCACAGGTAACTATCCTAGACTTTTGCAACAGTAAGTCAGAATGGTGGGAGCTTATAAAACAGCGGACTGTTAGGCTTTTCAAGGCCATAGGGAGAAAGAGACAGCAAGATAAGTATATCACCTACCAGCGTTTGCGGAGGAAACTTGACCGCCTTGTATCGAATGGAGGAGATTCTGGGGCGATCTCTGAGGTGAAGCTCCTCCTGAGGACCCATCAATATGACCGGCACGCCTCTTTGGTTCAGGAAAGGGACTATGGGAAATACCATTCGCCTGACCCTTACCAGAATTGTAAACAGAGCGTAGCAGTTAAGACGGTCAATGGCCTGAAGGACAGTACGGGCTCTCTGACGAAGTCTAGGTCAGGGATCCTGGAGGTCGTCAGGTCATACTATGCTGATCTCCTGGGAGGAAAGAACCTTGATCGGACAGGGATGTTGAGTTTTTTGGACTCTACGCCAGGTCTGGAAAATATTGTTCCTTTGATGAATTTGACAGATGAAATCACTGCAGATGAGGTGATCCAGGCTATTGATAAACTAGCCATCAGGAAAACGCCAGGGCCAGATGGTTTGACAGCCGAATTTTATAAATGTTTTAAGAAGATCCTGGCTTCACACCTTGCGGAGGTTTTTAATGGCTGTTTGCATGAGGGTTCTCTCCCTCCTTCCATGAGGCAATCTGCAGTGGTTCTTCTGTCAAAGGGCAAAGATCCTTCGATGATTGAGAATTGGCGCCCCATTAGCCTTCTTAATGTTGTTAAACTTTCAGTGCGAAATAGAAATACAATTTTTATTATTACAGGTCAAGAATTGTGAACTTTGAGGCCCCCATTGACCTTGCTACATATTGAGTCAAAACTCTTTCAGTTTGAAACACACATTGCGTCCATTGTTTGAGATGGTTTTGTTTGCCTGTACGTTGAGATGAGAAGCTGTGCCATCTACCCCCGAAAGGAAATTGTGTTGGTTAAACTTTGAATAAGAGAAACCAGAAAGATCATAAAACTTTGTTCGGCCATGAGACATTTATCACACAATGGGCGAAACTCAATTTCGGGATAACACCTGTGTTCAATCACCTACCAGCAAATAAGCCATTGTCTAAATCATGAGAGGACAAACAAAACTGTTTGGACAAAGACTAGAATCTGTTATTTATTTACCTAAACACAAACAGGGGGGATAAAGTTGTTGAAATCTACACGGAGTCACATAAACATTGTCACTTAGATTGATGAGAACTGCAAATCTCAAAATGAATTTCAGAAAATCATAAATTGATATCTTTGCCCCATCATATACAAAAGGTGTTATGGAACTATGATGTTATGACAACCTCCTACTGAGAAGTACATTATATTCTATCATATAGTAGTGTCAAAGGGTCAGAAATTTCGCCCATATTTTATAATCCAGTCCCCATATCATGAATGTACTGTTAACATAATAATGCCTAAATGGATAATATTCTGATCAGAAGTAACCATGTATAGGACAAGTTACATATACAAGCTGTTGTGTATCAATATATATATAACCGTATATTTTTCGATATAATTCTTACTGCTACTAATTGAAGTCTTGGGTTAAAGAGTAAAATCCAATATATATATATTACATAAGAGATATTAAATATGAGAATGGTGGTATCCAGATTAATCTTTATTCAGATACCTGGTGGATTAAATGGGCGTCATAGATGAGAGCATGATTACATTTTATGTTTTTTTTATAATAGTCTTAAATGGAGAGATTTTTATTTAATTTTAATATACTGGTTAACCAAGAGGTGTCACCCTATGACATCACCAGTTAATGAATAAGATGTTCCAACCAATAGGAATAATGTTCCTCCCACTGGGTTTGGCTTATGATAATTTTTACTGCCCTTTTGTTCAACACAAAATAAAAAGAAACCAGAGATGTAATAGGGGACACAACACAACACAACACACATCATATCCTGCCCAATATACATCACACTTACAACATACACACTACTAACAGCCATGCACAGACTCATCTACACAGACGACTCCATTTCAATCTGCCATGTATCTGAACCTTTGAGGGACGCCAAACAAAGCTCCTCCCTAATTGGCCACCATCTTGGAAATGCAGCCATCTTAAAGGAACCTGGTAACTACTACTCTAAGCTAAGCGGCCATTTTAAATATGGTAATTATGCCTTGCTGTTATTTGATTATCATTCAATATTGTTTATGTACTTCCTTAAATGTTTTACATTTCGTATTTAAAGGGTAACGAAAGTACAATCCCAGCCGTATAAACCATATGTAGATTTTTCTCTAAAGAGATGATTTTTGTTTTTATAACATTTTTAATATCAGATTAAGCGCATTATTTGCGATTTTACGTCTTCCGTTTTGCATGGCTTATTCTCACTTCATCTGCAGTGGAATGACTTTCGGCCATGTGATTCGCAGACTATTGTGGTCTGATTATATAGAATATTAATTTATGGTTCATACTACACCTGGGAAATACATAATCTTGCTTTATTTTACTTTCATCGTTTAGCTAAATATCACATTGCATTTATCGTTTTAAGTTGATATTTTATGTAAGGTTATCTCTTTGTGTCACTCAAGTATGATCATTTATGGTGAAAATATGTCTTGCGAATAAATATTCTTATATATATATTCCCTACTGTAGACTGTTTCACTAAGATTGGTATATGCTTTTAAAAAGAAATTAACTGATAAAAAAAGAACTTGGGAAAATTGCGTGGTATACTATGAGTGTCTGAACAAAATTAATTGGGTTTTTTTTCTTAGATATTAAATTATTTGCCGTAATCGGCTGGAGGCACTGCGTCATAATTCTATTGATAGTTCAGACATCGCCTTTTAGTAATAAATTAAAAATAGTCAAATTTTATACCAAAACGCACAACATATTAAATGGAGTTGCACTGCTGAGATATCATTGATTTCTTACATATGCCAATCATAATTTTGATCATGGTGACATAATTAATAACTTTGCAAAAAAAAAAAAAAAAAAAAAGAGAATTTTTTTTAATAATTTTTTTTTTAATTATTTAATTGTGAATATTAATAGTAATGCCCTAAAATGTCTACATAAGGTAAGGTTCACGCTGCCAACTCTGGCTAGATGTTAATCCCACAGCCCCAGTAGATTCGGCACAGATCTAGAATATGTAGAGACACCTCTCTGAGTCTAAAATGGTGGTGTATGTATAGGCTAGTTGGAGTCATACCAAAATCCTCAGAAAAAGTCGGGCTGAAAATGGGCACCAGACGTGGGTAGGGGAAAACCTGATGTATGAACTCACCGAAAGCTTCTCTAACCCCAAAGACGTCAGTAAGCGTGATCACATACTTTTAGAATCATGGCCAATCTTACTGTATCTCTGTGAGGAACTGCACCATAAGGCTCAGCAAAAAGGAATTTAGTAAAGTTCTAATCTCCACTCCAAATAATAAGAAGTGAGATAAGGAACCTCCTTGAGCAGGTGAAAGTGACCTCTATTGGGACACATAAGTTAAGAGGATGTAGCGTGAAACTGCAGGAAAAAGTAGAACTGTGGCAGAAGTTTTATTAAGAAAGCTGTAATATAAGCAACCATTTGAAAGAACAATGTAAACGATTAATGCAATAAGTAGGAAGTTTTGAGCAAGGAAAAATGTTTTTTTTTTAATAGCGGAAGTTGCCGAGTAACCAGTAGTTAAAAATTAAGTTGCCGAGTAACCAGCAGTGGAAAATTTATAAATAAATAAATAAAAATAAAAATGTAACAGTTCCAGTAAGGACAGGAATTCATAAATAAATAAATAGGAAAGTTCAAAAAGGTTATGGTGTCCATACAAAAGGGTACTGCTTATCAGTCCTGCATTATAAATAAAATGAAGTAATTAATTAGACCCAGATATGACTCCCAGTCTGATGGTCATGACCCAGATAAGGGGGGGAGAGTCAGGCAAAGAGTCCACGTCCTACCCCAGCCATATTCCTAAGATAGGAGGGCAGAAATTGGGCAGCCATACATAACTAGGTATGAGTCATATCAGGTCACCGCAAAAAGACTAGCACCCCTAAAAAGATACCATACACCTCCAGAATTTAAGAAGTTTGTTTTAAAAAGAGTACTGTCCCGAGTTTTATTAAGAAAGGGTCCTTAGATATTACTAATCATCTTGAGGCCTACGAAAACAGCCTGTGTTGTGCCTCAAGGATGTAATTTAAAAGTCGGCCCACACATAAAAAAAAAAAAAAAAAAAACCCTTACCGCTGCTAGAGCTGCTATATATAATTTAAAATGTACACAGCACCAAAGCCCACTGAATTTTTGCTGTACTGTACTCAAAAGTGCCTAACACCCTTCCATGGAGGAGCCTGAGTACAACCATCCAGAATTTAAAACCCTGTGCTTTGAGGCATCGGCCAGGTACATAAAAATAAGTTTGGCCAGGGACTACAAGTTGGGGTGTTCACTGGAATGGTTGGCAAAAGAGAGCGACAATTTGCACTCTATCCAACAGACCAGTGAACCTAAGAAAGGCGTGAGCCTGTCACCAAAATTGTGGCAGAAACACACCTTTCTCCTCAACCTTAACACTAAAAAAAAAATAAATAAATAAAAATAAAAAGGAGCAAGATTTTATACTGGATACCTCAAGGAGGACACCGGACACCCCACAAATAAGGAGGGGGGAACAGAGGCCATTTTAGGATTTCTTTCCAAGGGGACAGGACCCAAGGGTTCAAAGAATCTCCAGGGAGCATCCCCAAAGAGCCCAATTCACCCTTGAGGATGGAAATCCTCGCTATGCCAAATATCCTCAACAAAAGGGGGGACCCCACAAATAAATAGGGATTTGCCCCATCTTAGGGCTCCCCAAAATCATCGGGAAGATGGAGACATTAAGGCCCAGACCCCGCCAGAACCGAGCAAATGGTTCTGATAGGGATCTGTCCCATCTGTCTGTACCCGAGAGACATAGGCACCGCCGGAGGCGGAGCCAAATATAAAAAAAAAAAAAAGCCAATAATTCTATTTCTGAAAAGGTTTTTCAGCAGAATAGATGCCAAGGTGGATCGGATGATCACTTGGTTCACTCAGGGCACTGTAGCCCGAACTAAAATAATTCCTCTTTAGGAACAAATCTTGTGGCCAGCCAAAGGCCACAAAATCCTTAAATGCCCAAATAGCAAGGGATCAGAGGGACACACTGAATGGATGCATAGGAGACAGAGGTTCTAACACCATTTTATCCCCAGGTCACAGTATTGAGGATCCTGAAAATCCCTGTCAGGGGGATCTTGGTTGTTAGATAATAACTACTCTCCTATTTTTCAGTGGTCACTTCATCCCTCTGACTCAAACAGGTCGCTCAAAGCGGGCACATTTCGAAAAATCGCCAATGGCGGTGATACAAGGAGGATCAAACCCTAATGACGTAATGAAGTCAAGAGGTTAAAGGTGGTATTACGGTAACCAAGAAGAATCCTCAATGTCAGGTAGTTTTGTTGCCTACCATGAATTGCATTGATGCCCCAAAGGGGGGATATTATATATTTTTTTTCCTCCCAAGTAGAAGGTAAATTCTAACAAAATAGTATATCACTGTTCAATTGTTCAATGTGTGGTATCCATGGTGATGAATACGTCCCCATGTTAATGAGCCCCAGAAGTCAGTCTCCCCTGGGAAGGGTTGCATATATAGTCTCACCGCCCATGGTGGTCAGATAAAAGGCTGATCACACGATGGACTAAAAGGAGGACTCTGAGGAAGCTCAGGATACCAACCTCACATTGAAATTTCAACTAAAAGTTATGGCTGAAAACTGTATGTATCATTTTCTCATGGAATCCATTTCCCTTTATAGGACTAAGAGATCCAGGAAGTAAGCAGGAAACCGAGAGTCTGATGTGTCTGAGACACCCAAAGGGGGGTACAGTGTGAAGGACCCGGGATACCCCTGATGGCCGGTCTACCAAGACGAACCCGTCAAGACAGCCAAAGGCAAAAGTGCCCGGAGAAATCCACATTCCACTGGCCAACAGATGATAACCCTTGGATCCACACCTCACTCGGAGTCACCATGCTTGTTTACTGAAGTCACTACACCTACTTGCAGGTGTCTACACCCCATTCAACTATTCCATACCTATCTACAAAGCTGTCAAAGTCCGATTTAAGCCCTATTTCTTCAAGAGTCTGCCTTGGAAAAATGTTTCAAATGGCTACGGCATTTTTTCACACTTTTTCCAAGGAGGGGGGATTTGTTAAACTTTCAGTGCGAAATAGAAATACAATTTTTATTATTACAGGTCAAGAATTGTGAACTTTGAGGCCCCCATTGACCTTGCTACATATTGAGTCAAAACTCTTTCAGTTTGAAACACACATTGCGTCCATTGTTTGAGATGGTTTTGTTTGCCTGTACGTTGAGATGAGAAGCTGTGCCATCTACCCCCGAAAGGAAATTGTGTTGGTTAAACTTTGAATAAGAGAAACCAGAAAGATCATAAAACTTTGTTCGGCCATGAGACATTTATCACACAATGGGCGAAACTCAATTTCGGGATAACACCTGTGTTCAATCACCTACCAGCAAATAAGCCATTGTCTAAATCATGAGAGGACAAACAAAACTGTTTGGACAAAGACTAGAATCTGTTATTTATTTACCTAAACACAAACAGGGGGGATAAAGTTGTTGAAATCTACACGGAGTCACATAAACATTGTCACTTAGATTGATGAGAACTGCAAATCTCAAAATGAATTTCAGAAAATCATAAATTGATATCTTTGCCCCATCATATACAAAAGGTGTTATGGAACTATGATGTTATGACAACCTCCTACTGAGAAGTACATTATATTCTATCATATAGTAGTGTCAAAGGGTCAGAAATTTCGCCCATATTTTATAATCCAGTCCCCATATCATGAATGTACTGTTAACATAATAATGCCTAAATGGATAATATTCTGATCAGAAGTAACCATGTATAGGACAAGTTACATATACAAGCTGTTGTGTATCAATATATATATAACCGTATATTTTTCGATATAATTCTTACTGCTACTAATTGAAGTCTTGGGTTAAAGAGTAAAATCCAATATATATATATTACATAAGAGATATTAAATATGAGAATGGTGGTATCCAGATTAATCTTTATTCAGATACCTGGTGGATTAAATGGGCGTCATAGATGAGAGCATGATTACATTTTATGTTTTTTTTATAATAGTCTTAAATGGAGAGATTTTTATTTAATTTTAATATACTGGTTAACCAAGAGGTGTCACCCTATGACATCACCAGTTAATGAATAAGATGTTCCAACCAATAGGAATAATGTTCCTCCCACTGGGTTTGGCTTATGATAATTTTTACTGCCCTTTTGTTCAACACAAAATAAAAAGAAACCAGAGATGTAATAGGGGACACAACACAACACAACACACATCATATCCTGCCCAATATACATCACACTTACAACATACACACTACTAACAGCCATGCACAGACTCATCTACACAGACGACTCCATTTCAATCTGCCATGTATCTGAACCTTTGAGGGACGCCAAACAAAGCTCCTCCCTAATTGGCCACCATCTTGGAAATGCAGCCATCTTAAAGGAACCTGGTAACTACTACTCTAAGCTAAGCGGCCATTTTAAATATGGTAATTATGCCTTGCTGTTATTTGATTATCATTCAATATTGTTTATGTACTTCCTTAAATGTTTTACATTTCGTATTTAAAGGGTAACGAAAGTACAATCCCAGCCGTATAAACCATATGTAGATTTTTCTCTAAAGAGATGATTTTTGTTTTTATAACATTTTTAATATCAGATTAAGCGCATTATTTGCGATTTTACGTCTTCCGTTTTGCATGGCTTATTCTCACTTCATCTGCAGTGGAATGACTTTCGGCCATGTGATTCGCAGACTATTGTGGTCTGATTATATAGAATATTAATTTATGGTTCATACTACACCTGGGAAATACATAATCTTGCTTTATTTTACTTTCATCGTTTAGCTAAATATCACATTGCATTTATCGTTTTAAGTTGATATTTTATGTAAGGTTATCTCTTTGTGTCACTCAAGTATGATCATTTATGGTGAAAATATGTCTTGCGAATAAATATTCTTATATATATATTCCCTACTGTAGACTGTTTCACTAAGATTGGTATATGCTTTTAAAAAGAAATTAACTGATAAAAAAAGAACTTGGGAAAATTGCGTGGTATACTATGAGTGTCTGAACAAAATTAATTGGGTTTTTTTTCTTAGATATTAAATTATTTGCCGTAATCGGCTGGAGGCACTGCGTCATAATTCTATTGATAGTTCAGACATCGCCTTTTAGTAATAAATTAAAAATAGTCAAATTTTATACCAAAACGCACAACAATGTCGATAGAAAGATACTGGCAAAGATTTTTTTCTGGCGATTATCATCAGTGGCAGGCGATTTGTTATCCCATCACCAGCACTGCGCAATCCAGGGTAGAAGCACTTTCTCAGCTATGTTAGCTGTCCGGGAGGCCTTGGAGCGTTGTAGGGCTGCTGGTTGGGGTAAATATCTGCTGACATTGGATCAGGCTAAGGCCTTTGATAGGGTTAATCATGAGTACCTATGGCTCCTTCTTGGCAAGTATGGCCTGGAGGGGGGTTTCATTGATTGGCTCAAGATTTTGTACAAAGGGGCTGAAAGCTTTCCTCTGGTTAATGGTTGGGTTGGGCAGCCCTTTGTGGTTGGCTCAGGTGTGCGTCAGGGGTGTCCTTTGAGTCCTCTGCTATATGCGTTTGCAATCGACCCCTTCATTAGAAGGCTAGAGAGTGGACCATTGTGTGGGGTACCTTTGGGCATCGCTGGTGAGCCTCCTTTGAAGGTTGTGGCTTATGCTGATGACGTTTCTGTTTTTGTCTCTGGGACTGGGGAAGCGCAGGAGGTGGTCTCAGTGACAAGGCAGTATGCGGAAGCATCAGGTTCAAAGGTCAACCAGGACAAGTGTGAAGCTTTCTGGATGGGTGTGGAAGGTGAGAGCTTTGTTCTCCCGGATGACTTCCCGGAGCCCCAACAAAAAATTAGAGTTCTAGGCATTGAATTTGGCCCAGGTGACTATGGTCATGCAAATTGGGTGAGCAGGCTGGAGAATGCCAATGCCAAGGTGGCGAGCTGGAAAAGTTGGCGGTTTTCCTTAAGGGAAAAGGTTGATCTGATCAAAGGTTACCTGATTCCAATTTTTCTGTATGTCAGTTTTGTCTGCATTTTGCCAGTGTCTCTCTATACCAGGATCTATAGTTGTTTCTTCCAGCTGTTATGGGGAAACAGAATAAACCTTGTCAAAAGGAGTGTGACTTATCTTCCTAGGCGGGAGGGTGGTCTAGGAATGATCAACCCTGTAGTCTTTTTCTCTCTGATGTTTGTAAAGTACAACCTTGGTAACATGTTGGCAGAGAGACCGCCTGGGTGGGTTGGTATTTTCCAGTCCTGGTTTAGGCCCTTTCTGCGAAACTGGGAAAATGGTGGGCCAGTGAAAAGCCTGAGGGTCAAGCATGATAAGCTCCCGACTTATGTTGCCCCGTGTTTGAAAATACTTCGGCAGTGGCAAGTAACGGCAGGGGAGATCAGATCTCTTCCAAGGAAACTTCTTGAGAAGCGGATCATGAGCTCTGTTTTTTGCGAACCACTGGCCTTAAGGGATTGCCCAAGCCTAGTTTTGGGGGAGGGTTTGCGTTTGATTAATTTGGAGAGAATCCCAATGAAGTTTAGGGATCAGGCTTGGCTCGCTTTCCATGGAAAACTATATGTGAAGGGCAACCTGAAGTTTCTCTCTGTGAGTGATCGTGGCTGCCCGAGAGTGTGGAGGTGCGGTGGAGTCCATGGATCATTTTTTGCTTCAGTGCCCTTTTAATATAGAGGTGTACAAGAGGGTAGGGAGGGCTCTGAGTGTACCCTTCCTCCCCCATATGAGTTATGCAGAGTGGGTGTATGGGGCATTCCAGACTCGCCGGGATTATGATTTGGAAACACTTTTTTTAGTTAGTGTAGTAGTCCGTTATTTCACGTGGAGTGCACGGTGCCAGGTATCCTTACGGAGTAAAATCCTCCCTGTTGAGGTGGTGGTGCAGAACATTCTGGGTGAGGTTGGGAAGATTCGGGGTCTTGAGAAAGACAGGTGGCAGCAGGAGGCCTGGATAAAGGCGTGGAGGAATATCAGGACTCTGTAGCTGCTGCCTGTTGATCTCGGGGTGTGCGGCTTTTCTTTCTGTCCTTGCTTCACTCCCCTAGATTTTCAGATAAAATATATTTTTGATAAAAGGCTCCATGCATGGTGACGGTGATGTTCCTTAGTCTGGCTCTCTCGTAGGGTTTATGCTGTGCGCAATTTGGTTTATTTATTATGTTCTTGTTTTGTATAGTTATATTTAATTATTTTGTAAATATGTTATTTATTAATTTATTTATTATGGTTTTATTGTATATAAGTTGTTGTTTGTAAGATTTTTCAATAAACAAAATTAACCCCTCATAATGGGCACAGCGGGTGTACAGACCCGGGAACTCAGCACAGGGATGGGGGGAACCCCTCATAATGGGCACAGCAGGTGTACTGACCCGGGAACTCAGCACAGGGATGGTGGGAACCCCCAGATTTAATTTGGAAGTCTCAGTTCTGGGTTGGGGGGGACTTTGATGTCAGTACTGACAAGTAATTATTTTTGGTGTCTCGGCCATGGTTGGGTAATGGATTCCCAATGCTGGGACCACCATGGAAGGCCCTGATGGGGGTCATTACTACAAACCCCCCTCCCCCCCCCATAATCCCCGGCACTGGAAATATGGGACAGCTCCGGCCCAGTTACCTCTCTCTGACGCCTCATCTGTTGGGAAAATGAAGTAACTTCATCTCAGCGCCTCTCTGTGGAGAAGATGAATTGGTGGCACCTGGACATCATACGGCTGCTAATCAGGAAGATCCGGCTGCTGGTGGACAGGGCAGGTTTTCAGGATTTCCTTTGGGCAGCTTCAGCCATTGGGAGGAGATCCTGGAAGTCTGACCTGCTGCGATCACACATCGTATGGAAGGGGAATACGGCGTCCGAGGATCTCTGATCGGGAGATTCGTCTTCCACAATATCAATGTGACCGGAGCCGAGGGAGAAATGGGGAGCAGAGAACAGATTGTGCTGGGTGAGTGACCCCCGCTGGGGAGATTTCCCTCACTTCCTGTCCCCATGACACCCCCACCTTTATATAGGGCTAATAATGGTGTAAGGTTTTTTGCAGGCAATAAGGAGGAGATACAACGGCTGCTCACCTCCTGTCAAATGCTCTCTGAAGAGCAATCTGAATGCTGGTTTCTTTTCATAGACCAAAGCACGTGTGAACAAGCCCTTAATTATTTATATTTTACAAATGTTTTACATTATTTATATCGTTTTGGGAATTTTTTATGTACAGTATATATATATATATACTTTTTACATTTCTAACTGCCCTGCTGGGGGGGCTTTGATGAAATATTAGGGCAATAAACAGACCCCCGATGTGTCACTTCTGAGCCCCCCATGTGGTTTGGTGGGTGTGATAATGCAGATATGTGGGGGGGAGGGGCATTACCAATCACTGGCGGTGTCGCACGTCTACTATTGGACGGCGTGTTTCTGTGTGTCAGGAAAGACACAATCTTATGAATGTCCGCATCCACTTATCGACCG
This sequence comes from Pelophylax lessonae, assembly GCF_965119305.1. Lineage (NCBI taxonomy): Eukaryota > Metazoa > Chordata > Amphibia > Anura > Ranidae > Pelophylax > Pelophylax lessonae. The sequence continues at coordinate 223,100,822 of NC_138779.1, read as the reverse complement.
TCGCTCCTTTCACACTAAATAGCGGGGTTATGGCGGCAGAGAGCAGCCATGATGGCGGGCGGTCGGCTTTTACATTAGGGTGGTCCCAGCGGTGGATTTGCCGCAGGATCACCCTTACGGTGCGGCGGTGCTCCCCCCCCATCCCGCCGCCTCCCCGCCATTTTCCCCTCTTACCGGACACGCCGTCAACAATCCGGTCCCGGATCCTATGAGACAGGAAGTCGAGTGAGGGCAAGATGGCCCCCCCCCCCCACTCCACTCTATGGTCTTGGAGGACCAGAGCAATGGCAAACGTTGTTGCCTAGCAACCAGTTTAACCACTTTGAGGCCCCGGAGGATTTGGCTGCTCAATGACCAGTGCCCTGTTTTGTGATTCGGCACTGCGTGACTTTAACAGACAATTGAGCGGTCGTGCGACGCCGTACCCAAAGTAAATCGATGTCTTTTTTTTCCCCACAAATAGAGATTTCTTTTTGTGGTATTTGATCACCTGTGCGATTTTTACTTTGTGCGCTATAAAGAAAAAAAGAGCGACAATTCTGAAAAAATAACAATATTTATCACATCCTTTTTATAGGAAATTCTCAAAAAAAAAAATAAAAAAAATGTAAAAATCAAAAACTTTTTAACATTTTAGGCCAATTTGTTTTCTGCTACATATTTATGGTAAAAAAAATCCCAATACGTGTATTTTGATTGGTTTGCGCAAAAGGTATTGCGTTTACAAACTACGGGAAATATTTATTTCATTTTTATTTATTTTTTTTATTTTTTTGCGGGACTGCGACATTGCGGCGGACAGATTGGACCCTTGACTGACATTTTTGACACTTTTGGGGGTACCAGTGACATTACTGCAGTAATCAGTGCTATACATATGCACTGTCACTGTACTAATGACACTGGCAGGGAAGGGGTTAACTGTACTGGTGATCAAGGGGTTAAATGTGAGCCTAGGGGTGAGATTCTAACTGGGGGGCGTGGCTTGTGAAATAATCCTACCTACCTTCCCCTATACCCCCTCCCCCCAATATACACCTACCTACCTTCCTTATACCCCCTCCCCCAATATATACCTACCTTCCCTATACCCCCTCCCCCCAATATATACCTACCTACCTTCCCTATACCCCTCCCCCCAATATATACCTACCTTTCCTATACCCCCTCCCCCCAATATATACCTACCTTCCCTATACCCCCTCCCCCAATATAAACCTACCTACCTTCCCTATACCCCCTCCCCCCAATATACACCTACCTTCCCTATACCCCCTCCCCCCAATATATACCTACCTTCCCTATACCCCCTCCCCCAATATATACCTACCTACCTTCCCTATACCCCCCTCCCCCAATATATACCTACCTTCCCTATACCCCCTCCCCCAATATATACCTACCTACCTTCCCTATACCCCCTCCCCCCAATATATACCTACCTTCCCTATACCCCCTCCCCCCAATATATACCTACCTTCCCTATACCCCCTCCCCCAATATATACCTACCTACCTTCCCTATACACCCCTCCCCCAATATATACCTACCTTCCCTATACCCCCTCCCCCAATATATACCTACCTACCTTCCCTATACCCCCTCCCCCAATATATACCTACCTTCCCTATACCCCCCTCCCCCCAATATATACCTACCTTCCCTATACCCCCTCCCCCCAATATATACCTACCTACCTTCCCTATACCCCTCCCCCAATATATACCTACCTTCCCTATACCCCCTCCCCCAATATACACCTACCTACCTTCCCTATACCCCCCTCCCCCAATATATACCTACCTACCTTCCCCTATACCCCCTCCCCCAATATATACCTACCTACCTTCCCTATACCCCCTCCCCCAATATACACCTACCTTCCCTATACCCCCTCCCCCCAATATATACCTACCTACCTTCCCTATACCCCCTCCCCCCAATATATACCTACCTTCCCTATACCCCCTCCCCCCAATATATACCTACCTACCTTCCCTATACCCCCTCCCCCCAATATATACCTACCTTCCCTATACCCCATCCTCCAATATATACCTACCTACCTTCCCTATACCCCCTCCCCCCAATATATACCTACCTTCCCTATACCCCCTCCCCCCAATATATACCTACCTTCCCTATACCCCCTCCCCCCAATATACACCTACCTTCCCTATACCCCCTCCCCCCAATATATACCTACCTTCCCTATACCCCCTCCCCCAATATATACCTACCTACCTTCCCTATACCCCCTCCCCCAATATATACCTACCTTCCCTATACCCCCCTCCCCCCAATATATACCTACCTTCCCTATACCCCCTCCCCCCAATATATACCTACCTACCTTCCCTATACCCCTCC
>NC_138779.1:222894123-223098252 GCF_965119305.1 Pelophylax lessonae | reverse complement strand
AAAGGGGAACTTTCCCAGTCAGGACACAGAAAACCATAAAAACATTGGAAAAATGCTAACCCTTTCCCCGCTCCATCCATTCTAATAAAAAAATGTATTTGAATGCAGTTCCACTATAAAACCTGTACTTCTACTTACCTTTCTTTTTTTTTTCTTTATAGGTTTACTTTGAGGCGAAGTTAATAGACATAATAAAAACAATGAAGATGTTAAGAAGACTGAGACAGGATGAGTTGGTGTCTAGAACCCAGAAGGCGGTGGGCACACCATTCTTAGAGAGGGAGGAGAATGTGACAGAGAGAGAATTTAACGTGATGAGGCAAATAAGAAGAGAAGTGGAGAAGGTGGCCATCGAAGCCAAGGACCAGAGCATCAGAGCAGAGAAGGTGCTCCGCAGAGTAGAGGAGATAGCCTTTAGAGCAGAGAAGGTGGCTATCGAAGCAAAGAACCAGAGCATCCGAACAGAGCAGGTGCTCCAAAGAATAGAGGAGATGGCCATCGTATTAGAGAGGGCAGTCAGCAGAATAGATGAGGTGGCCATCAGATCAGAGAGGCCAATGGATGAGGTGGCCATCAGATCAGAGAGGCCATTGGATGAGGTGGCCATCAGATCAGAGAGGCCAATAGATGAGGTGGCCATCAGATCAGAGAGGCCAATTTGCAAAGTAGAGGAGGTGGCCATAACAGAAGAGGCAGACAGGAGAGCAGTAGAGGAGGTCAGGCGTGTAGAGGAGAAGGAGAGGGAGATAGAGGAGCAGAGAAAACAAGAGCTGGAGAAGAGGAGAGAAAAGGAGAGAAAAAGAAAAGAGGAACAAGATAGGGAGGAAGAGGAGGAACGCAGGACACATGAGTTCTGGGATAGAGAAGAGAAAGAGAGAAAAATGATTTTAGCGCAGTTAAAAGCGCAGAGGCAAGAAAGTAGGTGGACGAGGTGGTGGAACAAGGAAAGGTATATGGAACAGAAAATAAAGGATGAAGAACTAGCAGATCAGATATTACTGCAGAGACATTATGACAAGCTAGTGGAGGAGAATAAAAAGAGAGAAAAGGAAATAAAGGAGACAATGGCAAAGAAAGAGCAGGAAAAAGAGAAGAGCCAGAAAAGCAATGAAAAACAGGAGGAAAAGAAAGCAATGGAGGAACGGGACAGAGAGGAGGAACGGAAAAGAAATGAAAAACAGGAGGAAAAGAAAGCAATGGAGGAACGGGACAGAGAGGAGGAACGGAAAAGAAATGAAAAACAGGAAAGAGGGGAGGAACACGGGACACATGAGATCTTTGATAAGGAAGAGAGAAAAGAGATTTTAGCGGAGTTAAAAGGATGGAGGCAAAAAAGTTGGTGGTGGATGAAGTGGTGGAACAGGAAAAGTTATATGGAACAGAAAAGAAAGGATATAAACCTAGCAGATCAGATATTACTGCAGAGACATACTTACAGGCTTGCGGTGGAGAAAAAGGAGAGAGAAGAGCAGGCAAAAGAGAAGGACCAGAAAATAAATGAAAAGGAAGCAATGGAGGAATGGGAAAGACGGGCGCAATATAAAGCAATGGAGGAACGGGAAAGAGATGAGCAATATAAAGCAATGGAGAAATGGCTAAAAGAAGAAAATCAGAAATTACATAAGGCATGGGAGATGGATGAGAAGGAAGAGAAAATGAATCCGAGAAAGATGACAACTAATATGAGAATTGCGAGACAGAAGCAGAGGATAGAGGATATGAATAAAAAGCTAGACGAGAAAAGAAAGGAGATGGCATGGAGACAGCAGGAAATAGAGGAGGGACAGAAAAGGAAGGAAGGGGACAGAGCAGAGGAACGGAAGATAAATGAAAAACCGGAAAGAGAGACGGAAAAGAAAGCACTGGAGGAACGGGACAGAGTGGAGGAACGGAAGATAAATGAAAAACAGGAAAGAGAGGAGGAAAAGAAAGCAATGCAGGAACGGGACAGAGTGGAGGAACGGAAGATACATGAAAAACAGGAAAGAGAGACGGAAAAGAAAGCAATGAATGAATGTGAAAGATCGGAGAAATGCAAAATAAATAAAAAACGGGCGGAAAAGGAAGCAATGGAGGAATGGGAAAGAGAGGCGCAATATAAAGCAATGGAGGAACGGGAAAGAGAGGAGCAATATAAAGCAATGGAGAAATGGCTAGAAGAAGAAAATCAGAAATTACATAAGGCATGGGAGATGGATGAGAAGGAACAGAAAATGAATCCGGGAAAGATGACAACTAAAATGAGAATTGCGAGACAGCAGCAGAGGATGGAGGATTTTAGTAAAAAGCTAGACGAGAAAAGAAAGGAGATGGCATGGAGACAGCAGGAAATAGAGGAGGAACAGAAAAGGAAGGAAGGGGACAGAGCAGAGGAACGGAAGATAAATGAAAAACAGGAAAGAGAGGAGGAAAAGAAAGCAATGAATGAATGTGAAAGATCGGAGAAATGCAAAAGAAATAAAAAACGGGAGGAAAAGGAAGCAATGGAGGAATGGGAAAGAGAGGCGCAATATAAAGCAATGGAGGAACGGGAAAGAGAGGAGCAATATAAAGCAATGGAGAAATGGCTAGAAGAAGAAAATCAGAAATTACATAAGGCATGGGAGATGGATGAGAAGGAACAGAAAATGAATCCGGGAAAGATGACAACTAAAATGAGAATTGCGAGACAGCAGCAGAGGATGGAGGATTTTAGTAAAAAGCTAGACGAGAAAAGAAAGGAGATGGCATGGAGACAGCAGGAAATAGAGGAGGAACAGAAAAGGAAGGAAGGGGACAGAGCAGAGGAACGGAAGATAAATGAAAAACAGGAAAGAGAGGAGGAAAAGAAAGCAATGAATGAATGTGAAAGATCGGAGAAATGCAAAAGAAATAAAAAACGGGAGGAAAAGGAAGCAATGGAGGAATGGGAAAGAGAGGCGCAATATAAAGCAATGGAGGAATGGGAAAGAGAGGAGCAATATAAAGCAATGGAGGAACGGGAAAGAGAGGAGCAATATAAAGCAATGGAGAAATGGCTAGAAGAAGAAAATCAGAAATTACATAAGGCATGGGAGATGGATGAGAAGGAACAGAAAATGAATCCGGGAAAGATGACAACTAAAATGAGAATTGCGAGACAGCAGCAGAGGATGGAGGATTTTAGTAAAAAGCTAGACGAGAAAAGAAAGGAGATGGCATGGAGACAGCAGGAAATAGAGGAGGAACAGAAAAGAAAGGAAGTGGATAGAACAGAGGAACGGAAAATAAATGAAAAACATGAAAGAGAGAAGGAAATGAAAGCACTGGAGGAACGGGAAAGAGAGCAGGAATATAAAGCAAGGGATGAATGGCTAAGAGTGGAGATCCAGAGATTAGAGGAGGCATTCGAGAGAGAGAGAGAGAGATGAGAAGGAACAGGAAAGGAATCCTAAAAAGATGACCGATAATATGAGACTGCAGAGACAGCAGCAGAGGAAAGAGGAGATGTATGAAAAGCTAGACAAGAGAACAAATGAGATGGAAAGGAGAAAGAAGGAAAGAGAGAAGGGACAGAAAACAAAAGAAGAGGCGGAAAAGAAAGCCATGGACAAATGTGAAAGAGAGGAGGGATGGAAAATAGCTTAGGCATGGCACAGGGATTAGCAGGAACATAAAAGGAATCCAAAATTGATGACAAATACTATGAGAATGCATAGACAGCGTCAAAGTATAGCGCACATGTGTAAGAAAATATAGAGAAGAAAGATGGCAAGGAAAAAGAGGAGGAATAGAAAAGAATAGAGGAACGGGAAAGGGTGGAGGAATAGAAAAGAATAGAAGAATGGGAAAGGGTGGAGGAATAGAAAAGAATAGAGGAACGGGAAAGGGTGGAGGAATAGAAAAGAATAGAGGAATGGGAAAGGGTGGAGGAATAGAAAAGAATAGAGGAATGGGAAAGGGTGGAGGAATAGAAAAGAATAGAGGAATGGGAAAGGGTGGAGGAATAGAAAAGAATAGAGGAATGGGAAAGGGTGGAGGAATAGAAAAGAATAGAGGAACGGGAAAGGGTGGAGGAATAGAAAAGAATAGAGGAACGGGAAAGAGAGGAGGAATAGAGGAATGGGAAAACGAGGAGGAATAGAAAAGAATAGAAGAATGGGAAAGGGTGGAGGAATAGAAAAGAATAGAGGAACGGGAAAGGGTGGAGGAATAGAAAAGAATAGAGGAATGGGAAAGGGTGGAGGAATAGAAAAGAATAGAGGAATGGGAAAGGGTGGAGGAATAGAAAAGAATAGAGGAATGGGAAAGGGTGGAGGAATAGAAAAGAATAGCGGAACGGGAAAGGGTGGAGGAATAGAAAAGAATAGAGGAATGGGAAAGGGTGGAGGAATAGAAAAGAATAGAGGAATGGGAAAACGAGGAGTAATAGAAAAGAATAGAGGAACGGGAAAGGGTGGAGGAATTGAAAAGAATAGAGGAATGGGAAAGGGTGGAGGAATAGAAAAGAATAGAGGAACGGGAAAGGGTGGAGGAATAGAAAAGAATAGAGGAATGGGAAAACGAGGAGTAATAGAAAAGAATAGAGGAACGGGAAAGGGTGGAGGAATAGAAAAGAATAGCGGAATGGGAAAGGGTGGAGGAATAGAAAAGAAAAGAGGAATGGGAAAGAGAGGAGGAATAGAGGAATGGGAAAATGAGGAGGAATAGAAAAGAATAGAGGAACGGGAAAGGGAGGAAGAATAGAATACAATAGAGGAACGGGAAAGGGTGGAGGAATAGAAAAGAATAGAGGAATGGGAAAGGGTGGAGGAATAGAAAAGAATAGAGGAACGGGAAAGGGTGGAGGAATAGAAAAGAAAAGAGGAATGGGAAAGGGTGGAGGAATAGAAAAGAAAAGAGGAATGGGAAAGAGAGGAGGAATAGAGGAATGGGAAAACGAGGAGGAATAGAAAATAATAGAAGAATGGGAAAGGGTGGAGGAATAGAAAAGAATAGAGGAATGGGAAAGGGTGGAGGAATAGAAAAGAATAGCGGAATGGGAATGGGTGGAGGAATAGAAAAGAATAGAGGAATGGGAAAGGGTGGAGGAATAGAGGAATGGGAAAGGGTGGAGGATCGGAGATTAGGTGAGGGATGGACAGGGATGAGATGGAACAGAAAATTAATCCAAAAAAGATAATAGATGATATGAGACTGCGGAGACAGTATGAGAGGATAGAGGAGATTAAAAGGAAGTTAGACAGGAAAATAAAGGAGATGGCAGAGAGAATGCAGGAAAAAGAGGAGGGACAGAAAAGAAAGGGAGAAGGAACAGAAAAGAATGGGGGGCGGGGGCGGGGGGGGAGGGCATTACTGCAGGAAGCACTGTGATTGGGGGGGGGGGGGGGCATGATTGCATGGAGGACTGATAGAGGGCCATAACTGAAGGCAGGACTGTGATGAAGGGCCATGACGGCATGGAGGGCTGTGATGGGGGGCCATGACGGCATGGAGGACTGTAATGGGGGTCCATGACTGCATGCAGGACTGTGGTGGGGTGGCCATGACTGCATGGAGGATTGTGATGAAGGGCCATGATGGCATGGAGGACTGTGATGGGGTGGCCATGACTGCATGCAGGACTGTGGTGGGGGGCCATGACTGCATGCAGGACTGTGGTGGGGGGGGGGGGCATGACTGCATGAAGGGGGTGAGAGGGGGAGGGGTGACAGAGAAAGAGAGAGGGGTGGCAGAGAGAGAGGGAGGGGGTGACAGAGAGAGGGGAGAGGGTGACAGAGAGAGGGAGGGGGTAACAAAGAGAGGAGGGGAGGGTCAGAGAGGGAGGGAGGGTGACAGAGAGAGAGGGGGTGACAGAGAGAGAGAGGGGGTGACATAGAGAGAGAGAGGGGGAGTGACAGAGAGAGGGGGAGGGTCGGAGAGGGAGGGAGGGTGACAGAGAGAGAAGGGGGGGGGGTAACAGATTTAGTCTCCAAATATGGAAAGGTTTCTTCACAGTAAGAGCTGTAAAAATGTGGAATGGACTCCCTCCAGAGGTGGTTCTGGCCAGCTCAGTAGATTGCTTTAAAAAAACAAATCCTGGATTCTTTCCTAGGAGTACATAATATAAAAAGGTACTAATATTTATAGGTAAAGTTGATACAGGGAATATCCGATTGCCCCTCGGGGGATCAGGAAGGAATTTTTTTCCCCTGCTGTAGTAAATTGGATCATGCTTTGCTGGGGTTTTTCGCCTTCCTCTGGATCAACTGCGGGTATAGGATTGTGTATAGGGGATTGTATGGTGGGGCGGGTATAGGATTGTGTATAGGGGATTGTATGGTGGGGGCGGGTATAGGATTGTGTATAGGGGATTGTATGGTTAAGGCGGGTATATGATTGTGTATAGGGGATTGTATGGTGGGGGCGGGTATAGGATTGTGTATAGGGGATTGTATGGTTAAGGCGGGTATAGGATTGTGTATAAGGGATTGCATGGTTGGGGCGGGTATATGATTGTGTATAGGGGATTGTATGGTGGGGCGGGTATAGGATTGTGTATAGGGGATTGTATGGTTAAGGCGGGTATAGGATTGTGTATAGGGGATTGCATGGTTGGGGCGGGTATATGATTGTGTATAGGGGATTGCATGGTTGGGTTTACTTGACTATTTTTTATTGGTTGAACCAGGTGGACTTGTGTCTTTTTTCAACCTATGTACCTAAAGAATATTTTCATAACCGATTATTAATTTGATTATTTGGATAAAAACTTCGATAAATTCTTGAATATCTATATGCTGTGGTAAAAGTGTTTTTGTTTGTTTTTTTTTTTAATTCTTTTTATGAAAGTTTTATAAGTTACATACAGAAAGTAAGACTGTCAATCCACACAAGACAATTATCAGTTGAATAATAAAACATACACCTAAACCCCCGTTCCTGGTGGAAATGAACACACCCAGTCTGCCTGTCACTTACACAAAACACCCAAAAATTATACAGGATTAGGAAGCCCCCCCCCCCACAACTCCGAACCAATAACTATGAAGGGCACTATTGACTAATCCTCTTTAAGTAGGGTCGTCCCTTAGTAGGGTCTCCAGCCCTGAAGGTGAAATTTCTATCGAGGCACCCCCAAATTGAGCCTGATAGGCATGTCTTAATTGTGGTGATTTTCTGATTTCAGCACTGCAGTTAAAATCCTATTTTGGTATACGTGGATAGTGTCGTGTATACCCATCATTAAATTTAGTGGGTTTGGATGTTTGGGCGGTTAATGATGAGTAATACTACGCATTATTCCTGTGCTGATTTCTGATAGGTTCTCTTTTTTTCCGTTCAGCCCACAGGCTGCATGAAAAAAAAAAAAACCTATATTCCAAACAAGGACCAGCAATGTTCTGGTACGTTGCTGGACTTTGAGTGGTTATACCAGGATGATGCCTGCAGATTTAGGCATCATCTTGGTATCGTTTTTTACAGCCAGCGGTCGGCTTACATGTAAAAGCAATCCTAGCAGGTAATTGGCCGCTAGACTGCTTTTACATGCAGTGGGAGGGGCCTCCCCCCCCCCCCCACTTTCCGCAGCCTTCCGTGGTTTTTCTCGGGCTCTCCTGTCCCACCGGTTAACCCGAGAGTGCAGCCGGTGGTTCAATTATCTAACCATAGAGCTAATTGGAGATGAGAATGGCTCCAATCATCTCTATGGCCTAAGATACCGGAGGCTGCGAGCATTTCATGACTTCTGTTTCGCCAGAAATAAACAGGGCCATTGGGAAATTGGGAAAGTATTTTATCACACCAATTTTGGTGTGGTCAGATGCGTTAAGGTCAGAGGAGAGATCTAGAGTCTAAAAGACCCCAATTTTTTTAAAAAAGAGTACGTCACCACAGATTGCTATCATAGGGGATATTTAAATTCACTGTGATAACAATAAAAATGATTTAAAAAAAAAAAAAAATTAAAGGAAAGGTGTCAAAATAACATAAAAAAGAAAAAAAAATCGAGCCCCCCCCCCTTTCCCCCGTGCTTGCGCTCAATGGCGCACGCAAGCGTTGGTCTAGTGTCATATGTAAACCACAATTGCAGCATGCATGTGAGGTATCGCCACGAACGCCAGATGGAGTGCAGTAATTCTTGCAGTAGACCTCCTCTGTAAGTCTAAAGTGGTAACCTGTAGAGACTTTTAAAGGTTTTTAAAAATGCACGTACGTTGTTGCCGCTGCGCAGGCGTGCGCAATTTTTAAAGCATGTCATGTTTGGTATCTATGTACTCGGCATAAGATCATCTTTTAAATTTTACCAAAAAAATTGGAATTATATAGTGTATTTGTGCAATAAATTTAAAAAAAAATGTATTTTTTTCGCAAAAATTGCGTTTGCAAAATCTGTGCGCAAATACCTTGTGACAAAAAAATTTGCAACATCCACCATTTTATTCTATAGGGCCTCTGCTTTAAAGAAATATATAATGTTTGAGGGTTCAAAGTAATTTTCTAGTAAAAAACCAAGCCTTTTCTGTTGAACCGATAAAGGCTTAGCTAGGTCCTCGTCCCTTAGTCGGGTCTCCAGCCCTGAAGGTGAAATTTCTATCGAGGCACCCCCAAGTTGAGCCTGATAGGCATATCCTAATTGTATGAACCTAAAGATTTGGGCATTTGGGAGATGAAATAAGGATTTTAACTCCTCAAAAGTTCTCAGCCCCCCATTGTGTAATATCAGCCAGTATTTTAATTTCATATCTCGTCCACACCACTGGATTGTCATAGCTGTAGAAATGGGGAAGAGTTGGGTTTATCCATAGAGGAGTATGTGGAGTGGGGGGCTGGTAATTGAGGATTTTTTTTTATAATATATATATATATATATATCTAGTGTCCCTAAAAGCCCTTTTAAGGGCTGGTAATTGAGTTTTTTCTTCTTAGAGAGATATATATATATATATATATATATATATATATCTAGTGTCCCCAAAAGCCCTTTTAAGGGCTGGTAATTGAGTTTTTTCTTCTTAGATAGATAGATAGATATATATATATCTATCTATCTAGTGTCCCCAAAAGCCCTTTTAACCACTTGCCGACCGCCGCACGACTATCTACGTGGGCGGTCAGCCCCTCACAGGCAAAGTGACGTAGGTCTACGTCGCTCGCCTGTGAGGGTTTAGGGAGCGAGCGCGCGCCGCCGGAGGCGCGCTCCCGCTCCCGCGTGGTCACGGACCCCCCCGCGCGCGTGACCGGCGGACCCGATCGCCGCCGGCCACTCTGCGATCGGCGGGGGAGAGGGAGATAGTCAGGCAGCTTGTGTAAACAAGCTGCCTGTCATTCTCCTCTCTGTATGAGAGCTGATCACATGGATCTACTATGTAGATCCATTGATCACTCCTCATACAGTTGAAGCCACAGCCAATCACAGTTAGAATCACGCCCCTAGGGACACACACAGCCCCTCCCTCTCAAATAAAGTTAACCCCTTCACTACCAGTGCATTTTTACAGTAACAGTGCATATGTATAGCACTGATTACTGTAGAAATGTCACTGGTAACCCCAAAAGTGTCAAAAATGTCAGTCAAGGGTCCGATCTGTCCGCCGCAATGTCGCAGTACCGCAAAAAAAATCGCAGATCGCCGCCATTACGCGTTAAAAAAAAAAACAACAAAAATGACAAAAATCTTTCCCTTTGTTAGTAAACGCAATAACTTTTGCGCAAACCAATCAAAATACGCTTTTTGCGATTTTTTTTACCAAACATAGGTAGCATAAAACAAATTGGCCGAAAATATTAAAAAATTTTGATTTTTACATTTTTTTTTGGGGGAATTTCATATAAAAAAAAGGGAAAAATATTGCTATTTTTGCAAAATTTACGCTCTTTTTTTGTTTATAGCGCGTGATCAAAAAATCGCACAGGTGATCAAATACCACCAAAAGAAAGCTCTGTTTGTGGGAAAAAAAGGACGCCAAATTCGTTTCGGTACAGCGTCGCACGACCGCGCAATTGTCCGTTAAAGTCACGCAGTGCCGAATCGCAAAATGCCCTCTGGTCGTTTAGCAGCCAAATCCTCCGGGGCTTAAGTGGTTAAGGGCTGGTAATTGAGTTTTTTCTTCTTAGATAGATAGATATATATATATATATCTATCTATCTAGTGTCCCCAAAAGCCCTTTTAAGGGCTGGTAATTGAGGATTTTTTTATATATATATATATATATATATATATATCTAGTGTCCCCAAAAGCCCTTTTAAGGGCTGGTAATTGAGGATTTTTTTTTATAATATATATATATATATATCTAGTGTCCCCAAAAGCCCTTTTAAGGGCTGGTAATTGAGTTTTTTCTTCTTAGATAGATAGATAGATAGATATATATATCTATCTATCTAGTGTCCCCAAAAGCCCTTTTAAGGGCTGGTAATTGAGTTTTTTCTTCTTAGATCGATAGATATATATATATATATCTAGTGTCCCCAAAAGCCCTTTTAAGGGCTGGTAATTGAGGATTTTTTTTATATATATATATATATATATATCTATCTAGTGTCCCCAAAAGCCCTTTTAAGGACTGGTAATTGAGGATTTTTTTTTTATAATATATATATATCTAGTGTCCCCAAAAGCCCTTTTAAGGGCTGGTAATTGAGGATTTTTTATATATATATATATATATATATATATATATATATATATCTAGTGTCCCCAAAAGCCCTTTTAAGGGCTGGTAATTGAGTTTTTTCTTCTTAGAGATAGATATATATATCTATCTAGTGTCCCCAAAAGCCCTTTTAAGGGCTGGTAATTGAGTTTTTTCTTTTTATATATATATATATATATCTATTGTACACTGCAGTTGCCTGCCCGCTGTGTGTGAGAGGCCACAGACCCACCACAGACTGTACTGTGTGCACACCACACTCATTTCGGGTGGCACAGGCACAGTACCTTGCATTTTAAAAAATATATTTTTTTTTTCCTCTGTCATAATTGCAGTGAGTGCTGTGTCAGGTCCACAGAGTGCACTGGACCAAATGACTTTGCGGGCCGCATACGGCGCCCAAACCATAGGTTCCCCACCCCTGTTCTCGGGCTACCCCTGCATCATCTGATGGACCAGTTAGCCCCCTGTGTGTGAAAACGAGTTGCCCAGCTATACAATATTTATAAAAATTGGGGACTGTCAGGCCCCCTTCCTTCCAAGGCTATTGCAATATCATTAATTTAATCATGGGGTTACCGCCCTGCCATAAAATATCTGACATTACACTATGTAAGGCAGGGGTATCAAACTATGGCCCTCCAGTTGTTCAGGAACTACAATTCCCATCATGCTTAGACTTGTCTGTGAATTTCAGAGTTTTACAATGCCTCATATGGGATGTGTAGTTCCGCAACAGCTGGGAGGGTCGTAGTTTGAGGATCCCTGACGTAAGGAGTTAACCACTTGCCGACTGCGCACAGTATATTTACTGCGGCAGTCAGCCCCGGCCAGGCAGAGTGACGTAGGTCTACGTCGCTACTTCCCGCCGGTCCTGTGCTCGCTCCCGCGACAACCCCCCCCCCCCCCCCGCCGACACCGATGGCTCGATTGGGTTCAGAACCGATCAGTCATCAGGTCCAGGCCAATGATTTTTGGCCTGGACCTGTAGATCGGTCCTGCCCAATCAGATCCTGTTCTGAGTCTGTGAAATGTAAACACAGACTCAGAAAAGACGTGCCCTCCTCTCCCATGATCCTTTTTGGATTCATCTCGAGAGGACAGCACTTCTAACTGTAAGTACTGCACCAAACACAGTCACACACAGCTAGATAGGCACATTTACCCCCCGATCGCCCCCCCCCCCCCGATTAACCCCTACATCCCCTGACACAACACACACTGTATACAGCATATAGCATTTACCTATATACCTGTATAAGTGTGATTTGTGGTCAGGTGTAGAGGTGTACCGAACTGTTCGCCGGCGGACAGTTCCCGGCGAACTTAGCATGTTCGCGTTCGCCGCTGCGGGCGAACATATGCGATGTTCGGTCCGCCCCCTATAATACATCATTGAGGCAAACTTTGACCCTGAACTTCACAGTCAGCAGGCACATTTCCAGCCAATCAGCATACCTCCCTCCCACACCCTCCCACCTCCTATAAATAAGCAAGGGCAGCATCCATCTTAGATCATTCTGAAGCAGTGTGCGTTAGTGAGAGCAGGGAGAGAGCTGCTGCTGCTGCTGCTGTTAAGCTAGGGACAGTTGTTAGTCATTGTTCCTGGTCTTGCTAGTCAGTGTTCTTGGTCCACTACTGCTGTAAGGACAGCATCCTGACAGCACCCCAAAAAGCCCTTCTAAGGGCTGGTATTTGTGTATTTTTTTTTAATAGATATATATGTATATATATCTAGTGTCCCCAAAAGCCCTTTTAAGGGCTGGTAATTGAGTTTTTTCTTCTTAGATATATATATATATATATATATATCTATCTAGTGTCCCCAAAAGCCCTTTTAAGGGCTGGTAATTGAGGCTTTTTTTTTTTATAATATATATATATCTAGTGTCCCCAAAAGCCCTTTTAAGGGCTGGTAATTGAGTTTTTTCTTCTTAGATACATAGATAGATATATATATATATATATCTAGTGTCCCCAAAAGCCCTTTTAAGGGCTGGTAATTGAGGATTTTTTTAATATATATATATATATATATATCTAGTGTCCCCAAAAGCCCTTTTAAGGGCTGGTAATTGAGTTTTTTCTTCTTAGAGATAGATATATATATCTATCTAGTGTCCCCAAAAGCCCTTTTAAGGGCTGGTAATTGAGGATTTTTTTTATAATATATATATATATATATCTAGTGTCCCCAAAAGCCCTTTTAAGGGCTGGTAATTGAGTTATTTCTTTTTATATATATATATATATATATATATATATATATATATATATCTATTGTACACTGCAGTTGCCTGCCCGCTGTGTGTGAGAGGCCACAGACCCACCACAGACTGTACTGTGTGCACACCACACTCATTTCGGGTGGCACAGGCACAGTACCTTGCATTTTAAAAAATATTTTTTTTTTTCCTCTGTCATAATTGCAGTGAGTGCTGTGTCAGGTCCACAGAGTGCACTGTACCCACTGCAGTGCACTGCCCACCACTGATATATATACGGTGGCACAGCATCTTGTTGCAAATTGAAAAAAAATATATATTTTTTATTATTGCAGTTGCCTGGGCTGCCAGTGACTGTCAGGTCCACAGAGTGTACTGTGCCCACTGTAGTGCCACTGCGTGCCCACCCACCACTGAGATATATATATATACGGTGGCACAGCAGCTTGCAAAGTAAAAATATATATATTTTTTTTATAATTGCAGTTGCCTGGGTGCCAGTGACTGTCAGGTCCACAGAGTGTACTGTGCCCATGTAATGTTCTGGTACCTTTGGGTACCCTAATTACTCTTTCATAAGTGTATGCGCCCCACCATTCTCTTTTGGTAAGGTGCGCATACACCTTTAAGACTGATGCTGTCATCACTGAGCGCCGGACTGGATGGCTATTTAGATCGCCGGCTCTCACTCACATGTGTTCGTTCAAACTGCTTTGTGCCTTGATGCTAACCTGTCTTGAAGCTCTCATGCTTGCAAGCATACCTCGCTGTCGGAACCACGCTGCGCTGATCCCTGTATCCCGCTACCGGATCATCCGCTCTTGCCGAACCTCTCCTCTGCTACATTGCTATTAGTGATAAGTACCCCACAGTGGAAACCTCTATAACCTTTATACTAAAGCTTACACTATCTAGCTCTGCATACTAAGGACTATTACTACATCTGCATTATCTAAGATTGCTAGCTCTTGAGCCTACTACCACCTGTTCTTGCACTGGGTTGATCTCTCTTGTATGTCCACCTGCTACTCTGTCATCTACTACCATACATGATTGCTAAACCTATCTGCATCCCATCTGCTACTATCTTACTTTCAAGAACATTTCCTTTCAAGTGTCTGTCATCTACCATCTCTACCCAACCTGTCTCTTCAGCCTATCATCACTGTGTTACTATATACATAAGTCACTCTAGGAAACATCTTATTGAGTGTGTGTATTTACTTGCTGAATTGAGATCATCCACACATGATGAGTGATTGAGAGTTGGGAATGGTGTCTCAGCGTTTCTCTACATGACTACTGAAGTGGAATATTTCTGTAGCTGAAAATCCACATCATACGTAAAACGCAGGAGCGTTACAGATTGAACGAACCACAAATGGATTCAGCAGAAATAACCACTCAGATGACACAATTAAAACAGCAAGTACCTGCGTTAATACACGCACTTGCTGAATTAAAAGAAGACAATCAGGCTCTGTCGCAGCAGGTAATTAGACTGACACAACTTACCACTGCTCAGTCCCCTGAACCCAAAATAAATCCTCCTTTGGTATTTACAGGCGATCGCAAAAAATTTCGCGAATTTAAAAACGCATGTGAGTTACTTTTCTTGCTAAAACCCTGTACCTACCTTACTGATTTTCAGCATTTTGAATAATTAAAGAATTTAAGGGGTTAAACGCTGTTGGGCCACTAATCTAAGGGTGGAAATATAAAGAGTAAGGACCCCTCCATAATACCCAACTGTACCCAGCCTAGCCCAAACTGTGGATTGGCAGGAAAACAGGTGCCAACCTTGCCAACTATATACATTTTCAGCAGTTTGAATAATTAAGGAATTTAAGGGGTTAAACGCCGTTGGCCCACTGATCTAAGGGTGGAAATATAAAGAGTAAGGGCCCCTCCATTATAACCAACTGTACCCAGCCTGGCCCAAACTGTGGGTTGGCAGGAAAACAGGTGCCAACCTTGCCAACTACATACATTTTCAGCATTTTTAATAATTAAGGAATTTAAGGGGTTAAACGCCGTTGGCCCACTGATCTAAGGGTGGAAATATAAAGAGTAAGGACCCCTCCATAATACCCAACTGCCTGTCCCAAACTGTGGATTGGCAGGAAAACAGGTGCCAACCTTGCCAACTATATACATTTTCAGCATTTTGAATAAGTAACTGAGGAATTTAAGGGGATTATGGAGGGGCCCTTACTCTTTATATTTCCACCCTTAAGTCTGTGGCCCAACAGCATTTAACCCCTTAAATTCCTCAGTTACTTATTCAAAATGATGAAAATGTATATAGTTGGCAAGGTTGGCACCTGTTTTCTTGCCAATCCACAGTTTGGGCCAGGCTGGGTACAGTTGGTTATAATGGAGGGGCCCTTACTCTTTATATTTCCACCCTTAGATTAGTGGCCCAACAGCGTTTAACCCCTTAAATTCCTCAG
Source organism: Pelophylax lessonae (assembly GCF_965119305.1). Classification (NCBI taxonomy): domain Eukaryota; kingdom Metazoa; phylum Chordata; class Amphibia; order Anura; family Ranidae; genus Pelophylax; species Pelophylax lessonae. The sequence goes on along the minus strand of NC_138779.1, from coordinate 223,082,980 downwards.
TTACTTATTCAAAATGCATATTTTTTCATCCATTTTTCACTATCGTTTTTTTCAGTAAAAACACAAATAATCTAGATTTTTTTTTTATTAATCTGATTGTTCACAAATAATATTTAACATTTATGTGGAAAAAAAACATATTTACTGCAGAGGAATAAGAGGAAAAAAGGTTTATTTGTCATAGTAATGTATAAGAAACTGCTGAATATGAAACCAACTTCAGTGAATAAGAAACTGGACGAATAAGAAACCAACTTCAGCCTCGTGAACCTGGAAGGGTTCTTACAACAGGCATTACTTTTATATTGCAGCCACTTATCCCCATCACTCTCTCTCTGTAGTCTGTCCCTTCATATTCCGGATATACAGTGCCTTGCGAAAGTATTCGGCCCCCTTGAACTTTGCGACCTTTTGCCACATTTCAGGCTTAAAACCTAAAGATATAAAACTGTAATTTTTTTGTGAAGAATCAACAAGTGGGACACAATCATGCAGTGGAATGAAATTTATTGGATATTTCAAACCCTTTTAACAAATAAAAAACTGAAAAATTGGGCGTGCAAAATTATTCAGCCCCCTTAAGTTAATACTTTGTAGCGCCACCTTTTGCTGCGATTACAGCTGTAAGTCGCTTGGGGTATGTCTCTATCAGTTTTGCACATCGAGAGACTGGAATTTTTGCCCATTCCTCCTTGCAAAACAGCTCGAGCTCAGTGAGGTTGGATGGAGAGCGTTTGTGAACAGCAGTTTTCAGTTCTTTCCACAGATTCTCGATTGGATTCAGGTCTGGACTTTGACTTGGCCATTCTAACACCTGGATATGTTTATTTGTGAACCATTCCATTGTAGATTTTGCTTTATGTTTTGGATCATTGTCTTGTTGGAAGACAAATCTCCGTCCCAGTCTCAGGTCTTTTGCAGACTCCATCAGGTTTTCTTCCAGAATGGTCCTGTATTTGGCTCCATCCATCTTCCCATCAATTTTAACCATCTTCCCTGTCCCTGCTGAAGAAAAGCAGGCCCAAACCATGATGCTGCCACCACCATGTTTGACAGTGGGGATGGTGTGTTCAGGGTGATGAGCTGTGTTGCTTTTACACCAAACATAACGTTTTGCATTGTTGCCAAAAAGTTGGATTTTGGTTTCATCTGAGCAGAGCACCTTCTTCCACATGTTTGGTGTCTCCCAGGTGGCTTGTGGCAAACTTTAAACAACACTTTTTATGGATATCTTTAAGAAATGGCTTTCTTCTTTCCACTCTTCGATAAAGGGCAGATTTGTGCAGTATATGACTAATTGTTGTCCTATGGACAGAGTCTCCCACCTCAGCTGTAGATCTCTGCAGTTCATCCAGAGTGATCATGGGCCTCTTGGCTGCATCTCTGATCAGTCTTCTCCTTGTATGAGCTGAAAGTTTAGAGGGACGGCCAGGTCTTCGTAGATTTGCAGTGGTCTGATAACCCTTCCATTTCAATATTATCGCTTGCACAGTGCTCCTTGGGATGTTTAAAGCTTGGGAAATCTTTTTGTATCCAAATCCAGCTTTAAATTTCTCCATAACAGTATCTCGGACCTGCCTGGTGTGTTCCTTGTTCTTCATGATGCTCTCTGCGCTTTAAACGGACCTCTGAGACTATTACAGTGCAGGTGCATTTATACGGAGACTTGATTACACACAGGTGGATTCTATTTATCATCATTAGTCATTTAGGTCAACATTGGATCATTCAGAGATCCTCACTGAACTTCTAGAGAGAGTTTGCTGCACTGAAAGTAAAGGGGCTGAATAATTTTGCAAGCCCAATTTATCAGTTTTTTATTTGTTAACAAAGTTTGAAATATCTAATAAATTTCGTTCCACTTCATGATTGTGTCCCACTTGTTGTTGATTCATTAAAAAAAATTACAGTTTTATATCTTTATGTTTGAAGCCTGAAATGTGGCAAAAGGTCGCAAAGTTCAAGGGGGCCGAATACTTTCGTAAGGCACTGTATATTATATTCTCCTATTATTCCAATCTGATGGGAGATAAACTCCACCCACATCTTCTATTATTCACTCCTCATTGTTCATGGAGTTTATTGATTTGAGATAGATAATGGATAGATTATAGATTATACAATACCTTTATATTTGATGGCTCCTATGTAGAAAGGGACGAATAATCCAAACTTTCCCCTTTGAAATACTTTAGGCACCAGTTGATTAGAAATTGTTTGTAAAAATGTTTAAATACTTTATAATATTAACCACTTTACAACCGGAGGATTTTGCTGTCTTCCGTCCAGGCCACTTTTTGCGATTCGGCGCTGTGCGACTTCAACTGACAATTGCGCGGTCGTGCAACGCCGTACCCAAACGAAATTTACGTCCTTTTTCTCCCACAAACAGAGCTTTCTTTTGGTGGTATTTGATCACCTGTGCGATTTTTACTTTTTGCGCTATAAACAAAAAAAGAGCGTTTATTTTGAAAAAATAACAATATTTTTCACATTTTTTTATATGAAATTCCCCCCAAAAAAGATGTAAAAACCAATTTTTTTAAAAGTTTTTTGCCAATTTGTTTTATGCTACATATGTTTGGTAAAAAAAATCGCAATAAGCGTATTTTGATTGGTTTGCGCAAAAGTTATTGCGTTTACTAACAAAGGGAAAGATTTCTGTCATTTTTGGTGTTTTTTTTTTAACGCGTAATGGCGGCGATCTGCGATTTTTTTTGCGGGACTGCGACATTGCGGCGGACAGACCGGACCCCTGACTGACATTTTTGACACTTTTGGGGGTACCAGTGACATTACTGCAGTAATCAGTGCTATATATATGCACTGTTACTGTAAAAATGACACTGGCAGGGAAGGGGTTAATTTTATTGGAGAGGGAGGGGTTAATGTATGCCTGGTGCTTACTGACGTGTAGGGGGGGAGGTGACTATGTGATTCATGGACAGATCGGATGTCCAGCTATGCTGAACAGTCCGATCTGTCACTCCCTGTCACTATGGAGATCCGCCCGCTGTGTTTACACACAGCGGGCGGATCTCCAGACTCGATCCCCGACGATCGGGTAAGAGCAGCGGCGATCGCCGCTGCTCCTCCCCTGGCCCGACTCCCGCTGTGAATGAAAACAGCGGGAGCGAGCCTCCGGCGGCGCGCAAGCGCCGCCCAGAAGGGGAGGAGTCCAGTCACGTTAATACTACGTGACTGGACGGGAACGAGCCACACTGCCGCAGTACTATTACCGTAAGCGGTAGTAAAGTGGTTAAAGTGGAATTCCTGTCTAGACAGTCTAGAAGGAATATAAAGCAACCGTGGAATGGCCAAGAGTGGAGAATCAGAGATTACATAAGGCATGGGAGATGGATGAGAAGGAACAGAAAGGGAATCCGAGAAAGATGACAACTGATATGAGTATTGCGAGACAGCAGCAGAGGATAGAGGATTTGAGTAAAAAGCTAGAAGAGAAAAGAAAGGAGATGGCATGGAGACAGCAGGATATAGAGGAGGAACAGAAAAGAAAGGCAGAGGAGGAAAAGAAAGCAATGGAGGAAGGGGACACCTCCTGTACCATGTCCGCAGTGTCTGACCACCTCCTATACCGTGTCTGACCAGAGTCTGAAGGCTCTGATGTAAGGGGGAACTCTGTGCTGGCTGGGTTATGGTAACCCAACCTTCATGTACATTTGAGAAATATGTTTTTTGACTTTTGTTTAACTTTAACACATTGCTAATAGCACTAGCTATATGTTTATAGTTAAAATATTGATATTTGCACTGTTTAGCACTGAAAATTGTTATTTTAGGTACTTTTTTCAGTGTACGTAAAAAATGCGGCTTGGTCAGTAAATTTCATGATTTATTGCCAGTAAAAAATTGGTGCCGTCCGTAAATTTTGGACGTTCTGCCAGTAAATTTCCCTCCGGGGGGTTGGCAACACTGGCGGGACTCAACCCATCCCCCCCTTACCTTGTCAAATTTTAGGGGCAGATGTTTTCTTCCATGACCGTGTTATTAACTTTGAGGCATAAAATAATAAAAGGTTGAGCAAGGTGCGTATTGCCCTAGTGGGAGCCAATCCATCGTCCGAGCTCAATAGACAAATGCTGATGGATGGCCTAATTGTTAATGTAGTAACTAACTGAATTCAGTGGATCACCTGGTTCCAATAGTTTAATAACCGAACGTTCCCAAAAGATATGCGTAAAAGTCTGCTCCAGAGGCGGAGCATCGCCAACAAGAGGACGGAACTGTTCCATAGATTTTCCCCAATTTAGCGGGGGTCAAATATATGCAATGTAAGGATTTATAATGTATCAATTGGTCTCTTGCTAATATAAGTCTAACAAATGGGGCCTCCCATGCCTCCTCCCAGTCTTCCTCATCCAGATCTGGAACGTCAGCCACCCACTTGGATTTGCAGGTTTTAAGGAGCCTGGTGGTTTCTGGGAAAAGATATTTGTATAGAACCGATAAAGGCTTAGCTAGGTCCTCGTCCCTTAGTAGGGTCTCCAGCCCTGAAGATTACATTTCTATCGAGGCACCCCCAAGTTGTGCCTGATAGGCATATCCTAATTGTATGAACCTAAGATTTGGGAGATGAAATAAGGATTTTAACTTCTCAAAAGTTCAGAGTCCCCCATTGTGTGTAATATCAGCCAGTATTTTAATTTCATATCTCGTCCACACCACTGGATCAGCATAGCTGGAGAAATGGGGAAGAGTCGGGTTTATCCCTAGATGAGTATGTGGAGTGGGGGGTGAGGAGGGCCCCCCAAAATCAACACCATGAGCTATTTGCCAGGCTTGAAGCACAGATCTCAGAGACCGTCTAAGTGTGAGGGGATCTACTGCCTCTATGTGCCAGATAGGCCAGGGCCTCATAAGAGCCCACTGCAGCTTCTAGGGCTACCCCTGCATCATCTGATGGACCAGTTAGCCCCCTGTGTGCGAAAACGAGTTGCCCAGCTATTCAATATTTATAAAAATTGGGGACTGTCAGGCCCCCTTCCTTCCAAGGCTATTGCAATGTCATTAATTTAATCCAGGGGGTACGGCCCTGCCATAAAATATCTGACATTACACTAAGGCAGGGGTATCAAACTATGGCCCTCCAGTTGTTCAGGAACTACAATTCCCATCATGCTTAGTGTTGTCTGTGAATTTCGGAGTTTTACAATGCCTCATGGGATGTGTAGTTCCGCAACAGCTGGGTGGGCCGTTGTTTGAAGATCCCTGATGTAAGGAGTTAAATATACCTTAAGGCCCCGTTCACACTGGGGCGATCCGACTTCCCAGGGCGACCTCCGAGGTCGCGGTGTGAGCAGCGCGCCGCGACCTCGGAGTGGCCGGCACGGACTTCATAACATTGAAGTCTATGCAGGTTGCTCCGGGTCGCCCCAAAGAAGCTCCGGACCCTTTTTCTAAGTCGGAGCGACTTGTGTCGCTCCTATTAGAACGGGTCCGCAGCTTCTCTATGGAAGGCGACCTACGGCGACCTGTGAGGCGACAAGGTTGCCCCAGTGTGAACGGGGACTTAGGTATCCACACCGGGGAATTCCGTATCATATAAATAAGTAAAAGGAGAAAGGGGCGTTGTTTGAGATGTATAATAGGAGGGGAGATATTAAGTCTTATAACGTCTGTGACAGAATTAGTTATATGTAGACCCAATTATTTAACCTGCGTTACCCACTGTAGAGGTGAAGTGTCTGGAGATGGCAGTCTGGTTTCTGCATTTAGAGGAATCATCTGCGACTTGTGCCAGTTGATTTAAACCAGAAAGCGGAGCTATTCGGTTTAAAATATTCATCTAGGTATAAAACCAAGTCATCAGCATATAATGCTGTCTCCTCTTCCAGACTGCCCACCTTAATACCATGTACTGCAGAGGAGGCCGGCAACGCCAGAGCAATAGGCTCCATCATGAGAGCAAAGGTTCCAGGGGACAGCCTTGCCTGCTACCCCGGCCAACAGTAAAGAATTGAGATATTCTACCACCTGTTTTAATGGAAGCTACCAGTTTTTATAATAGAGTAGTTGAATCCAATGAAGGAAGGTTTCCCCAAACCCAAATTTAGTGGGAACTGTCCACATATAGACCCAATCTACTGCATCAAAGGCTTGTTCCAAGTCTAAAAAAGCCATAATGGGATTATCTGGGAGATCAGTTTGTATCTCAGTATGGGTAAACACCCTCCTTAAATGTTATATCTGTTGGTAGGCCTGGAACCCGTTTGGTCAGGGGAGACCAGGAGGTTCAGAACTTTCATGAGTCTGGTGGCTAGGATTTTAGTCAGAATTTTAAGGTCCATATTGAGAAGAGAAATGAGCCTATATGACGCACATTGTAAGGGGATCCTTATCCGTTTTCGCTTGAAGCACCACTTAGGCTTCATAAAATGACTTCGGTATAAGCGATTTGTAAGTAGGCACTCTTTATACAACTGCAAGAGTTTAGGCGTTAAATCCTCGGCATAGTGTTTGTACCACTCTGCTGGGAACCCATCGGGTCTTGGAGACTTGTTAATAGGGAAGGAACCTATAGCTAAGAGAACCTCCTCCATGGTAAACGGTGCATAAAGCATAGATTTCGGCTCATCTGAAAGAAACGGAAGGGGTCTATTATTTAGAAAGTCCAATGAGTCGGATTGATCCACATTAGGCAGGGGAGAGTACAGTGAACGATAGAATTCCACAAATGCCTGGAGAACTCCCTCTCCTGAGGACTGGAGAGTCCCATCTGGGGAATACACACAGGGGATGACCATTGGAGCATGTCTGTCTGCAGTCATTAAGGATAGCAATTTACCATTTTTAATCGCCCTTCTCAAACAAGCTTTCAGAATGTTTTTGGGCGATACATTGTGTCAGATTATAAAACTGCAATGAAACATCCCCTCTATCATGTTGTAAGGATGCTAGTGAATTTGGAGAGGGATTATCTGCGTGAGCTTTCTCTTGTAACATCTGTATAGTGTTATTCTGGTTAAAGCAGTTGTAAAGTCTCAAGATTCTTCACTTTAATGCATTCTATGCATTAAGGTGAAAAACCTTCTTGGTTGCAGCTGCCCCCAGACACCCCTCCCCACCCCCTAGCCATTGGCTCCTGCTGCTGTCATCCAAATCCAGTGACACGAGAGCGGGGCCAAGTCCTGCTGTCTGTGTCAATGGATGCAGCAGTGGGACTCGTGGGTGCCCCCATGGAAAGTAGCTCTTCGTGGGGGCACCCAATGAAGAGCAGGAGGAGCTAAAAGCTACGCCAGGGCACCCCAGGAGAGGAGGATTGGGGCTGCTCTGTGCAAAATGCTTGCACAGAGCAGGTAAGTATAACATGTTTATTTAAAAAATAAAGTGAACCTTTACAATCACTTTAAGTCTAGCAGCCTTGATGGCCGAGATATACTCTCCCTGTAGGACTGCCTTGAATGAATCCCAAACAATCTACAGGGTGGAGGAGGCAGCATTAAGCAGCAAATCGCGCCGTCACTACTGGTTCAACTTCGGGCTCCTTCACCCAGCCAGGCTGGAGGCGCCATGTGCGTGCCGACCTGGGACAAGGTAATTGCAATGTAATCTGGAGAAATGTATGATCTGATATGCCCCCAGCAACATACGTGGCATCTTTAACCCAGGATAACAAGGCTGGATTGACAAATGCCATATCTATTCTGGGCGAGTGAAAAGTACCTGAGAGATAGAACTGGTTGCAGAACTGGTGTAATAAACCTGTGGCCCCCCCAATTGTCACTGTGTGTAGCACAGCAAAAGAGGCAACATTTTTGCAGGACTAAAATACAATCTTAGAAAAGTATACTGTTAGATAACACCCAACTTCAATATGTGATATTGGGGGGCCACAGTTTTATCACACCAGTTCTACAAATAATTGCCCAGTAACTGTTGTCACTGTGTGTAGCAGAGTTAACAAAGCAAAAGAGGCTGAATTTTTGCAGGACTAAAATACACTCTTAGAAAAGTATACTGTTAAATAACATAATAAACAAGCAAAATATTGGGGGAGCATACCCATGTATTTCTAAAGCTGGTGCAGCTATGAACCAAGAGACAAGTATATTAAAAAAGAATAGCGCACACATGCAAAAGAAACTACCAAATTTGAAGACAATCCATAAATAAAAATGGGGATTTGGTCCCACCATATGGCCATATAGTGCTCAAGCCCACCACTGCGTCAAAGTACCCCATTATCAGTGGGTCCTACACTATCAGAATCAGGGGTATTGAGTCAGGGGGTGGGGGTGATAGGGGGGAGTAATTGGAGGAGGGGGAGGGTAACATGGCGGCTCTCTCCGGTGGTATCCGCAGGGAAGGGTCAGGAGAAGCTTACCGGACCGCTGGAGGAAGAAGAGTACAGGTGCGAGGGACGGGAGGTGATTACCAGGCCGGTCACAGCGGCTCCTCATGTGAGGTGATGACTCTCCGCTCTCCGCACAATCTCCTCACACACTGAACCAGGAAGATGGACCTCAAAGAGCCCGCCCACCATTGCATCTTTAATGACAATTTCCTCCACCAATCAGCAGCGCGATAGAGAACGTGAGGCCCCGCCTCCTTTTGCTCACATGACTGAAAGTTCTCTATAAAAGGCAGAGCAGCGCTTCTATTATTCTCCTCTGCGCCTCACAACTCCGCCCACATTTTATATCCTCATTTATAAATATTTATCTTCTTTTTTTATTTTTCCTCATTAATTATTTTTTATTCTCTATTATTTATCCTCATTTATTATTATTATTATTATTATTAGGTGTGTGGGGGGTGGGGTGGGGTGCTCAACCTCGGTAGTCTGGTCAGACTGAATACATAATAAACAAGCAAAACATTGGGGGAGCATACCCATGTATTTCTAAAGCTGGTGCAGCTATGAACCAAGAGACATGTATATTAAAAAAGAATAGCGCACACATGCAAAAGAAACTACCAAATTTGAAGACAATCCATAAATAAAAATGGGGATTTGGTCCCACCATATGGCCATATAGTGCTCAAGCCCACCACTACGTCAAAGTACCCCATTATCAGTGGGTCCTACACTATCCATGCAAAAGAGATGAATCCAGCCTTTCTAACCCTTGGAGATAATACTCCTTGCTGGGAAAGATGTGCAAATGCACTACAGGGGACTCCTCCTATATCTACTTGATTTTTTGCTTGTTTATTATGTATTCAGTCTGACCAGACTACCGAGGTTGAGCAACCCACCCCACCCCCCACACACACCTGTACTCTATCGGTGTCCACTATCAAGTAGATATAGGAGGAGTCCCCTGTAGTGCATTTGCACATCTTTCCCAGCAAGGAGTATTATCTCCAAGGGTTAGAAAGGCTGGATTCATCTCTTTTTCATGGATAGTGTAGGACCCACTGATAATGGGGTACTTTGACGTAGTGGTGGGCTTGAGCACTATATGGCCATATGGTGGGACCAAATCCCCATTTTTATTTATGGATTGTCTTCAAAGAGGCAATATTGTTGCAGGACACAAATACACTTGTAAAAGTATACTCAGATAACACCCCACTTCAATATGTGGTATTGGGGGGGCACTTGTCTATCACACCAGTTGTTCAAAAAATTGGTCAGGGAGTTTGGCACTGTGTGTATGAGATTTAACGCAGCAAAAGAGGCAATCTTGTTGCAGGACACAAATACACTTAGGAAAGTATACTCAGATAACACCCCACTTCAATATGTGGTATTGGGGGGCCACAGGTTTATTACACCAGTTCTACAAATAATTGGCCAGTAACTGTTGTCACTGTGTGTAGCAGAGTTAACACAGCAAAAGAGGCCACATTTTTGCAGGACTAAAATACACTTTTAGAAAAGTATACTGTTAAATAACACCCCACTTCAATATGTGGTATTGGGGGGCCACTGGTCTATCACACCAGTTATAATACATTAAAAGTGCTTTTGTCACTGTTTGTAGTATTGCTGCAGCAACGCTCAGTCACCACACCTGTCGCAATGCTGCACAGTGCACAATACAAATCCACTATAATATGCTATATAATATAATATAATAATGTCATTTGGCATAGGACACACACCCTGCTACACCCACTTAAAGGGGAAATATAGAACAAAAAATTATTAGGTGAACCCAGAAGTGCCTTTTTTTTTTATATTGGCTTTTGACATTTTCATTTTCAGCAGTTTAGAAATTGGATGAAATGCTTAGCTTTTTGAAAGATAAAAGATCTGCATGGAGTTTGTTTTGTTTTAATGCCCCGATTGGCCGATTTCATCTGAAAATATCAGTTGGGGTTGACAAGCAGCGCAGGTGAGGGGATTGCCTGTCCCCATGTATCACCTCTTCTATCTGTCTGATTTATAATGAATAAACTCCAATAGCGTTAATAAATGAGGATTATTAATAATAATAATAATAAATAAAGATAAATAATAAAAATAAATAATAACAAATGAGGATAAATTATAAAAATAAATAAAGGAGGATAAATATTAAAGATAAATGAGGAGAAATAATGACAAATGAGGATAAATAATAAAAATAAATAAATGAGGATAAATAATGAAGATTAATAATAATAAATAATAAATAATAAAAATAAATGAGGATAAATAATAAAGATTAATAATAATAAATAATAAAAATAAATGAGGATAATTAATAAAGATTAATAATAATAATAATAAATGAGGATAAATAATAGAGAATAAAAAATAATTAATGAGGAAAAATAAAAAAAGAAGATAAATATTTATAAATGAGGATAAATAATAAAAATAAATGAGGATAAATAATAAAGATTAATAATAATAAATGAGGATAAATAATAAAAAAAATGAGGATAAATAATAAAGATTAATAATAATAAATGAGGATAAATAATAAAGATTAATAATAATAAATGAGGATAAATAATAAAAAAATGAGGATAAATAATAAAGATTAATAATAATAAATAATAAATGAGGATAAATAATAAAAATAAATGAGGATAAATAATAAAGATTATTAATAATAATAATAATAATAATAATAATAATAAATGAGGATAAATAATAGAGAATAAAAAATAATTAATGAGGAAAAATAAAAAAAGAAGATAAATATTTATAAATGAGGATAAATAATAAAAATAAATGAGGATAAATAATAAAGATTAATAATAATAAATGAGGATAAATAATTAAAAAATGAGGATAAATAATAAAGATTAATAATAATAGAGGATAAATAATAAAGATTAATAATAATAAATGAGGATAAATAATAAAAAAATGAGGATAAATAATAAAGATTAATAATAATAAATAATAAATGAGGATAAATAATAAAAATAAATGAGGATAAATAATAAAGATTAATAATAATAATAATAAATGAGGATAAATAATAGAGAATAAAAAATAATTAATGAGGAAAAATAAAAAAAGAAGATAAATATTTATAAATGAGGATAAATAATAAAAATAAATGAGGATAAATAATAAAGATTAATAATAATAAATGAGGATAAATAATAAAAAAAATGAGGATAAATAATAAAGATTAATAATAATAAATAATAAATGAGGATAAATAATAAAAATAAATGAGGATAAATAATAAAGATTAATAATAATAATAATAATAATAATAATAAATGAGGATAAATAATAGAGAATAAAAAATAATTAATGAGGAAAAATAAAAAAAGAAGATAAATATTTATAAATGAGGATAAATAATAAAAATAAATGAGGATAAATAATAAAGATTAATAATAATAAATGAGGATAAATAATAAAAAAAATGAGGATAAATAATAAAGATTAATAATAATAAATGAGGATAAATAATAAAGATTAATAATAATAAATGAGGATAATTAATAAAAAAATGAGGATAAATAATAAAGATTAATAATAATAAATAATAAATGAGGATAAATAATAAAAATAAATGAGGATAAATAATAAAGATTAATAATAATAATAATAATAATAATAATAATAAATGAGGATAAATAATAGAGAATAAAAAATAATTAATGAGGAAAAATAAAAAAAGAAGATAAATATTTATAAATGAGGATAAATAATAAAAATAAATGAGGATAAATAATAAAGATTAATAATAATAAATGAGGATAAATAATAAAAAAATGAGGATAAATAATAAAGATTAATAATAATAGAGGATAAATAATAAAGATTAATAATAATAAATGAGGATAAATAATAAAAAAATGAGGATAAATAATAAAGATTAATAATAATAAATAATAAATGAGGATAAATAATAAAAATAAATGAGGATAAATAATAAAGATTAATAATAATAATAATAAATGAGGATAAATAATAGAGAATAAAAAATAATTAATGAGGAAAAATAAAAAAAGAAGATAAATATTTATAAATGAGGATAAATAATAAAAATAAATGAGGATAAATAATAAAGATTAATAATAATAAATGAGGATAAATAATAAAAAAATGAGGATAAATAATAAAGATTAATAATAATAAATGAGGATAAATAATAACAAAATGAGGATAAATAATAAAGATTAATAATAATAAATAATAAATGAGGATAAATAATAAAAATAAATGAGGATAAATAATAGAGAATAAAAAATAATTAATGAGGAAAAATAAAAAAAGAAGATAAATATTTATAAATGAGGATAAATAAAAAAAAAAAGGATAAATAATAATAAATGAGGATATAAAATGTGGGCGGAGTTGTGAGGCGCAGAGAATAATAGAAGCGCTGCTCTGCCTTTTATAGAGAACTTTCAGTCATGTGAGCAAAAGGAGGCGGGGCCTCACGTTCTCTATCGCGCTGCTGATTGGTGGGGGAAATTGTCATTAAAGATGCAATGGTGGGCGGGCTCTTTGAGGTCCATCTTCCTGGTTCAGTGTGTGAGGAGATTGTGCGGAGAGCGGAGAGTCATCACCTCACATGAGGAGCCGCTGTGACCGGCCTGGTAATCACCTCCCGTCCTTCCACCTGTACTCTTCTTCCTCCAGCGGTCCGGTAAGCTTCTCCTGACCCTTCCCTGCGGATACCACCGGAGAGAGCCGCCATGTTACCCTCCCCCTCCTCCAATTACTCCCCCTCCTATCACCCCCACCCCCTGACTCAATTCCCCTGATGCTGCCCCCCCCCCCCCTATAACTCCCAGTCCCAGGAACAAAAAGTGCAACTGCAGCATCATCTGTGTGACCTGGGGGGGGGGGAGGGGAGGGGTTAAGGTGTCAAACTATGGAGAATACTGGGGGATTAAACTATGGGGGGGGGTCCTGAGGGGGCTACAGGGGGCTCCCCGGCTTAGAATGTGGCTGAGAGGTCCAACGGTAATGGGATTAGGGCTGAACATTCACTTTGAGATCCAAAACCCCATAACCCCTGCCCCCCAATATCCCCATCCCTCCGTCCCCCCCATAATCATCCCCTCCGTCCCCCCCATAATCATCCCCTCCGTCCCCCCCATAATCATCCCCTCCGTCCCCCCCATAATCATCCCCTCCGTCCCCCCCATAATCCTCCCCTCCGTCCCCCCCATAATCCTCCCCTCCGTCCCCCCCATAATCATCCCCTCCGTCCCCCCCATAATCATCCCCTCCATCCCCCATATAATCATCCCCTCCGTCCCCCCCATAATCATCCCCTCCGTCCCCCCCATAATCATCCCCTCCGTCCCCCCCATAATCATCCCCTCCATCCCCCATATAATCATCCCCTCCGTCCCCCCCATAATCATCCCCTCCGTCCCCCCCATAATCATCCCCTCCGTCCCCCCCATAATCATCCCCTCCGTCCCCCCCATAATCATCCCCTCCGTCCCCCCCATAATCATCCCCCCATAATCATCCCCTCCATCCCCCATAATCATCCCCCGGTCCCCCCATAATCATCCCCCGGTCCCCCCATAATCATCCCCCGGTCCCCCCATAATCATCCCCCCATAATCATCCCCTCCGTCCCCCCCATAATCATCCCCTCCGTCCCCCCCATAATCATCCCCTCCGTCCCCCCCATAATCATCCCCTCCGTCCCCCCATAATCATCCCCTCCGTCCCCCCATAATCATCCCCCGGTCCCCCCATAATCATCCCCCCATAATCATCCCCTCCATCCCCCATAATCATCCCCCGGTCCCCCCATAATCATCCCCCGGTCCCCCCATAATCATCCCCCGGTCCCCCCATAATCATCCCCCCATAATCATCCCCTCCGTCCCTCCATAATCCTCCCCTCCGTCCCCCCCCCCATAATCCTCCCCTCCGTCCCCCCCCCCATAATCATCCCCCTCCGTCCCCCCCCATAATCATCCCCCTCCGTCCCCCCCCATAATCATCCCCCTCCGTCCCCCCATAATCATCCCCCTCCGTCCCCCCCATAATCGTCCCCCATAATCCCCTGTCCCCATAATCCCCAATGTCCGGACCCCTAGTCCCAATAAGTGTATATTGATTGGTTTGTGTGATAGTCTACTCTACAATCTATGGGATATATATCTGAAAATCGATCGATCCCGATGTACTGACGGCCGATCTCATTTCTTGAGGCCCAAAAACACAAAGATGGTACAAATACCCCCAAATCACCCCTTTTTTTTTTTTTTAAGCAGTCAACCGGGGATATTTAGTGAGAGGCGTGGCCAAAGTTCTATGTATTTTTTTGGAAATGAAGGAATTACATTTTTTTTTTTATTTCCACAATTTTGTGTTTCTATGCGGTCACTAATAGGGTCGCTCCGATGCTGAGACAAAGCATTTTTGCAAGTATCGGTTCTGGCCAGAAATACTCGGGATGCCGGAAGTGGTATCGCTTTGGGGGGGGGGGGGACAGTGGCTTCGTATTGGGGGTTGCAGGCTGCACCCGGGTGACACCCACATGTCCCAGGCAGCTGCGGGGGGGACAGTGGCTTCGCATGGGGGTTGCGGGCTGCACCCGGGTGACACCCACATGTCCCAGGCAGCTGCGGGGGGGACAGTGGCTTCGCATGGGGGTTGCGGGCTGCACCCGGGTGACACCCACATGTCCCAGGCAGCTGCGGGGGGGACAGTGGCTTCGCATGGGGGTTGCGGGCTGCACCCGGGTGACACCCACATGTCCCAGGCAGCTGCGGGGGGGACAGTGGCTTCGCATGGGGGTTGCGGGCTGCACCCGGGTGACACCCACATGTCCCAGGCAGCTGCGGGGGGGACAGTGGCTTCGCATGGGGGTTGCGGGCTGCACCCGGGTGACACCCACATGTCCCAGGCAGCTGCGGGGGCTGGGCGGCTTCCTGACTGAGGAACAATCGGCCGTTCTGTTGACGGCCAACAAAAATTTTATAGCCTGCACACTAGATTTTGTTCGGCCGAAAAGTCGCAGTCGGTTGTCGGAAGCATCATACTAACAAGCCGATGATCGGACGGTGGCCGAAAATTCACGGCCAACAATCGTTGCGTGTGCACGAGGCATTAGATCCAATCTGCTTACCAAAAGAAAAAAATAATCTAGCCAAAAGCCAGGGAAATGAGCAACTGGAATTAGCCCAATAAAGTTCAGAGGGGATCACCACCAACACCACAGCCGCTTCTCAGACGAAGGTATAAAGAAAGCCAATATCGGTCTGTTGGGGATGTCCTCAAAATAACAAGGCCAAGGTGACTCTGCAGGGTTCTCCAAAATTGTCCAATGGCAAGATTATGCAAAGAAAACAAAGCGCTCCATAGTGTAAAACCATAGACTTTAATATCAAAATAAAGGAGAGCAAATTACAAACATCAAGGTGAAAAAGGCGTGGGGTTTGAATGAGCCGCCGGCCGGTCGGCTCCTCCGCCCGTCCTCAGACTCGTAATGGTGACATCAGCACGCCGCGACCGACGTACGTTTCGTCAGATGTGACGTTCTCAAGGTACCCAGATTTTAAGTATTACCTTGGGGAGATGCAGACTAGAGTACTGCAATCACTGAGCAGCAAATGATATCACCTGGGATGTATTTCAGTTCTCTTGCAAGCCTGGCCTATTAGTGAGCCCTGAGGACCAGGGTTGACCACTGTCCTAGGTCATTGACATCTGGCGGTACCAGCAGCTCCCATAACCCAGCTCACCTGGCCAGTGGCATTGCTAGAGGGGTGACATCAGGCCCAGACTGACATGTCCCAGCACGGCACACGCATCACCCCTTACTGCCTGCCATGCTAGAGGATGAGCCTGGAAGTACCTCCCCCCACGCCCGCTGAACTCAGAGGCTCATCACTACGGACAGCCGCGAGTACGACTCTGATAATCAGTCCTCACCACCACAGGAGGATCCACCAGGAGCTGCCTTTACCATCGTCCAGGTCTGCTATGGTCTCCAGCATGGCTTCAATCCTGGATGGGACTGGAGACTACCGTCCTGAGCTGTCTATCCCCTTAGCACCATGCCCTGTGATTCCTCACCAACTGGGATGGGCATGAGCAGCACTCCAGCCACTACCCCCTCCAGCCACTACCCCCTATCTCCACTGTGTCAGACAAATTCCACCACCCCCACCATCAGCATCACCACCAGCGGCTCTCTGGCAATGTCAGTTGTAGCGTCCCCCTGATGAGAGATGTCAGGGGGGATACACTCCATGAACAACCTGTACAGCCTTTACAAGGACATGACTGGAATGGGGCAGAGCTTGTCCCCCATTGACTGCCACCCGGTAGGCAATAGCTTGGGCTCCATCTACAAAAGTCAAGAGCCTGCAGAACTATGGACCACCTGGGCACAACAAGATGCTCAGCCCACATTGCCATGCTGGCAATAGGAATTGGCACCTCTCCAGGGGGGCTGGCGATCCCACCATCTGCCATGATGTCCCACCACAATGGGGTTCACCACCCTGGCCACTGGGGCAATGCTCAATCCTACTGGCCGGTGTTGACATCCAGCCATGACATTCCACCCTTCTTCTCTAGGTCTCAGCCGAGCAACTTTGGACAGAAGAGATCAACACCAAAGAAGAGGTGCAGGTGTCCAACTGCCGTGATATTGCAGTCCCGCTAGAAGTCGCTGATCGCCGACATTACTAGTAAAACAAATTAAAATAAAAATATCCCATAGTTTTGTAGACGTGATAACCTTTGTGCAAACCAATCAATATACACTTATTAGTATTGTTTTTTACCAAAAATATGTTTCAGAATACATATTGTCCTAAATTTATGAAATTAGATTTTTTTTTTTTTTTTGGATGTTGTATAGCAGAAAGTAAAAAAAGTAAAAAATGTTTGATTTATAGAAATGCCGTGCTAACGCTTAGTATGAAGAACAGCAAAAAACAAATGTAATTGTCTAAGGGTCCATTCACACTAGCGCGACTTGTCAGACGACTTGGTCGCCTGACAAGTCGCGGTCGGTCGCTCGCCATTGAACAGTACAGGACACGTTCTAATAGGAGCGACACAAGTCGCTCCGACTTAGAAAAATGGTCCTGTACTACTTTGGGGCGACCTGGAGGCGACTTGCATTGACTTTATTAGGTATTTAAAAAAAAAAAAAAAAAAATATATATATATATATATATATATATATATATATATATATATATATATATGTATGTATGTATGTATGTATGTATGTATGTATCTATATATATATATATATATATATATTTTATATAATATGCACACACTATATATATATATATATATATATATATATATTGTTTTTTTTAACACCAGTAGCTGTTAGTGATGATCGCTGTAACATCAATGCTTCTTTCAACTGTAATAATCGAGTTTCATTCAGAAGAGCTATGCGATACATTGTAGAGGGTGCTGTGATTGGCTTTGTGTCGGCCTATCACATAAAATCCCAATAAAATACATTTACGGTTTTGGTTATAACATGAAAAAATGTGGAAAATTTCAAGGGGTGTGAATACTTTTTTCAAGGCACTGTAGGTGTTTATTAACCACTTGCCGACCGCCTCCTGTATATTTACTGCGGCACGCAGCCGCTTACAGGCAAAGTGACGTCACTTGCCAAAGAGCCTGTAGGGGGCGAGGCCAAAAATGCATTTTGACAAAGCTTAAATGCAAGGTCACACAATTTTAAGGTGAGGATCCAACCGGGGGGGGGTGCTGTTTTTGTGGTGATACAGACGTAATCCTTCTTAGAAGAACACTGCACTGAAGGAGCAGTAAGAGTGTGGACTTTGCATGTTATGGATTCCGGTGACGGGGAAGAATACCATAAATACATTTCACTTTAAAATACATGGATGTGGACTATATCAGCGATAATTTGTTCCACGTATGCGATTTGATTCACAATTTTATATTCTGAAGTTATACAAAGAGTGTTTTTGGTATTTTATGTAGCTGGCAATATTTATTTTTATAGTCCGATGATATCTCTTTATTTCACTATTTTTTATTTTGATTATAGGGTTATAGGGAGCGCAGCATTGATTAGAGACTTTTTGTATTAAAGTGGAATTCCTGATTAGACCGTTTTTAGGGTCTCTGATAGAATGGGGGAAGGGTTAGCACCTTGGTCTTATTGCTGTCTGAGGTCCTGTAGGAGGCTTCCGCTCACCTTCCCTTCTCCTAAGATTATAGGGAGTGAAAGGGGAACTTTCCCAGTCAGGAACACTGGGGCGACCTGTCAGATGACCTGGTCGCCTGACAGGTCGCCTTCCATAGAGAAGCTGTGGACCCGTTCTAATAGGAGCGTCACAAGTCGCTCCGACTTAGAAAAAGGGTCCGGAGCTTCTGTGGGCGACCCGGAGCGACCTGCATTGACTTCAATGTTATGAAGTCCGTGCCGGCCGCTCCGAGGTCGTGGTGCGAGCTGTGCACCGCAACCTGTGAGGTCGCCCCGGGAAGTAGCGTCGCCCCAGTGTGAACGGGGTCTTACCCTGCTCAATCCATTCTAAAAAAAATAAAAAGGCTTTGAATGCAGTTCCACTTTAAAATCTGTACTTCTACTTACCTTCTTCCTTTTTTTTTTTCCTTCATAGGTTTACTTGAGGCGGAGTCAACGGACATGATAAGACCAATGATGTTGATAAGGGGACTGAAGCGGGGGGTAGGGAGACTCAAAGGTGCCCTGAGAAGTATTATGAAGAAGAAGCCGAGGAGGAGAGAGGAGGAAGTGAAGAGAGATGATGATTTGGTGTGGAGAATTCAGAAGGCGGTGAGCAGACCATTGTTAGAGGGAATGTGGCAGAGAGAGTATTGAAAGTGTTGTGGCAAATGAGAAAAGTAGAGAAGGTGGCCATCGGAGAACCTGAACCGCAGAACAGAGAAGGTGCCCCACAGAGTAGAGGAGGCAGCCATCACAAAAAGGGCAGTCAGCAGAATAGATGAGGTGGCCGTCGAAGTAGAGAGGCCAGTAGATGAGGTGGCCGTCGAAGTAGAGAGGCCAGTAGATGAGGTGGCCGTCGAAGTAGAGAGGCCAGTAGATGAGGTGGCCGTCGAAGTAGAGAGGCCAGTAGATGAGGTGGCCGTCGAAGTAGAGAGGCCAGTAGATGAGTCGGCCTTCGAAGTAGAGAGGCCAGTAGATGAGGCGGCCTTCGAAGTTGAGAGGCCAGTAGATGAGGTGGCCTTCGAAGTTGAGAGGCCAGTAGATGAGATTAAAGTTCTTGATGGGGGGGCTCAAGTTTGCCCCTGTTAAGAATTTAAACAAATTCCAGACTTATGTGAGTATTCAAAAATTTGTTAGAACATTAAAGATTAAAAAATATTTTTTGTCGAAACCCAGGGAGAGGACCCATCTCCCTCCTGTAGAAGTAGATTCTAATCTTACTAACAAGTCAGTATTCAACCCCTTTTAAATAAAGATAACAGCCATGTAGAGGTATTTAGGAACATGGTGGTAAAGGATATGGAAAATCTAAATGTTAAAAAGGTCCATGATCCTTCCTATATTCTGAAAGGTATTCTGTCTCTTGAAAAGAAACGTGACCTTGTGATTTGTCCAGCAGATGAGGGAGGAGGCCTGGTGGTCTTGTCTAAAGAATATTATCAGGAGGAAATGGTAAGGCTGTTAAGTGATAGATCTACGTACAGAATATTTAAATCTGATCCGATCTTTGAATTTAAAGCGGAGATCCGGCCCCCCTCCAAAAATTAAGTCAGCAGCTACACATACTGTAGCTGCTTTAATATTAGGACACTTACCTGTCCTGGAGTCCAGCGATGTCAGCACCGCAGCCGAAGTTTTTGTCGGGTGCTCCCGCCACCATTGCCGGTCAGGGAACCCGGCAGTGAAGCCTTGCGTCTTCACGGGCGGATCCCTACTGTGCATTCGGATTGGCTCGCCGGGAGAGGGTAGGAGGAGGGTCCTCACTTTCGCCGCGGCGCTGTTTCCGGGAAGTGGGGAGAGGTACTCCCCCCTGAAAGGTGCCAAATGTGGCACCAGAGCGGGGGAAGGAAGCAAATGAGCAGAAGTTCCACATTTGGGTGGAACTCCGCTTTAAGGAGGAGTTACATTTTTTGATTGAAAAGGGAAAGGAGTTGGGCATCCTGAATAAAAAGGAATCTCTTTATCTGGATCCCATCTCCTTTCGAACTCCCATCATTTACTTTCTCCCAAAAATTCATAAAGATGCTACTAGACCACCAGGGCGACCCATTGTTAATGGGATTGGGTCCATTTCTGCTTGAGTGGGCCAATACATAGATTATTTTTTGAAACCCCTGGTGTCTGAAACCAAAGCCTACCTCAGAGATACTAAGCATATCATTCAGGTTCTGGGAGATCTTGCATGCTCCTCTGATAGTATATTGGTAACTGCTGATGTGAGTTCTCCCTATACTATAATAGGCCATCAAGAGGCCTTGTCCTCGGTTAAATGGGCTATGGAAAGTTCTTTTCCCTATGTCCGTAAAAAATATCTAATA
Organism: Pelophylax lessonae; assembly: GCF_965119305.1. Classification (NCBI taxonomy): domain Eukaryota; kingdom Metazoa; phylum Chordata; class Amphibia; order Anura; family Ranidae; genus Pelophylax; species Pelophylax lessonae. The sequence continues at coordinate 223,062,120 of NC_138779.1, read as the reverse complement.
AAATGCCTGGAATTCTGTCTAAATCGGAAATACTTCTGGTATGATCGCCAGTTCTTTTTACAGATCATGGGTGTTGCGATGGGCGCATGCTTCACTCCCAGTGTCGCCAATCTCTTTATGGCGCACTGGGAGGAGGAGGCAGTTTTCTCTCAGCACCCTGAGCAACTCGTGTGTTATCACAGGTATATAGATGACCTGTTCATGGTCTGGGAGGGTGATCATACCAGTCTGCAGGCTTTTATGGATAAGTGAAATGGAAATCCTAAGAACATCTCTTAGTCTTGGAACATTGATAAAGAAAAAATTGTCTTTTTAGACCTTGAAATCTCTAAGGAAGGAAGTGTTTTCCGTACACGCAATTATTTCAAACCTACGGACAGAAATGGGTAAATCCCACTAGATGTCGTCATGCCTCGTAGTTATGCAACATTCCGAAGGGCCAGTACATTCGCCTGAGAAGGAATTGTTCTACGGAGGACAAATTCTTTTCACAATCTCAGATCTTGACCAATGGGTTTGTTCAGAAGGGTTATAGTAAGGGTATTCTGGAAGCGGAGGTTGAGAAGGTCGGGAACCTGGATATAAATGTTTCAATAGGAGATTCTAGGAAAGAGAAACAGAAGGGTTAGCAAGAATTTAAAACTATTCTGGACTATAATGTCCGTTTTTAAAAAAGTGGAGAGAGTTATCTCTAAATATTGGTGGATTTTGCTTAAGGACCGGGTATTGTTACATAGTAGGTGAGGTTGAATAAAGACAATAGTCCATCCAGTTCCCCCTGTGTAGGTGTGTGTAGCTGTAATCCTCTCTCATACCCCTGAATGTTCTGATCCTTGAGATGTACGTCTCATGCCCCGTACACACGTGCAGATTATCTGAAGACTTTTGTCTGTAGACTTACCAAAACCAGATAATATGAGGTCAAACCTGAACACTTTCAATTTGTATGCAATCCGGCAGGCCTGTGCACTACATAGAAAAGGTAAATCTGAAGACAAAAGTCTTCAGATAATCTGCACGTGTGTACGGGGCATAAGAGTCTTTTGAAAGCCACCATACTTCCCGCAGAAACCACCTCTTGTGGTAGAGAATTCCACACTCTTGTAGCCCTAACAGTAAAGAACCCCCCACGTTGCCTGAGGTTAAAACGCTTCCCCTCTAATCTCATTGTATGCCCTTGAGTCCTCATGCAATCCCTTCGACTGAACAGCTTTTTTTTCTAAGCTGAGATCCCCATTGAGATATTTAAAAATTGCTATCATGTCCCCCCTCAGGCGTCTCTTCTCCAGGGAGAATAAATCGAGCGATTGCAGACGCTCTTCATAGTTAAGGTCCTCCAATCCCCTAATCAGTTTAGTTGCCCTTCTCTGGACTCTCTCCAGCTCCAACACATCCCTCCTGAGGACTGGTGACCAGAACTGGACAGAATACTCCAGATGCGGTCGGACCAGAGTTTTATAAAGTGGAAGGATTATAGACTTATCTCTGGAATACATCCCTTTCTTTATGCATGCTAATATTCTGCCGGCTTTGGCAGCTGCCGCTTGACCTTGCCTGGTCTATCATCAACCAGTCCTACTCCCACACCCACAGCTTGTGTATAGGCATGCTCCTATACGCTTAGGGACAGAATTGCCCCAGCAGTCATTGATCCCCCTGTGCATAAGGAGACAATTATTTTCCTTTCTCTCTGTTTTTTTTGCTTGCGGAAAATGTTCCGCCTGCAAACAGGCCAAGTGAAATATTGAAAAGCGTAAAGATTTTTCTGCTCACAGCACCGGAAAAAATTATGGTATTAAGGACCTCATCACATGTAACACGGAGGGGGTGGTGTACATGTTGTCCGTGTTGGTGTTGGAATGCAACTGTGGCCTCCAATACGTTGGCAGAACTTCTGGAGCTCTACATGTTAGAGTTGCCGAACATATTGGGAATATCAAAAAGGGGAAAACTACACTCAGTGTTTCCAAACACCTCCGTAATTACCATAATAGGCATCCTAGAGGTCTTAAATTCTGGGGCATAGAACGGGTTAAAAAACATTAGAGGGGAGTTCAATTCATCAGAAGGCTCAGCCAGAGGGAGTCCTTCTGGATTTTTGAAACAGGTGTCTTGTCTCCTTTTGGGGTTAAACGTAGAGTTTGACCTCAATTGTTTTATTTCCGACAGATGATTTTTGATGTAATATATACATTTTAGTTTTGTTTTTAGTGAAGGTTTTTATGTTTGGTTTTTGTTTGTATTTATGCTATTTAAATGTTTATGCAACATGAGATGTTTAATTGTAATTTAGTATGTTTGGCGGATGAGGATAGTAGCGGGTGATTTCTTCTGGTACAAATTTGATCTGGTATCCTATATTCGTTTAGGTGTTTTAATCATGTTTCATGACTTGAAGGCACTGTGAGATTTACCCCAGCTGCCTGTGGTCTCCTTGACGATCGGGTTGCTATTTAATAGGGTGACGGCGTGGCTCCACCCCTGCTGACGAAGTATGTTGGACGATACGCATACGGGAGGTGGAAGCTGCCTGTCACCCGTACGGGAGGTGGAAGCTGCCTGTCACCCGTATGGGAGGTGGAAGCTGCCTGTCACCCACTGCTATTCTCACGCTGCCTGTGATGCCGGAAGCTGCGGTCTATGTAGCGGCACCGCTCACGCCGTCCGTGAGGCAATTTGCATGCTGAATTTGTTTTATCTAATGTGAGTGTGAATTCTATTGATTTTAAAATAAAGTCATTATCAAATGGAGAGTACTTAGATGTTGTCCTTTCATTTATATGGTTAACTGGTGAAATAGCAAAGTCTGGATTCTGTGAGGAGGTTCCCCTGCATAAGATTTGGCTGCCTGGATGTTTCTGTGGAGAGTCTCCCCCCTGCATATGCCCTGGTTACCTGGATATACCTTTGGTACCATTTTCAGGCGCTTATGTACTTTCAGGTGAGCGCGGTGTATACCTCACTGGTGGAGGGACTTGGGTGACCATCTTTCTATGCACTTTATGGATCCTCTGGGACTTTCTGGACTATTCCCCTATTAGGATTTATTGTGCTGCACTTCATATGAAAATTTTCAGTAGATGAGGTGGCCATCAGATTAGAGAAGGCCAGTAGATGAGGTGGCCATCAGATTAGAGAAGGCCAGTAGATGAGGTGGCCATCAGATTAGAGAAGGCCAGTAGATGAGGTGGCCATCAGATTAGAGAGGCCAGTAGATGAGGTGGCCATCAGATTAGAGAAGGCCAGTAAATGAGGTGGCCATCAGATTAGAGAAGGCCAGTAGATGAGGGGGCCATCAGATTAGAGAAGACCAGTAGATGAGGTGGCCATCAGATAAGAGAAGGCCCAGTAGATGAGGTGGCCATCAGATGAGAGAAGGCCCAGTAAATGAGGTGGCCATCAAATGAGAGAAGGCCCAGTAGAGGAGGTGGCCATCAGATGAGAGAAGGCCAGTAGATGAGGTGGCCATCGGATTAGAGAAGGCCAGTAGATGAGGTGGCCATCAGATAAGAGAAGGCCCAGTAGATGAGGTGGCCATCAGATGGGAGAAGGCCCAGTAGATGAGGTGGCCATCAGATGAGAGAAGGCCCAGTAGATGAGGTGGCCATCAGATGAGAGAAGGCCAGTAGATGAGGTGGCCATCGGATTAGAGAAGGCCAGTAGATGAGGTGGCCATCGGATTAGAGAAGGCCAGTAGATGAGGTGGCCATCGGATTAGAGAAGGCCAGTAGATGAGGTGGCCATCGGATTAGAGAAGGCCAGTAGATGAGGTGGCCATCGGATTAGAGAAGGCCAGTAGATGAGGTGGCCATCGGATTAGAGAAGGCCAGTAGATGAGGTGGCCATCGGATTAGAGAAGGCCAGTAGATGAGGGGGCCATCAGATTAGAGAAGGCCGGTAGATGAGGTGGCCATCAGATTAGAGAAGATGGCCATCACATTAGAGGAGGCCAATTGGCAAAGTAGGTGAGGTCAGCAGAGTAGAGGAGATGGCCATAACAGAAGAGGCAAGCAGGAGAGCAGTTGAGGGGTCGGGAGTGTAGAGGACAAAGAGATAAGTGTTGAGGAGAGGAGAGGGAGATAGAGAAGCTCAGGAGAGAGGAGCAGAGAAAAACAGCTGAAGAAGAGGAACAGGGAAAAAAGCAGGAGGAGGAAGAACGCAGGATAGATGAGATCTGGGAGGAGGAACGCAGGATAGATGAGATCTGGGAGACGGAGGAGGAAGAGAGAAAAAAGAGGTTAGCAAAGTTAGAAGCACACAGGCCAAAGAGTTGGTGGTGGATAAAGTGGTGGAACAAGAAAAGGGATGACTCCTATGTAGAAAGGGGTGAAAAATCCAAACTTTCCTCTTTGAAATACCTTGTCATCAATTGATTGGAAGCTTTTTGTAAAAATGTTTAAATCATTTATAATAAAGTGGAATTCCAAACGAGACAGTTTAAGTTTTAGATAGAACGGGGGAAGGGCTAGCACCTTGGGTTTTATTGCTGTCTGAGGTCCTGTGGGAGGCTTCTGCTCACCTTCCCTTCTCCTAAGATTACAGGGAGTGAAAGGGGAACTTTCCCAGTCAGGACACAGAAAACATTTAAAACCTTGGGAAAATGTTAACCCTTTCCCCGCTCCATCCATTAAAAAAAAAAAAAAAAGTTTGAATGCAGTTTAAATCTGTACTTCACTTACCTTCCCTTTTTTTTTTTTTTTTTTTTTCTTTTCTCTTTCAGAAAACAATGGAGGATTGGGAAAGAGAGGAGGAAGAGAAAAGAGATGAGGCATGGGACAGGGATGAGAAGGAACAGGAAAGGCATCCGAAGAAGATGACTGATGACAGGAGATTGCAGCGAGAGCTTCAGAGAATCTCAGAGTTGGCTAGCAGGAAAGAAGAGAGAAAAATGGAGATGGCAGGAAAAAAGAGGAGGAACAGAAAACCATGGAGGAATGGGAGCGAGAGGAGGAGCGGGAAATAACTGATGCATGGGACAGAGATGTGAAGGAACAAGAAAGGAATCCAAAAAAGATGGCTGATGACAGGAGATTGCAGCGAGAGCTTCAGGAGAGAAAAGCAGGCTAGCGGGAAAGAAAAGAGAAAAAAAGGAGATGGCAAGGAAAAGAGGTAGAACAGAAAACCATAGAGGAATGGGAAAGGGGAGGACTGGAAAAGAGCATGCATGGAACAGGGATGAGAAGGAACAGGAGGGAACCCGAAAAAGATGACAGATAATGAGGCTGCAGCAAGAGCTTCTGCAAATAACGAAGGTGTATAGTAGGAGAGAAGAGAGAAAAATGGAGATAGAAAGAGAGGAGAAACAAAAAAGATGACAGATATGATGAGAGTGCAGCAAGAGCTTCACAGGATAGGAAAGTGAGAGACACGGGGGGGGGGGGGTGAGCGAGAGAGACACGAGGGGGGGGTGAGAGAGAGAGACACTAGGGAGGGGGGGTGAGAGAGACACTAGGGAGGGGGGTGAGAGAGAGAGACACTAGGGAGGGGGGGTGTAGAGAGAGAGACTGGGTGAGGGGGGGGATTAGCGAGAGGCAAGGGTTAGAGAGAGAGAGAGAGAGAGGAAGGGGGAGGGAGTGGGATAGCAAAGAGAGGGCAGGGGGGGGGGGTGTTGGTTGGTGACCATGGCTCCAGGATCAGTGAGACGAGCCTCAGGATTGGGGTCAGGGTGGCCCTTCATGGTTTCTTGCACTGGGCCCTGAAGGTTCTAGTTACGCCTCTGGTCCTGACCATTATCCTGCGGACTATTCATTGCTGATCTCGGCTTTCTTTCTGACCATGATCCTGTTGCCAAGGTCAGCAACAGATAGCAGGATTGTGGTCAGGAAGCAAGCTGAAATCAGTCATGGATAACCAGCAGAATCCTGGTCAGGAGGCAATCCAAGGTCAGCAATAGATAGCAGCAGGATTGTGGATGAATATGAATTTGATGTTTTAATTTATTATTGCACATCTCATATTTTCTTGCACATTTCGCAGTGTTTATGAATTTTTATGGCATAAATATGTGCTTCTGGTAACACATTGTACTGATTGGAGGAGTTAGCGCATCTATTTAGCATTATGTTCTCTCTGAAGTTTTTGCGTATTGATATGTATTATAGTTTGCTGCTTTCTTAATACTTTATTATAAATATTTCTTTTTTCAATATTTGGAAAATCTTCACTAAGTGCAGAAGTTTATGCACGCAGATGTGTGTTTTGTATGTGTGTGCGCATGTAGAGGCGGAACTGCTAGGGTTGCAAAGGTTGCACTTTGACTGGGCAAGTACCGTCACCATTGGGGGGGGGGGGCCAAGAAGGCAGGAAAATTTGAAAGGGACCTGCTGGGGATCTGTAGGAAGGGCCCTGGACTCGGGCGACAAGGCCACAGGACCAGAAGACAAGGCTTTGGGACTGATTGGGTGGGGGGCTGTGATGGTTTCTTGCATCGGGGTCCTAAAGGTTCTAGTTACACCTCTGCTCCTAAAATCAAATTTTCGTCTGGAAAAACGAATCGAAACGAAAGGCACATGTCAAGATCTGGCTCAGGAGGCAAGCCGAGGTCAGCAATGGATAGGCAGCAAGCTGAGGTCAGCAAATAAATAAGCAGCAGGACAATGGTCAGGAGGAAAGCTGAGGTCATGAATGCATAGGCAGCAGAATCGTGATCATGAAGTAATTCAATGTCCGCAATGGATAGGCTTTCCCCATGACCCTGCTGCCTAACCGTTGCTGACCTTGGCTTCCCCATTGCTGCCAAGGGCAGCAGCAGATGGGCAGCAGTATCGTGGTCAGGAGCCAAGGAAAGGTCAGCAACAAATAGGTAGCAGGATTATGGTCAGGAGGCAAGCAAAGGTCAGCAACAAATAGGCAGCAGGATTATGGTCATGAGGCAAGCAACAAATAGGTAGCAGGATTATGGTCATGAGGCAAGCCAAGGTCAGCAAAGTATAGGTAGCAGGATTGGGGTCAAGAGGCAAGCCTATCCATTCCTGACCTCTGTTTGTCCCAGACCACGATTCTACTGACTACATGGTGCTGACCTTTGCTTGCCTTCCGACTGTAATCGTTCTGCCTGTTTGTTGCTGACCTTGGCTTGGCGTACAGGATAGGAGAAGTGGTACTGTGCAGAGTCCATACATACAGAATAAGAACAGATACTGAGAATTACACCCAGCATACAGGAGAAGATGATTATAAATGTGCATATGCTGCCCTCTGGTGACCTCTTTCAGTACTACATGAACACTTTGTTGGGATATCAGGCAGTCATATAGAAGTGATCAGCATTCCTCATATTCCTGTTCGTGGGTCAGAGAAGTGACTGGCCGGGTATTACTGAGCTCAATATGTAATGTCACCACCCTCATAATAGGCACAGTGGGGGTACAGACCCAGGAACTCAGCACAGGGATGGTGGGAACCCCTCATAATGGGCACAGCGGGGGGTACAGACCCAGGCACTCAGCACAGGGATGGTGGGAACCCCTTATAATGGGCACAGCAGGTGTACAGACCCGGGAACTCAGCACAGGGATGGTGGGAACCCCTCATAATGGGCACAGCGGGGGTACAGACCCAGGAACTCAGCACAGGGATGGTGGGAACCCCTCATAATGGGCACAGCGGGGGGTACAGACCCAGGCACTCAGCACAGGGATGGTGGGAACCCCTTATAATGGGCACAGCAGGTGTACAGACCCGGGAACTCAGCACAGGGATGGTGGGAACCCCTCATAATGGGCACAGCGGATGTACAGACCAGGGAACTCAGCACAGGGATGGTGGGAACCCCTCATAATGGGCACAGCGGGGGTACAGACCCAGAAACTCAGCACAGGGATGGTGGGAATCCCCAGATTTAATTTGGAAGTCTCAGATCTGGGTGGAGGGACTTTGATGTCAGTACTGATAAGTAATTATTTTTGGTTTCTCGGCCATCGTTGGGTAATAGATTCCCAATGCTGGGACCACCATGGTAGGCCCCGATGGGGGTCATTACTACAAACCCCCCTCCCCCCATAATCCCCGGCACTAGAAATATGGGACAGCTCCGGTGTTCTGCCGAAAACTCTACACCAGGAATAATTGGAGATTTTGACCACTTGGTTTTGTCACAGAACCCCGGCAGCCTTTACACTCCGATACATGCTATAACGAGTGGACGGTGTTAGTCCGCCTGCTAGTTGTCGCTGCCTTGGTGGCGGCCATGTTTTTGGTTAAAAGTGGGTGGACTACAAATGTCCGCTCTTTATAGGGTGTATCGGAATGTATACGCTGCCGCTGTTCTGTGAAGACACCAAGTGGTGGAAATCTCCAGTTATTCATGGTGTAGAGTCACCGGAAGGGACGTGGGTGGAGTTCTCAGCAGGTTGGAGTTTTCTCCAGGACACCGGCCCAGTTAACTCTCTCTGACGCCTCATCTGTTGGGAAAATGAAGTAACTTCATCTCAGCGCCTCTCTGTGGAGAAGATGAATTGGTGGCACCTGGACATCATACGGCTGCTAATCAGGAAGATCCGGCTGCTGGTGGACAGGGCAGGTTTTCAGGATTTCCTTTGGGCAGCTTCAGCCATTGGGAAGAGATCCTGGAAGTCTGACCTGCTGCGTTCACACATCGTATGGAAGGGGAATACGGCGTCCGAGGATCTCAGGGCGTTCTCGTGCAAATTCCGACCGGGAAACTCGTATTCCACAATATCAATGTGAATGGAAAGGGTTGCAAACAGAACAGATTTTGCTGGGTTAGCGAGTGACCCCTCTGGGGGGGGGATTTACGTCACTTCCTGTCCCCATGCCACCCATAGAAGGAATTGGGAGGGTGGTTGTCACCGAAACAGGAGGGCCCATTGGAGAGAATTCCTGTTCTGAACAAGCTCTTACCTGTTTCAGCGGGTCGGGTAATCTGGGTATCCTGCAGAGAGTCGGGTCAGTTAATCCAGATCTGAAGCCGGTTTATTTAGCGCACATTATGCATTGCTGCTTACTTAGTGACCGGTTCTCTTTACATTCACATTGCGCTTCCTAATGGCACTCCAATGCACCTTGCTATCGGACGTGTCGCGGTGCGCTGCCTTACAATCTATAGGACATGAAACAGCCGGTTCAAATAAACAGACGGCCTTAAAGAGTAACTCCACTTTTGTTGATAAATAAACCCCTCCCACTCTGGGTGATCTCTACATTGCAGGGATTGTGATAAACTTTGTTGCAGATTCCTTCCTTTTGTTATTCTGAAGAAATAGCGGTTTGTTTCTCTGCGTCCATGTGTAAAGTGAATGGGAGTGACTTTATAATTATCAATCAGCCGCTGCACCTGTAGGGCTCTGAGGAAAGTGGCGGGGTCTGCTTCCCTTTAGTGATTTCCCTTTGGGAGTATCTCGCCAAAAATTACATTTTTGTTGCAGGGGATGCCAAAAATCTGACTTGCATCTAGTGCAGATTTCTGGGAAAATCAGTGAGCCAATCACACAAGCAGGAAATGACATTTCTGGAGGGGGTGGGGGGGGGGGGTGATTGCAGTGTTCGGTGTACAGAGCGCCTCACCTTGGCCATATTGCATTTTACAGAAGATGACAGCGACTGCAGATTGGAAAGGAAAGATCATTTCTGATAACATTCAATTACAATCTGACTCGTGTCGTCATTTTATACATTATGTTTCTATTGTTTTTATTTGCTATTTTTTACTGCACAGCATTTTTCAAGCTTTTTTTGGCGTTCACTAAAATATCGCCAGCGCGATGTCATCAAGTCATGCGGTATTTTAGTAGTGAAAGCCCAATTTACTTTGGACGGTAGCCGACGTCCTTAACAAACTGTGTAAATAGCTGGTTGCTAAGGAGTGGGCGGCCGCTGAGTGAATGTAAAAAGAATTGTGGGCATTTTTTAATGGCTAGGGTGTTGCCCCCTCCAAATTCCATACATTGATTGCGAGACGAACCCCCACACCAAAATGAAACAGAAAAAAGGATTGGGCCACCCCCCCCCCCCAAAATCCATTCCAAACCCAAAGGAACCCCCACACCAAAATGTAAAAAAAACAATGTGGGTCCCCCCATCCATACCATGCCCTTCATGTCTGGTGTGGATTTTGAGGGGAAACCCCCCACACCAAATTTAAAAAAAAAAACATGGGGTCCCCCCAATCCATATCAGGTCCTTCACGTCTGGTATGGATTTTGAGGGGAACCCCCTCCACACCAAAATTTACCAAAAAAACTACCACCTTCGGGTCTGCTTAAAAAAAAAAAGTTTGAGTAAAAGAGTAACAATGTATCAGTTCTGAAGGTCCATGTCTGCTAAGCAGTGCTGTGACAAATGATGGCGGCCCCCAAAATGCGGTTCAGAATCAAATTTAATTACATTGTAATGTGGAAATATTTACACAGTTTAGTGTCGCTCCCTGGGTGACAAGACCCCTCCCCCTCCCCTCCCCCAGGATTATAGTACAGTTTTGAGGGCCCCCAGGGTACAGTTCTCAGCCCATCCAGGACTGGAGTCTGTGCGATCATCTTCATGCTGCAGATCGTTCGATAAACCCCTCTCGGTGTCTGGATGATGAAGAGGCTCCTCGGGGGCGGTCTGAGAGCGGCACAGATCGCCCATATTTCAAGTACTTTGTAGAATAAGACCCGGGGGCCGGCGTGCTGCAGCAGTCATGTGCGATCGATGCCGCGGCCGTCATACAGTCGGGCGGCTGAAATGTACAGGACGTTAGAAAGTTCTACAGGTGGGCAGGGCTACCCCTGCAGGGGCGCGGTCCTCCTCCGCGCGTCCCCTCTAAGGCGGCTTCATCTCCAGTTTGCTGGTGGCATGCTTGATCCGCTTGTTCTCCCGCAGGTTGCGCAGCCGGGCGTTCTTGTTGGTGATCTCCTCAACATGCGTCGCCGGCACCCAGCCCCTCTCTCCATCCGAGAGTCGGATCCCTTCCATCCAACCTGCCGAGGGGAGCAAAGAGGAAAATGTCAGCACCTGGCGGACGCGCACAGCAGCCACGTAATCCGATCTGCAGCATCTGCCTGGGCCTGGGGGGGTCAATGCTATTCCCCGGCAGATGTGAAGTTATTACCGGAGGAGGGACGCCCTCCCCCTCCCGGACTCAGATTAATATTCAGAGATCACCAGTGCTGGGGGAGTTCCCTTTCCATTTATTTTTTCCTTCTTTTCTCTCTTTTTTTTTTTCTACCCTTTCTTTCGTTCTAACTTTCTTTTCTCTCTTTTTTTCTTTCTTTCTACCTTTTTATTTTTTTTTTCCTTCTTTCTTTTTACCTTTTTCTTTCTTTCTCTCTTCCTCTCTTGCTTTTGTTTTAACTTTCTTTTCTCTTTCTACTTTTTTTTTCTTTTTCTTTCTTTTCCCACCTATTTCTTCCTTCCTTCTTTTCTCTCTTGCTTTCTCAGTTTCTTTCTACCTTTCTTTTCTCTTTTCCTTTCTACTTCCCTTTCTTTTCTCTTTGGACGTGGTTTGTGTCCCCATGTAGGACTCCCCTCACGTGGAAAGGAGTTGAAGGGAAATCTCCCAAATGGGGAGACAGACAGCATTTCTCACCCTTCCCCACCCCCACTCAACTAGGAGAGATTTCTATCTGTCCTCTTTGATTACATTGAACCCGATACTTCCGCTTGAGAGTCACCTGAAATCTGACAGTTTTCACCCGCCTGTCTCCCAGCTCCTGAGTGCGCATAGCATCAGATAGCTCTGTGTAGTTCAAGGAATGTAAAGAACTACAGAACTCTGCTATGCACTCGGGAGTCGGGAGGCGCCATTATTATAATCCTATATATATATATATCACTACAACCAATCGGATCTGAGACGCCCCTTTTTATAGTGGAGGATGATAAAAGGAAGGCTCTCATTGGTTGTTATGAGTAGCAAAGACACTTTCCTGTCCTGTTTGTTTCTAGAACTGGCTCTATAAATTCCCAACCTGATCAGTAGAACGCAAAAGATGGAAAGTTTCCCTCCCCTGCCTTTCCCCTGTCCCTCCCCCACCCTTCTTACCATCGCTTTTCTTTGCAGGGAGGCAAAAGATGGAAAGTGCTCCTCCCCTGCCTTTCCCCCGTCCCTCCCCTGCCCTGTTTACCATCGCTTTTCTTTGCGGTGAGGCAAAGATGGAAAGTGCCCCTCCCCTGAATTTCCCCCATCCTTCCCCCGCCCTTTCTACCATCGCTGGTCTTTGCGGTGAAGCAAAAGATGGAAAGTGCCCCTCCCTTTTACCAGTCCCTCCCCTGCCTTTCCCCTGTCCCTCCCCCGCCCTTCTTACCATCGCTGGTCTTTGCTGTAAGGCGCAGGATGTCGGCTTTCTCCAGGGTGAGTTCATCGTGCTCCTGGGCGGTGTACCCCTTAATGCACTGGACCTGAGGAGCGTCTGGGGAGGAGAGACATGGAGGGAGGTGAACCAATGGGAGGAGTCAGCAGATTGCTGGAAACTGTGCTAATCCTGCACCGTGCTACAAATACATAATTGTAATAGTGACACAGGAAAATGTTTGTGAACCCTCATCTACATTGAAGGCTCCTGAGCCTATACCTAATGTATTAATAATACTAATATACCTAATATTGTTTCATTATGATGTACGATATATTCCACATTGTCACAGCTCTTACTGTAAAGAAGCCTTTCCATAGGCAGGACTGAACCCCTTTTTTCCTCTGGATCAAAGAGCTCCCCCATGTCCTGTGTAATAATCTTAAAGTGAAAATCTCTGCACCAAGTTCACTATATGGAGTATTTAAATCTGAACCCCGGGATAATAAATCCATCGGTCATGTGACTTCTTCTGGATTCTGGAATCTTCTTCCAGATCTGTACAGTAATTAAGTGTGAGACTTCCTCTAATAAAGACCGCCCACTACTGCTCTCTCTCCTTGTGCGGGGGGACTGGTCCTGTCTCTGCCCCTTCTGTATTTTATGCAGTGGGTGGAGCTTGTTGGGCCCCTCCCCCAGCTCTGTACACTCTCCTCAGGCAGAATGACTGGTCTTGTCCCCGCCCCCTCCAGTAGGTTTTCTGTAGTGGGTGGAGCCTGCTGGGTCCCTCCCACAGCTCTGCTTCCTCTCCTTGTTCAGGGTGACTGGTCTTGTCTCCGCCCCCTCCCAGAGTTTTATGCAGTGGGTGGATCTTGCTGGGCCCCTCCCACAGCTCTGTTCACTCTCCTTAGGCAGAGGGACTGGTCTTGTCTCTGCCCCCTCCTGGAGTTTTATGCAGTGGGTGGAGCTTGTTAAGCACCTCCCACAGCTCTGTTCACTCTCCTTAGGCAGAGTGACTGGTCTTGTCTTCACCCCCTCCTGTAGTTTTCTATAGTAGGTGGAGCCTGCTGGGTCCCTCCCACAGCTCTGCTCTCTGCACAGGCTATGTACAGCACAGGGATGATGTCACAGCTATTTTAACAAGGTAATATCTGGGTTTGCAAATGCATTTGATATGCACAGAGTGGATTTATATTATTTGAGCAATATATTTAAATAAAAAGTTTTTGTGCCAGCTTTTTTTTTGTTACGGTTACCAGTTTAGAGTTACAGAGGAGGTCTAGGGATAGAATTATTGCTCTCGCTCTGACGATCGCAGTGATACCTCACATGTGTGGTTGGCACACCGTTTTCATTTGTGGGCACGACTTACATATGCGTTTTCTTTCATGCGCAAGCGCACGGCGACGAGGGGCGCTTTACATTTTTTTTTTTTTCCTATTTATTTCATTACATTTTTTTTTTTTTTTCTTAGCACTGTATTATAAAAAATAAAATCTGATCACTTTTAATGCTGTGAGAAGAAATGTAACCATCCCTTGTGTCAGTAATAGGCAGTGACAGGTACTCTTTATGGAGGGATCGGGGGTCTAACAGACGCCAAACCCATCCCCCGCACTTCAATGTATTCAAAATGCTGAAATCTGCATTTTTGAATACTGACAGTTTTTTAAATTTGGCGCCATTAGCTGCCGAGTAAACCGGAAGTGACGTCGCTTCCGGATTACTACATCGGAGACCCCATCAAAGCTGAATTCGGCTTTGTTCGGGACTCCAACCAGCCGGCGGACGTATGGGCTGGTTGCTCCAGTCTTCCGGTGGGGCGGGAGACCCGGGCAGAGCCGCGGGAGGGTGAGAGGATGTCCACTCCCGCTCGCTGGAATAATGACCGAGCAGCTGCTGAGCCGCATCGGCTGTTATCTTCTGAAAGCCAACCGCCGGCTCTAAAGAGCGGTACCAGGGTGACGCCTGCAGCTGCAGATCATCCCGCTACAACCACTTCTCCGAGCCAACGTACAGGGGCAGGTACGGGTACAAGGACGGAGACAGGGACGGGCCAGGTATAGGAACAGGGATGGGTACAGGGACGGGAACAGGGACAGTTATGGGTACAGGGATGGGGACAGGGACAGTTATGGGTACAGGGGCGGGTACAGGGACAGTTATGGGTACAGGGACAGTTATGGGTACAGGGACAGTTATGGGGATGGTGACAGGGCCAGATACAGGTACAGGGATGGATACAAGTATGGGGACAGGGACGGGCCAGGTATAGGTACAGGAACAGGGATGGGTACAGGGGCAGGAACAGGGGTGGGTACAGGGACAGTTATGGGTACAGGGACGGGAACAGGGGCAAGTACAGGGACAGTTATGGGTACAGGGATGGGAACAGGGACAGTTATGGGGATGGGGACAGGGACAGTTATGGGTACAGGGGCGGGTACAGGGACAGTTATGGGTATGGGGATGGTGACAGGGCCAGATACAGGTACAGGGACGGATACAAGTATGGGGACAGGGACGGGCCAGGTATAGGTACAGGAACAGGGATGGTACAGGGGCGGGTACAGGGACAGTTATGGGTACAGGGACAGTTATGGGTACAGGGATGGGGACAGTTATGGGTACAGGGGCGGGTACAGGGACAGTTATGGGTATGGGGACAGGGCCAGATAAAGGTACAGGGATGGATACAAGTATGGGGACAGGGAGGGAGACAGGGACGGGCCAGGTATAGGTACAGGAACAGGGATGGGTACAAGAACAGGGGCGGGTACAGGGACAGGAACAGGGGTGGGTACAGGGACAGTTATGGGTATAGGGACGGTGACAGGGCCAGATACAGGTACAGGGACGGATACAACTATGGGGACAGGAACAGGGCCGGTACAAGGGATGGGGACAGGGATGGGTGCGGGGACAGGGATGGGAACAAGGATAGGGACGGGGACAGGTACGTCGGTGTGCGGGAAGTGGTTAATGGGCCTTAGCTGGTCTGAGCTGGCAACATTAAGAGAAGCATCGCCTGTAATTATTCAATATGGCCGCTGCTGATCTGCACGTTTGACTACAGAAATAAAGATAATAAAATCTTCACGGATATAATTAGTAAAATGAAGCGGATCACAGAAATCATGAGAAAGATGGCGGATTGCCTTTAAGTGGAGTTCCGCTCTAATTCTGCGATCAGCTGGTAATCACGTCACCAAGAAGTTGAAAGTCGCTTTTCAAGGTTATTTTCCCGGCGCCGGTTATTAATGCAGATTGTTATTTTATTCGCTATCCGGCGGCGTTCTCGCGCTCTCCCAGGAATTATGCTAATCATCCACCTCTGGGCCTCATTTGCATGCACTTCCCATGACTCCCTGCAGGTGAAGAGATAATAGGAGGCACCTTCGCCGTCGGAGAGGTTCTCAAGGTCGATGAGCGGCTTGGAGGGACACATGGCGGAGATCCAGCGCTGCTTCTGGCTCCTGCGGAGAGACGGGAAAGGTTAGGATCACCTGGGCTGCATTCTGAGCGCCGCGACACTGAAATGTCATATTTATAGATCTTATGGGTTCAAATTTACACCTGAAAATTCACTTTAAAGCTGCTTACATTTTTGTTTTTCCCTTCCCCCTCATCAACATGATAATGACATCTTTAAATAAAACCTTTCCATTACATTCCTTTTCTTTTTATACCCAATGATGTCATCACCGGGTCTCTGTGCTTCTCTGTGTGAATCATGTCTGGTGGGAGGGGCCATCAGGGGGGGCGGTACATAGCTTCCTGAAAACATCACAGCACGTCCTCCCAAGAGTCCTTAGTCCTGATGGAAGCAGTGGGCGGGCTCATGGGAGGAGTTATACAAATATCGACATTCCTTGATGGGTGGGTGTCAATCTAGAGGAGTGGGCATTCCCTAGGTAGGTTATATTTGCATAGGTAACGCCCACGTCATGCTGAGCCTCCATGACTAAAAGAACTAAAATCCAATGAATGGAAGGGGCGGGGCTGGGGAGGAAAACTGGCGGCCCTCCAGCTGTTGCGGAACTACAAGTCCCATGAGGCATTGCAAGGCTTACAGTTATAAGCATGAGTCCCACAGGCAGAGGCATGATGAGACTTGTAGTTCCTCAACAGGTGGAGGGCCCCCAGTTTTGAGACCCCTGGGCTAGATCCTCAAAAACAGCTCTGCTGGACAAAAGCTGCTTCCTAACAGGATCTCTCCATGGAGCCAAGTGCTCAGACTACCTCCAGATGAGACACCAAGAGGGTAGTTGCCTCTTCTATAAAGAACCACCCCAGCTGTGGAGTAAATGACCCAAGTAGGACCATGTTTTCTGGTTCATCAGGAACCCTATCCTTCCAAAAACTGTCCGGTTCTTGGCTGTGTTCCACAACAGCTGGAGGGCCACCAGTTTGAGACCCCTGGTCTAGATCCTCAAAAACGGCACTACTGGACAAAAGCTGCTTCCAAACAGGATCTCTCCATGGAGCCAAGTGCTCAGACTACCTCCAGATGGGACACCAAGAGGGTAGTTGCCTCTTCTATAAAGAACCACCCCAGCTGTGGCATAAGTGACCCAAGTAGGACCATGTTTTCTGGTACATCAGGAACCCTTTCCTTCCAAAAACTGGCCGGTTCTTGGCTGTGTTCCTCAACAGCTTGAGGGCTGCCAGTTTGACACCCCTGAGCTAGATGATGCTGGATGTCCCCCAGCCACAAAATTAGGTGGTCTCTATCTGACTTGCTGCAGCTTCTAATGCACATTGGGAGAAGCTCATCCCTGGGTTCCCTTCAAATAAATCTAAAGATGAGTTTCAGAAAAGGTACCAGAGCTTCTGACACCCTAGAATTGTCCTATTGGTATTATTATTGATACCCCTCCTCCGGCTCCACTCACTCGCTCTGCGCTCGGAGCAGGATCTGGTGTTTCGGTCGTTGCTCGTGACACAGCTGGACATGGAACACCTCGCCTGGGACCTCCTGCAGCTTCCAGCTCAGATCTGTCACCTTCAGGTCACTCACCTGAGCGTGTGCAAAGACCGCAAACCGGCCCAGCCTGGGGGGAGCAGAAAAAACGATTATTATAGGAAAACAAAATATAATATCCAGCGCTGTTATAATCCATACAATCGTATAGAGATTCCGGGCCAAGCTGGCCATCAGAAGGAGCAGTGAGAGTCTCATCTCCACAAAATTTGGGCGATAATCGGGAGAATTTAGCAATTTTTTTGCTATTTTGGTGAACTCTGTTCCAGCAAATCACTCAGCTTGTTCCTAATTAAAGAGATTCCGGGCCAAGCTGGCCATCAGAAGAAGCAATGAGAGTCTCATCTCCACAAAATTGTGGTGAAAATTGGGAGAATTTAGCAATTTTTAGCTATTTTGGTGAACTCCAGCAAATCACTCCAGCTTGTTCCTCATGGCCGGCCAGAGGGCGGAGCAAAGCAATGGACCAATAGAAATGTGCAGTTCCTTTCCTTCTGAATCAAAATTCAGACAAAGTTTTCATTAGTCGGAGATTTGGATGTGTCCGAATTTCCAAATAACAATAGTTATATATAGAACTTAACCACTTCTGGGCCGGAAGATTTACCCCCTTAACCACTTTACCGCTAAGTACTGTAATAGTACTGCGGCAAAGTGGCTCGTTCCCATCTGACGACGTAGACCTACGTCGTCAGACTCCTCCCCTGTAGGCGGCGCTCGCGCGCCGCCGGAGGCGCGCTCCCGCTGTTTTCATTCACAGCGGGAGTCGGGCCAGGGGAGGAGCAGCGGCGATCGTCGGGGATCTAGTGTGGAGATCCGCCCGCCTGTGTAAACACAAGCGGGCAGATCTCCTCAGTGACAGGGAGTGACAGATCGGAGTGTTCAGCATAGCTGGACATCCGATCTGTCCCTGTCTCACACAGTCACCTCCCCCCCCCCCCCCCACACGTCAGTAAGCACCAGGCATACATTAACCCCTCCCTCTCCAATAAAGTTAAACCCTTCCCTGCCAGTGTAATTTTTACAGTAGCAGTGCATATTTATAGCACTGATTACTGCAGTAATGTCACTGGTACCCCCAAAAGTGTCAAAAATGTCAGTCAAGGGCCCGATCTGTCCGCCGCAATGTCGCAGTCCCGCAAAAAAAAATCGCAGATCGCCGCCATTACGCGTTAAAAAAAAAAACACCAAAAATGACAAAAATCTTTCCCTTTGTTAGTAAACGCAATAACTTTTGCGCAAACCAATCAAAATACGCTTATTGCGATTTTTTTTACCAAACATAGGTAGCAGAAAACAAATTGGCCAAAAATTAAAAAAAAAATTGGTTTTTACATCTTTTTTGGGGGGAATTTCATATAAAAAAATGTGAAAAATATTATTTTCTCAAAATAAACGCTCTTTTTTTGTTTATAGCGCAAAAAGTAAAAATCGCACAGGTGATCAAATACCACCAAAAGAAAGCTCTGTTTGTGGGAAAAAAAGGACGTCAATTTCGTTTGGGTACGGCGTCGCACGACCGTGCAATTGTCAGTTAAAGTCGCACAGCGCCGAATCGCAAAAAGTGGCCCAGACGTAAGACAGCAAAATGCTCTAGTGGTAAAGTGGTTAATGACCAGGCCATATTTTGCGATTCAGCACTGCGTTACTTTAACTGACAATTGCGCGGTCGTGCGACGTTGTACCCAAATAAAATTGATGTCTTTTTTTCCCACAAAGAAAGCTTTCTTTTGGTGGTATTTGATCACCTCTGTGATTTTTATTTTTTGCGCTAGAAACAAAAAAAAAGCGACAATTCTGAAAAAAAAAAAAAAAACAATATTTTTTACTTTCTGCTATAAAACATTCCCAAAAAAAAAAAAAGTAAAAATCTAATTTTTTCATCCTTTTAGGCCAATTTGTTTTCTGCTACATGTTTTTGGTAAAAAAAAATCCCAATAAGCGTATATTGATTGGTTTGCGCAAATGTTATCGCGTCTACAAACTAGCGGGGGGGGGAGAAACGATACTGGCAGCGAAGGGGTTAACTTAGGGATGATCAAAGGGTTAAATGTGAGCCTAGGGGGTTTTTACTGACTGGGAGGGAAGGGTCTTGTGAAATGACCATAGAGACATGTGTTCCTATATAGAAGGATCACTGGCGCTCTGTGATCATTCCAGAGAGAAGAACGGTCAGCTGTGTTTACAACAGCGGAGGCGATCGCGGGTGCCTGGCGGCAATCTAAGCACACGCTCGCCCCCTAGCAACAGGTGCCACGGATGTAGAACTAAGTCGGCTCGCGCAGGAGGGGCCTTAAGGCCCCGTTCACATTGGGGCGATCCGACTTCCAGGGGCGACCTCCGAGGTCGAGGTGCGAGCAGCGCGCCGCGACCTCGGAGCGGCCGGCACGGACTTCATAACATTGAAGTCTATGACGGTCGCTCCGGGTCGCCCCAAAGAAGCTCCGGACCCTTTTTCTAAGTTGGAGCGACTTGTGTCGCTCCTATTAGAACGGGTCCGCAGCTTCCCTATGGAAGGCGACCTACGGCGACCTGTGAGGCGACAAGGTCGCCTCACAGGTCGCCCCTGTGAGTTAAAGACTGTGGTTAAAGACTGTGTGTACCAGTGTTAGAATATAGCTGTCTTCCAAAATTAGAATTTAATAAAGCAGAACAGAACAGAATAGAATATAATAGAAAATAGAAATTAATAGAATAGAAAAGTATAAATAGAATAGGATGGAATAGAAAAAAAATAGAATAGAAGAAAATAGAATATAGCTGTCTTCTGAAATTTGAATTTTAAAAAGAATAGAATTTTTTTGTTCGGCACATGTCTATGGGCTATTTAATGGAGCGCTTTTTCATGGATAGTGTAGGACCCACTGATAATGGGGTACTTTGACGTAGTGGTGAGCTTGAGCACTATATGGCCATATGGTGGGACCAAATCCCCATTTTTATTTATGGATTGTCTTCTAATTTGGTATTAATTTCTTTTGCATGTGTGCGCTACTCTTTTTTAATATAATGGAGCGCTCAGCCTTCTTGGTCCCTCGTAGACTTTGGTCCTATTGATTGAGGACAATGTGTAGGAGACGGGTGCTCTTTGCGGCAGTACTCACTCCTTCTTCCTGGAGAGCAGCAGGCAGTCATTGAATAGGTGCAGGTAGACGGGTTTGGGGCTGAGTTTGAAGCGGGATCCGGCCGCATTGGGGATCTGCATGTCCAGTTCCACCAGCTCCCCGTGCTTCACCAGCCAACGAGACTGTGAGATCAGAGGGAAGATCTGAGGAGGAAAGGGGAGACAGTCAGATGATCTATAGGGGCCCCTTTGTGGCTACCAATCATGGTAAGGCTATAAGGGGTCCATACATGGAGATGGAGCCTTTCTATGGCAACGTCCAGCCTGCTGATCCTGCCATGAACCAACCGTACTGGCTCAGATATCAGACCCTCTTCCCAACCCAGCCTATCCTCACCCCCGCCTTACCTTACTCTCAAAGTGGATCTTCTTGTTGAGGTGGATCAGCTCTTCTGTCCTCTTCATAGATTGGACGCTGGCGTTACATTCCTTCACCAACTGAGGAGTAAAAACCCGCCATTAGATACACTCTAGTTACAAGACGCCATATTCTTCCAGACATTAGATTGTAAGCTCCTACAAACACCCCACACGCCCTCCATTTCTGCTCTTTGTCCTGAGAGCTCCATATAGGAGCGTCCTTCCCATCTGCCCCCACTCCATATGAGGCCATTCTTCCTATCTGCCCCCTTGCTATATGGGACCATTCTTCCTATCTACCATCGTTCCATGTAGGACCATTCTTCCAATCTACCATCGTTCCATGTAGGACCATTCTTCCGATCTACAATCATTCCATATAGGACCATTCTTCCAATCTACCATCATTCCATGTAGGACCATTCTTCCAATCTACCATTGTTCCATGTAGGACCATTCTTCCCATCTACTAT
This sequence comes from Pelophylax lessonae, assembly GCF_965119305.1. Lineage (NCBI taxonomy): Eukaryota > Metazoa > Chordata > Amphibia > Anura > Ranidae > Pelophylax > Pelophylax lessonae. Next base: position 223,040,946 of record NC_138779.1, on the reverse strand, counting down.
TTTTCCATATGGGATCATTCTTCCTATCTGCCCCATTTCATATAGGACCATTATTTCTATCTGCCACCACTCCCTATGAGGCCATCCTTCCTATTTGCCACGCTCCATCTGAGACCATTCTTTCTATCTTCCATCGTTCCATATGGAACCATTCTTTCTATCTGTCCCTATTCTCTATGGGACCATTCTTCCTATCTACGATCATTTCATATGGGACCTCTATATCTATCTGCCACCACTCCATATGGGGCCATCCTTCCTATCTGCCATCACTCCATATGGGACAATTTTCCTATCTGCCATCACTCCATATGGGACCATCTTCCTATCTGTCCCACTCCATATGGTACCATCCTTCCTATCTGCCCTACTCTATATGGGACCATCCTTCCTATCTGCCCCACTCCATATGGGACCATTCTTTCTATCTGCCCTACTCCATATGGGACCATCCTTCCTATCTGCCCTACTCCATATGGGACCATTCTTTCTATCTGCCCTACTCCATATGGGACCATCCTTCCTACCTGCCCCCACTCCATATGGGACCATCCTTCCTACCTGCCCCCACTCCATATGGGACTCTTCTTTCTATCTGTCCCACTCCATATGGGACCATCCTTCCTATCTGCCCCTACTCCATATGGGACCATCCCTTCTATCTGCCACAGCCACAGATGTCCTTCAGATCCACCTGGACTACATTTTAATGCACTAAACAATTTAAAGCTAAACTAAAAACTGTATATCTGGAGTCCTGACACTTCACTGGCTGCATGCTTTTTTCTCGGGGCTCTAAGTAGTCATGGAAGGATAATTCAGGCAGCTTCTGAATTTTGGTGCTGATCACCTACACAGCAATGTGTGCTTGAGTTGCTTTGCCCTATGAATCCCCCTTTTTCTGGTGACGGAGATGATTGGCTATGAAATGCCCGGCACTTTGTAACCATCAGCTGATAATGGAATAAACCTTGGATAAGCCTTCCAACACAAAGACAAAACGCCGGATCACGGAGGGGGGTCGCAGAGAGGGATCGCGGAGGGGGAATCGCGGAGGGGGGTCACGGAGAGGGATCAGAGGGGGATCCCAGTGAGGGATCAATGGAGGGGGATCACAGAGGGATCACAGAGAGGGATCACGAAGGGTGCTTACGGGGAGGGATGACGGAGGGTGGTCACGGAGAGGGATGATGGAGGGGGATCACAGAGAGGGATCACGGAGGGGGCTCACGGGGAGGGATGAAGGAGGGGGGTCACGGAGAGGGATGACGGAGGGGGATCACAGAAATCATGGAGAGGGACGAGTGGAGTGTTTTCAGAGAACGTGTTTGCAAAATTAGTGCGACATTTTGTTGCAAAATTAGGGATTTTGTCTTTGCCAAAATTTTGTAAAATTCTGAGTTTACCGTGTTGTGAAATTACCATAAAACAAAATTCCTCTTTAGAAGTCAGGAGCGCCTAGCCCAGCACAGACCAGACGATCACAGGGCTTGGTGGATGATCCAACCGACTCCCTAAGACGCATAATTCATACAATACCATCAAAACAGAAGTTCCAGAAGTTTTTTTTTGGTGTATTTGTCAGCATTTGACATTTTTAAACAATAAAAAAAAAAAACATAAAACTAAATAACAATGTTTATGAACGTATTGTTTTTTTTTTTCTATTTTGTTACATATAAAGAATAAGGAAAAAACACAAATTCAATCCTGTATACGGCTTTTTTCTTTTATTAGGTGACTATTTTTGGATTATTTTTGTTCCTTCCATGAAAAAAAACATAAAAAAAATAATAAAATGCAATAAAAATCGAATGAAGGAAACATTCAGGAGCCATTTATTGCTCATTGCACCCTTAGAACACCTTCATTCCTCCCCATTCACATATTGAAAATTTTACCAAAATTTTGGCAAAGCGAAAACTATGAATTTTGCAGCCCCAACTCATTGAGGCGTTGTAGTATTTCCAACCAGCTGTTTATCAGCCCAAATGTGATATATCTCACAGTGGTGACTTTTTAGGTATGGCATTTACTAAGTAGGAGGGGTTAATGGAGATTTGGTGTCCAATCATAGTGAAGGTTCTGGACAACGTAATGGTCTGTGGAATGTCCTAGAACATTTTCTGATCCATGATGTGAGATGTTATTGATCAGAAGCTTCTGTGGCATGTAGGATGGCAAAGGTCAGCGGGTCTGCGTCAGAATGTTCTGTTTGTCCCGGCAGGTGGCACGTCTCCCACCGACCCCCACCCAGTGACACCCCAGAATCACACCCAGGTGTCACATCTCGCACTCCTGAAAACTGACCACAGCTGCCGGTATGCCGGATACAAACAGTCTGCTGTGTATTGTGTGTCAATAAACCCCCTTCACAGGATGACAGCTGCCCCTCTGAGACACCATGGGGGTCGCATCTGAGACAAAAATCTTTCCAAAAAAAACTCCCTTTATAGGGAAGACTTAACATCTCCCACTGTATGTCTAGAAGCATAGTCAGTGTTCCTGCTGAGATGTTATATAAAGGGGATCTCTGCACAGACTATCCCTGAAGTGTCCAGCAGGTGTCACCAGAGTGCTGTTCTGGCCTATGATTGAACTGTCTGATATTACAGATCAGTAGAGCCTTACAATGAATATAATGGACACCCCAGTTCTGTCGCTAGTGGTTGGGTTACCTTCTTGAGCTCGGTGAACGCCTGGCTGGCCGACTCTTCGTTCTGGGATCCGGGCGCCGTGTGCTTCAGGATATTCTGCAGAAATAAGAGGAGAACGCTGAGAAAATGCTCCGCCCAAAACCAACACATTGCGTCTGGTGACAGCAGCTGCAACATGAAAAAAAGGGAAATATGGGACAGCTGTGGGGGGCGCTCTGCTCCAGCCCTCTCTCTATAGCCGAATTGATGGATTGCTCATTGTAAAAATGCTGTCTGCCTGGATTCCTGCTGGAGCTCATAATGCAGATTTCCTGGCTGTCTCTGATTTCAGTCACTGGCCCAGATGGCTCAGAGGAAGCCAGGCAAACCGGCATTTTCATATACAGAGAAAAGACCTAACGGTTAAAAACATTTACGGGATGTAGAAGTAAGCAGGCTCAACAATAAATTCAGTGCTCCTGGAATGGTCTTCCCTGTCCCTGTACTGACCAGCAGCTGCAGGAACGCAGGGTCCAAGGGGGCAAGATGGCTGCCGCACTTCCGGAAACCACCGTGCAACGCAATGGCCGGAAGTGACGTTAAAAAGGGTGCGGTGACGCGTTTCAGGGCATGCTCCGAGGTTTTGAAGCGGGAGCTTCTGAGCGTGCACCGAAACGCATCACCGACCCCTTTCTGACGTCATTTTTAGGCCCTTGCGTTCCATGGTGGTTCCAGAAGTGCGGCGACCATCTTGCTCCTGCGGACCCTGTGTTCCTGCAGCTGCTGGTTGGCACGGGGACAGAAAAGCGCTCCTATCCACTACTTTTAAACCGCCATTTTCAACTGCAAATCAAAAATAGAAGAATCCCCTTTATACTTCAAAGAAAATTATTATTATGGGCGGAGCTCCCCGGGTGCGTCGGTGGGCTGATTAGTCGCCCTGATAATAAAAGACGCATAGCTCGCCCCCCCCCCCGTTAAGAGAGTCGTTATGAATCAACTGACCAATCAGGGAAACTCGATCAGATAAATTGCATCGGGCTATTGGCCTGGACTCCCCGCCCCTCCTGACAACGAGGGATTAAGACTGAAAATTTCCCAGGTGGCTGGGCGGCCATCTTTGATCCCAGGCTATAATTGGCACAGTCCGTTGGAGTATAAAAATGGAAAGCAAGGTCCTGCTTGGCTGGATACTAACAGCTTGTATAGGCAGCCAATCAGATCATTGATAAAGGAGATTGCACAGATCAGATTGTAACATTTAATGATAAAATGTATTCTGATTATATGCCACCTTCCCTGATCCACCCCTCCCCCATCAACATGATAATGACATTAATAAATTAAACATTTCCCTTTTCATTACATATCTTAATTTATACTTGGTGATGTCATTACCGGGTCTCTTTGCTTCTCTAAGCAATGTAGGCGGATCATGGCTGGTGGGAGGGGCCGGCAGGGGGCGGTACATAACTTCCTGCTAACATCACAGCACCCTGACTCAGTGCTCCTCTCAAGAGCCCTCTTATGCAAGAATTGGGAGGGGTTATACAAATATCAAACTGCCTAGATGTGGGGGTGTTAATCTGGAGAAGTGGGTGTTTCCTAGGCAGGCTGTATTTACATAGGTAACGCCCACATGTGATGCTGAGCCTCCACTATTGATGGAACTGAAATCCAATGAATGAAAGGGGCGGGGCCAGGGCCTGTCAGGCTGGGGAGGAGGTGGACTCTATGTGACTTGCAGCTTCTAATGCACATTGTGAGAAGCTCACAGTGTGCAGTGAAATCAGAGGGAGCCGTTGTAGTCCAGGGGAGGAGCCGGTATACCTGTGCATGACTGAAGGGGGCGCCAGAAGTCAGGTCTAAGGTGGATTTGTTAAGTAGCAAGAAATGGGGTCATCTTGGGTGCCTCACTTGCCTCACCGTTACCCTGAGCAGAGCAGGGGGGGGGGGGGCAGGGACATTTGTGGCCCCCTACACAGGGACAGTTTTGGCGCCTACACAGGGACAGTTGTGGCCCCTACACAGGGACAGTTGCAGCCCCTACACAGGGACAGTTGCGGCCCCTACACAGGGACAGTTGCGGCCCATACAAGGACAATTGTGGCCCCTACACAGGAACAGTTGTGGCCCCTACACAGGGACAGTAGTGGCCCCTACACAGGGACAGTTGCGGCCCCCTACACAGGGACAGTTGCGGCCCCTACACAGGGACAGTTGTTGCCCCCTACACAGGGACAGTTGCGGCCCCTACACAGGGACAGTTGCGGCCCCTACACAGGGACAGTTGCGGCCCCTACACAGGGACAGTTACGGCCCCTACACAGGAACAGTTGCGGCCCCTACACAGGGACAGTTGTGGCCCCTACACAGGGACAATTGTTGCTCCCTACACAGGGACAATTGTTGCTCCCTACACAGGGACAGTTGCAGCCCCTATACAGGGACAGTTGCAGCCCCTACACAGGGACAGTTGCGGCCCCTACACAGGGACAGTTGCGGCCCCTACACAGGGACAGTTGCAGCCCCTACACAGAGACAGTTGCAGCCCCTACACAGGGACAGTTGCGGCCCCTACACAGGGACAGTTGCGGCCCCGTACCTCCACCAACATCTTCAGCCGCATGATCCTCTGGAAGGGCAGGATGAGGAAGGAGGTCAGAGGGAGACGTTGGCACACCTGGTCCTCCTCCAGCTTGGCCAGGATCCCCCGGAAACGAGCATTTTCCTGTCTGGGGGAGAGAAGAGGAAGGAAGGACAGGTCAGCCTTCTGCTCTACATTCTACAAAGCTCACCTGTCACAAGATTAGCGTCAGTCCAGTTATAGGCGGAGTCACTTGCTGGCTTCATGCAATTCAAAGGGCCCCAACATAAGGAGTCACCTGATACTTTCTTCTAAAGGACTCCACCATATTACCCCCCCCCCCCCAGGTGCCGCCCTCCCATTGGTTGAAATTGGCCCATAAAGGACAAGCAGACACTCTTTCCCGGGGGAGGAACACTTACAGCAGCCGTTGGTAGGTCTGTTCCTGGTAGGCCTGGTTGGTGACATAAGGTAGGTACACCCTCCGCAGCTCGGGGCAATGTCTCAGGACGATGTCACAGACGTCAAATCGCAGGATGTCCTCCTCCAACCGGTTCTCCAGGTCATTCAGGAACCTGCGACAGAGAGAATGTGACTATCACCCAATATTCACTATGAGATTCTCCTGCAGAGAATGTGACTATCACCCAATATTCACTATGAGATTCGCCTGCAGAAAATGTGACTATCACCCAATATTCACTATGAGATTCACCTGCAGAGAATGTGACTATCACCCAATATTCACCATGAGATTCACCTGCAGAGAATGTGACTATCACCCAATATTCACTATGAGATTCGCCTGCAGAGAATGTGACTATCACCCAATATTCACCATGAGATTCACCTGCAGAGAATGTGACTATCACCCAATATTCACTATGAGATTCACCTGCAGAGAATGTGACTATCACCCAATATTCACCATGAGATTCACCTGCAGAGAATGTGACTATCACCCAATATTCACTATGAGATTCGCCTGCAGAGAATGTGACTATCACCCAATATTCACTATGAGATTCGCCTGCAGAAAATGTGACTATCACCCAATATTCACTATGAGATTCGCCTGCAGAGAATGTGACTATCACCCAATATTCACCATGAGATTCACCTGCAGAGAATGTGACTATCACCCAATATTCACTATGAGATTCGCCTGCAGAGAATGTGACTATCACCCAATATTCACTATGAGATTCACCTGCAGAGAATGTGACTATCACCCAATATTCACTATTAGATTCGCCTGCAGAGAATGTGACTATCATCCAACATTCACTGGTGGAGAACCAATCATCTGCATCTAAAACATCCGGACCGGGGAGATTTACCTGCAGAGAATGTGACTATAAGACCCCATTGACACTTGTGTGACTTGTCATATGACTTTGGGGTCGCACACCAGGTTTCCCAATACCGTTCATTTCTGTTTTACTTAAAGTCGCAGTGCCTTAAAGTAGTTCCTGCACTACTTTGGACTGCCTTTCATGAGACTTGAGGGTCATAGACTTCAATGTAAACCCTCAAAAGTAGCATGAAAGTTGCACCTGCATGATATTCATGCGACTTTGTAAAGCACAAATAATAACATAGTTGGCTTTTGAACCCATGTCCCAGCCCATCCCCTCAGCAGTGAAACCCTTCCCGAGCAAATTGTCCATCCATCTCTGTTCCTGGTGTCCAATCTGCAAGAGAAAAAAGCTCTAACCCTAACCCTAATGCATAACCCTAATCCATAACCCTAACCCTAATCCATAACCCTAATCCTAATCCATAACCCTAATCCATAACCCTAGCTATAATCCTAACCCTAGCCATCACCGTAACCCTAATCCATAACTCTAGACATCACACTAACCCTAGCCATAACCCTAACCCTAGCCATAATGTTAACCCTAGCCCTAGCAATAACCCTAACCCTAGCCATAACCTTAAGCCATTACCCTAGCCTAGCCATAACCCTAATGCTAGCCATCACTGTAACCCTAGCCATAACATTAAGTCTAGTCATAACCCTAACCCTAGCAATAACACTAATCCTAGCCATAACCTTAACCCTAAGCCATTATCCTAACGCTAGCCATAACACTAGCCCTAGCCATAAACCTAACTCTAGCCATCACTGTAACCCTAGCCATAACACTAACTCTAGCCACAACCCTAACCCTAGTCATAACCCTAACCCTATCCATAACCCTAACCCTAAGCCATTATCCTAATCCTAACACTAGCCATAACACTTACCCTAGCCTAGCCATAACCCTAATGCTAGCCATCACTGTAACCCTAGCCATAACATTAACTCTAGCCATAACCCTAACCCTAGTCACAACCCTAACCCTAGCCATAACCCTAGTCATAACTTTAACCCTAGCCCTAGCAATAACCCTAACTCTAGACATAACCCTAACCCTAGTAATGACCCTAACCCTAGCTATAACACTAACCCTAGCCATAACGTTAACCCAAGCCCTAGCAATATCCCTAACCCTGGCCATAACCTTAACCCTAAGCTATAATCCTGAACCGTAACCCTAGCCATATCCCTTAACTCTAACTGTAGCCATAACCCTAATCCTAGCCATAACCCAAACCATAACACTAACCCTAACCATAGTCCTAACCATAATGTTAACCCTAGCCTAGCCCTAGCAATAACCCTAACCCTTAATTGTTTTATTAATAATGCTTAAGTTATTTTTATTATAGTTTTTTTTATATTATAATTTGTTTTCATTGCGCGCTCCTACGGTTTTTCCCTCCTGATTCTTTCTGAACTATTTTGAGTGTTTCCGTGTTTTTCCACTAGATGGCAGTCTTCAATTCCTTTATGCGGATCCCGTTTCTCTCTTGAAAGCCTTTCTAATATTGGCATTCGTTTGCTGGCATGTTGTTTATTTAGGGCGATAGATGGCCAATAGTTAAAATGGTGCTGCGGCTCTATATAAAGCTGTTACATGTGATGTTGTGTCATCTAGGCCTATCCCCAGACGACGTTCTTTGTGATGAAACGCGTAGGGTGGGGCCTACGATGGTGACGTCATCACGTGAATACATCTCTGATTGGTCAGTTTACGAGAGAACCCAGAGGGACGCCGCAACCTTTACTTGTACTTTAGGATTTCATCATAGGCTGTTTTATCTGGATGTCCTAAAAGTGCAACCCCCTTATTTTTACTAATAATTGTGTTTATACATATTTCACTCTGGAAGTGCTCCTTTGTTTTCCCATATGAATTTCACTGGAGGAGTACAGGGGAGAGACCGTGTATACAGATTGAGGGAGACCTTACTTTATTCACGCCCAACTTGGCCAACTGTAACACAGTGGTCAATTACATCTGGTAATCAGATTGTAACAAACGCTGCGGGTGTGGAGTAGGACCTTTCTTCTTCAATGGATATCACTTTCTCTGTACCTGTTACTACACGGGATTTGGATAAAGATTCACTTCACTTCTTTTCCTATGGACATTCATTTATTTTATTAACTTTTTATTCATATTTCAATGAATGACTTGTATCTAGACTATCTACTTTATTTCTGCACCAATTTATATATAATCTGTGTTGGAGTTTTGTATTTTGACTTCTAGTGCTGCCTTCCTATTCCTACCTTATTGACTTAACCACAGTATTTTTTATATTTGTTGTTTATAACCCTAACCCCAGCCATAACCCTAACCCCAACCATAACACTAACCCTAACCCCAGCCATAACCCTAACCCCAGCCATAACACTAACCCTAACCCTAGCCATAACCCTAACCCCAACCATAACACTAATCCCAGCCATAACCCTAACCCCAGCCATAACCCCTAACCCTAGCCATAACCCTTACCCTAGCCATAACACTAATCCCAGCCATAACCCTAACCCCAGCCATAACCCCTAACCCTAGCCATAACCCTAACCCCAACCATAACACTAATCCCAGCCATAACCCTAACCCCAGCCATAACCCCTAACCCTAGCCATAACCCTTACCCTAGCCATAACACTAATCCCAGCCATAACCCTAACCCCAGCCATAACCCCTAACCCTAGCCATAACCCTAACCCCAGCCATAACACTAACCCCAGCCATAACCCCTAACCCTAGCCATAACCCTAACCCTAGCCATAACCCTAACTCTAGCCATAACCATAACACTAACCCTAACACTAACCATAACACTAACCCTAGCCAGAACACTAACCCTAGCCATGACACTAACCCTAACAATAATACTAACCCGAGCCATAACACTAATCCCAGCCATAACCCTAACCCCAGCCATAACCCCTAACCCTAGCCATAACCCTAACCCCAGCCATAACACTAACCCTAGTCATAACCCTAACCCTAGCCATAACCCTAACCCTAGCTATAACACTAACCCTAGCCATAACCCTAACCCCAGCCATAAAACTAACCCTAGCCATAACCCTAACCCAAGCCATAACACTAACCCTAGCCATAACCCTAACCCCAGCCATAACACTAACCCTAGCCATAACCCTAACCCCAGCCATAACACTAACCCTAGCCATAACCTTAACCCCAGCTATAACCCTAACCCCAGCCATAAAACTAACCCTAGCCATAACCCTAAACCTAGCCATAACCCTAACCCCAGCCATAACCCCTAACCCTAACCATAATACTAACCCTAGCCATAACCCTAATCCCAGCCATAACCCCTAACCCTAACCCCAGCCATAATACTAACCCTAGCCATAACCCTAACCCTAGCCATAACCCTAACCCCAGCTATAACACTAACCCTAGCCATAACCCTAACCCCAGCCATAAAACTAACCCTAGCCATAACCCTAACCCCAGCCATAATACTAACCCTAGCCATAACCCTAACCCGAGCCATAACACTAACCCTAGCCATAACCCTAACCCCAGCCATAGTACTAACCCTAGCCATAATCCTAAACCTAGCCATAACCCTAACCCCAGCCATAATACTAACCCTAGCCATAACACTAACCCTAGCCATAACCCTAACCCCAGCCATAACACTAACCCTAGCCATAACCCTAACCCCAGCTATAACACTAACCCTAGCCATAACCCTAACCCCAGCCATAAAACTAACCCTAGCCATAACCCTAACCCCAGCCATAATACTAACCCTAGCCATAACCCTATCCCGAGCCATAACACTAACCCTAGCCATAACCCTAACCCCAGCCATAACATTAACCCTAGCCATAACCCTAACCCCAGCCATAACCCTAACCCTAGCCATAACACTAACCCGAGCCATAACACTAACCATAACCCTAGCCATAACACTAACCCTAGCCATAACAATAACTCTAGCCATAACCCTAACCCCAGCCATAAGCCTAACCCCAGCCATAACACTAACCCCAGCCATAACCCCTAACCCTAGCCATAACCCTAACCCTAGCCATAACCCTAACTCTAGCCATAACCATAACACTAACCCTAACACTAACCATAACACTAACCCTAGCCAGAACACTAACCCTAGCCATGACACTAACCCTAACAATAATACTAACCCGAGCCATAACACTAATCCCAGCCATAACCCTAACCCCAGCCATAACCCCTAACCCCAGCCATAACACTAAACCTAGCCATAACCCTAACCCCAGCCATAACCCTAACCCCAGCCATAATACTAACCCTAGCCATAACCCTAACCCGAGCCATAAAACTAACCCTAGCCATAACCCTAAACCTAGCCATAACCCTAACCCCAGCCATAATACTAACCCTAGCCATAACCCTAACCCGAGCCATAACACTAACCCTAGCCATAACCCTAACCCCAGCCATAACACTAACCCTAGCCATAACCTTAACCCCAGCTATAACCCTAACCCCAGCCATAAAACTAACCCTAGCCATAACCCTAAACCTAGCCATAACCCTAACCCCAGCCATAACCCCTAACCCTAGCCATAACCCTAACCCCAGCCATAATACTAACCCTAGCCATAACCCTAACCCTAGCCATAACCCTAACCCCAGCTATAACACTAACCCTAGCCATAACCCTAACCCCAGCCATAAAACTAACCCTAGCCATAACCCTAAACCTAGCCATAACCCTAACCCCAGCCATAATACTAACCCTAGCCATAACCCTAACCCGAGCCATAACACTAACCCTAGCCATTACCCTAACCCCAGCCATAACACTAACCCTAGCCATAACCCTAACCCCAGCCATAGCACTAACCCTAGCCATAACCCTAACCCCAGCCATAACATTAACCCCAGCCATAACCCTAACCCTAGCCATAACATTAACCCCAGCCATAACCCTAACCCTAGCCATAACACTAACCCGAGCCATAACACTAACCATAACCCTAGCCATAACACTAACCCTAGCCATAACAATAACCCCAGCCATAACCCTAACCCAAGCCATAACACTAACCCTAGCCATAACACTAACCCTAGCCATAACCCTAACCACAGCCATAACACTAACCCTAGCCATAAACCTAACCCCAGCCATAAAACTAACCCTAGCCATAACCCTAACCCTAGCCATAACCCTAACCCCAGCCATAACACTAACTCTAGCCATAACACTAACCCTAGCCATAACCCTAACCCCAGCCATAACCCTAACCCTAGCCATAACCCTAACCCCAGCCATAACACTAACCCTAGCCATAACCCTAACCCTAGCCATAACCCCAGCCATAGCACTAACCCTAGCCATAACCCTAACCCCAGCCATAACCCTAACCCTAGCCATAACCCTAACCCCAGCCATAGCACTAACCCTAGCCATAACCCTAACCCTAGCCTTAACTCTAACCCTAGACTAACACTAACCCTAGCCATAACCCTAACCCCAGCCATAACACTAACCCTAGCCATAACCCTAACCCCAGCCATAACACTAACCCTAGCCATAACCCTAACCCTAGCCATAACCCTAACCCCAGCCATAAGCCTAACCCCAGCCATAACACTAACCCTAGCCATAACCATAACCCTAGCCATAACACTAACCCTAGCCATAACACTAAATCTAACCATAACACTAACCCTAGCCATAACCCTGACCCCAGCCATAACCCTAACCCTAGCCATAATCACTGCGGCAGGAATAGGAATTGTGGCACACCATTTATTGGTCAAAGCCAAAGTCGCAATGGAAATCACATTATTTTGAAATCGCACAAATATGAATGGAGATTCACTGGTGGAGAACCAATCACCTTCCTCTAAAGCACAGAGACCCGGAGATTCACCAGCACCAGAGAATGGGACTATCACCCAATCATTCCTCCTTACAAATCAATGTTTCCGCTGCTGACTGATGTAATCTGCAAAGGGCCACACAGCAACTTCCATGGAGCCACATAAGGCCCTTGGCTTGCCGATCGGATCCACAGGAATCGCAGTGTGCGGATCAGAGGAAGAATATTCTATGAATAGAATGAGATCCGGGGTCTCTCCTAATGCTGCACATCATGGAGGATTCTACTGTAAGGTGGAAAAATGGCCTGACTACACCCAGAACTGAAACATGTCAGAGAGATAGCTTTATATGACCACCCCCCCCCCCAGAACTGAAACATGTCAGAGAGAGGCAGCTTTATATGAGCCCCCCCACAACTTAAACATGTCACAGAGATAGCTTTATATGAACACCCCCCCCCCCCCCCGGAACTGAAACATGTCACAGAGATAGCTTTATGTGAGCCCCCCTCCCCCCAGGACGATATCAGAAGAAAAACTCTGCAGTGTTGCATTGAAAGATACAACCAACGTTCACACGTGTGTGTCAGTGACTCCTCCCCCCCCCCTCCGTCCTCACACATCTTCCCTCCAGATGTCTCATGATTGCCAGTTGCCGCACCCAAAGAACGCGCAGCTGGCTCTCCACTCTGACACATCACCTTATAGAGGATTTCCCTGACTTTGCTGAGCGGGAATTCTCTGACACATCACCTTATGGAGGATTTTCCTGACTTTGCTGAGTGGGAATTATCTGACACATCTCCTTATGGAGGATTTTCCTGACTTTGCTGAGTGGGAATTCTCTGACACATCACATTATGGAGGATTTTCCTGACTTTGCTGAGCGGGAATTCTCTGACACATCACCTTATAGAGGATTTTCCTGACTTTGCTGAGCGGGAATTCTCTGACACATCACCATATGGAGGATTTTCCTGACTTTGCTGAGCGGGAATTCTCGGACACATCACCTTATGGAGGATTTTCCTGATTTTGCTGAGCGGGAATTCCCTGACACATCACCTTATGGAGGATTTTCCTGACTTTTCTGAGTGGGAATTCTCTGACACATCACCATATGGAGGATTTTCCTGACTTTGCTGAGCGGGAATTCTCGGACACATCACCTTATGGAGGATTTTCCTGATTTTGCTGAGCGGGAATTCCCTGACACATCACCTTATGGAGGATTTTCCTGACTTTTCTGAGCGGGAATTCTCTGACACATCACCTTATGGAGGATTTTCCTGACTTTTCTGAGCGGGAATTCTCTGACACATCACCATATGGAGGATTTTCCTGACTTTGCTGAGCGGGAATTCTCTGACACATCACCTTATGGAGGATTTTCCTGACTTTGCTGAGCGGGAATTCTCTGACACATCTCCTTATGGAGGATTTTCCTGACTTTGCTGAGCGGGAATTCTCTGACACATCTCCTTATGGAGGATTTTCCTGACTTTGCTGATCGGGAATTCTCTGACACATCTCCTTATGGAGGATTTTCCTGACTTTGCTGAGCGGGAATTCTCTGACACATCACCATATGGAGGATTTTCCTGACTTTGCTGAGCGGGAATTCTCTGACACATCTCCTTATGGAGGATTTTCCTGACTTTGCTGAGCGGGAATTCTCTGACACATCACCTTATGGAGGATTTTCCTGACTTTGCTGAGCGGGAATTCTCTGACACATCTCCTTATGGAGGATTTTCCTGACTTTGCTGAGCGGGAATTCTCTGACACATCTCCTTATGGAGGATTTTCCTGACTTTGCTGAGCGGGAATTCTCTGACACATCACCATATGGAGGATTTTCCTGACTTTGCTGAGCGGGAATTCTCTGACACATCACCTTATGGAGGATTTTCCTGACTTTTCTGAGCAGGAATTCCCTGACACATCTCCTTATGGAGGATTTTCCTGACTTTGCTGAGCGGGAATTCTCTGACACATCACCTTATGGAGGATTTTCCTGACTTTTCTGAGTGGGAATTCTCTGACACATCTCCTTATGGAGGATTTTCCTGACTTTGCTGAGCGGGAATTCTCTGACACATCACCTTATGGAGGATTTTCCTGACTTTGCTGAGCGGGAATTCTCTGACACATCACCTTATGGAGGATTTTCCTGACTTTGCTGAGCGGGAATTCTCTGACGCATCTCCTTATGGAGGATTTTCCTGACTTTGCTGAGCGGGAATTACAGTGCATCCAAAGCTGAAACATTTGTAGTTACATTCAGGAAGTGTTAGAACTGGGGAGATCTCCACCCACTTCCTGTCCTAGAGACACAACAGGAAGTGAGAAGAAATCCCCTCATAGACAGTTGTCACCGAGAGAAAAGGAGGATTTCCTCTTTGAAGTTTGATCTGCTTATGTGTCACCATCCCTGATCCCACCTCCCCTAGCCCACCCCCCAATCAACATCATAATGGCATTTTTAAAACCTTTCTGTTTTCATGACATTCCTATTTTATTCCATGTGATGTCATCACTGTGTCTCAGTGCTTCTCTATGCAATGCAGGCAGATCATGGC
Source organism: Pelophylax lessonae (assembly GCF_965119305.1). Lineage (NCBI taxonomy): Eukaryota > Metazoa > Chordata > Amphibia > Anura > Ranidae > Pelophylax > Pelophylax lessonae. The sequence goes on along the minus strand of NC_138779.1, from coordinate 223,025,939 downwards.
TGGGGGGAGGGGCCGGCAGGGGGCTGAACATAGCTTCCTGAAAACATCATGGCACCCTGCGTCACATAGGTAACGCCCACATGTGATGGTGAGCCTCCATGATTGTAAGAACTTAAATCTGATGAATGAAAGGGGCGGGGCCAGGGACATAGGGACTGTCCCCTGAAATCAGGGACAGTTGGGAGCTATATGATACTACACTGTATGGTGGGGGATGGGATTTTAAATGGCAGGGGATGGGATTTTGTAAAGCGGGGGATGTTATTCAGTACGGTGGGGTATGGTTTTTCATATGGTGGGGGACAGTATTCTGTACAGTGGAGGATGGGATTCCATACAGTGGGGGCTGGTATTCTGTACAGTGGGGGATGGGATTCCATGTAGTGGGGGTGGGATTCTGTACAATGGGGGATGGGATTCCGTACCTTTCGCTGATCTCCTTTACTTCGGGCAGTTTGGAGAAGAGCCATTGTCTCTCCTGGGCCCCCAGACACTCGTTGAGCTCAGGTGAGTTGAGGAAATGGTCCACCACGATGGAGAGGCTGTTCACATACGACGCCTCCGAGGTCACCAACTCAAACTTGGCCTGCGGGAAGATGGTGGAGCACAGACATCAATCGATAAGATTCATCACACACCTCACAGGCACCTACAAATATTATTTCATTACTTTTTCCCCCTGAAGCTGAGATGATGTCATCAGTCTGCTGCAGGCAGGAGGAGACATTTCCCCAGTCTTTCCTATCATATCAATACCATGCATATATCTTATCAATAACATGCATATATCTTATCAATACCATGCATATATCTTATCAATAACATGCATATATCTTATCAATACTGGACATCTATCATATTCATAAATAACATCTATTGTATCAATACCATACATATATCTTATCAATATCATACATATATCTTATCAATATCATACATATATCTTATCAATACTATACATATATCTTATCAATACTATACATATATCTTATCAATACCATACATATATCTTATCAATATCATACATATATCTTATCAATACTATACATATATCTTATCAATACTATACATATATCTTATCAATATCATACATATATCTTATCAATACCATACATATATCTTATCAATACTATACATATATCTTATCAATACCATACATATATCTTATCAATACTATACATATATCTTATCAATATCATACATATATCTTATCAATATCATACATATATCTTATCAATACTATACATATATCTTATCAATACTATACATATATCTTATCAATATCATACATATATCTTATCAATACCATACATATATCTTATCAATACTATACATATATCTTATCAATACCATACATATATCTTATCAATACTATACATATATCTTATCAATATCATACATATATCTTATCAATATCATACATATATCTTATCAATACTATACATATATCTTATCAATACTATACATATATCTTATCAATATCATACATATATCTTATCAATACCATACATATATCTTATCAATACTATACATATATCTTATCAATATCATACATATATCTTATCAATATCATACATATATCTTATCAATACTATACATATATCTTATCAATACTATACATATATCTTATCAATATCATACATATATCTTATCAATACTATACATATATCTTATCAATACTATACATATATCTTATCAATATCATACATATATCTTATCAATACTATACATATATCTTATCAATACTATACATATATCTTATCAATATCATACATATATCTTATGGTCTGAGCACTGACAGGCTGACCCCTCCCCCACCCCTTCAACCTCTGCAGCAATGCTGGCAGCACTCATACCTCTATTTCCCAATGACAACCTCTGGATTAGGGCTGGGGAATATAATCGAAAGATCGATGCATCGCGATTCGACCCTTCGCGATTCTGCATCGATGCGGGCTGCCGGCATAATCGATTATACAAAATGACGTCATCAGCCGCGGCCACGCCCTATCGCGCAAGGGAAAAAAAAAAATCACAAGATCGCAGGATCGGCAGCTGATTGGTGGGTTAGTGGCGGGAGCTTAATAAAAAGGCTCCGCCCCTCCCCTTCCGCCTCTTTGACCCGGGCTGAGGCGCAGCAAGACATCCCCCGCGTGTATCGGCGTCCCACCTGCGGCCTAGAAGCCAGCCAGCCAGCCAGCCATCCAAGCCAGAAGCCGCCAGTCCAGTGAGTCCACACACAGGAGCGAGGAGCCCCAAGTGCGTCCCCATCGCAGCCAGCGCCGCCAGCGCCGCCAGCCTCACCTCACCTCACCGTAGCCGACAGGCCCTAGAGGCCCAGCCGCCACGCCACTGCCAGTGACGCCAGCCGCCCGCCACAGAGCCCAGAGAGCAGCACAGCACCTGTCCTCCTCTGCAATGCAGTGCACAACAACCCACACAGTCACACAGCTGGTATGTCCGAACAAATAATTGTGTAATCATTCATGGGGGTCTCTCGTCTGTATCTCTGGGGGATGTCTGTGATGGGGGGGGGGGGCTGGGACAGGGGACGGTCGGTCGGGGCCCGGGGATACTGTTCTGCTGTGGCAGTCTGGCAGCCAGGGGGGTCAGTCAGTGTCAGTGGGGGCCTGGGGGTCTCTGTCAGTGTCAGTCAGCTATGGGGGTCTGGGCAAGGGGGGGACTCACTCAGTGTTTGTCAGTGCTGTGGGGGATTGGTGAAGGTGTGGGACTTCCAGGTCTCTGTCAGTGTGGGGGTCTGGGCAAGGGGGGGGGACTCACTCACTCTCAGTGTTTGTCAGTGCTGTGGGGGATTGGGCATTGGGCAGTAATCGCGATGCATCGCGGAATCGAATCGTATCGAATCGCGACCCTAATAATCGTAATCGCATCGAATCGTGAGGTAAGTGAAGATGCACAGCCCTACTCTGGATATGACGCTGAGCACGGCACTCAACTTCTTTGGTGAACCATGGTGAGGCCTGTTCTGAGTGGAACCTGTCCTGTTACACCGTTGTATGGTCTTGGCCACCGTGCTGCAGCTCAGTTTCAGGGTCTTGGCAATCTTCTTATAGCCTAGGCCATCTTTATGTAGAGCAACAATTCTTTTTTTCAGATCCTCAGAGAGTTCTTTGCCATGAGGTGCCATGTTGAACTTCCAGTGACCAGTATGAGAGAGTGAGAGCGATAACACCAAATTTAACACACCTGCTCCCCATTCACACCTGAGACCTTGTAACACTAACGAGTCACATGACACCGGGGAGGGAAAATGGCTAATTGGGCCCAATTTGGACATTGTCACTTAGGGGTGTACTGACTTTTGTTGCCAGCGGTTTAGACATTAATGGCTGTGTGTTGAGTTATTTTGAGGGGACAGTAAATTTACACTGTTATACAAGCTGTACACGCACTACATTACATTGTAGCAAAGTCTCATTTCTTCAGTGTTGTCACATGAAAAGAGGGAGGGGTGTACTTACTTCTGTCAGATAATATATGTATGGTATTGATATGATAGATATGGTATTGATACAATAGATATATGGTATTGATGCAATAGATATAAGGTATTGATAAGATATATGTACTGTATTGATACGATAGATATGTTATTGATGCAATAGATATATGGTATTGATAAGATATATGTACGGTATTGATACAATAGATATGTTATTGATGCAATAGATATAAGGTATTGATAAGATATATGTATGGTATTGATACAATAGATATGTTATTGATGCAATAGATATCAGGTATTGATAAGATATATGTATGGTATTGATACGATAGATATTCGTTATTGATGCATTGGTTGTAAAGTATTGATACTCACCTCTTGCAGCTTCCTCTCCTGGATTGTGAGCGTATTCAGAACGCCGCTTCCTCGGACATCCGGGATATCCTGCCACAGGGAGAAGGTGGAGCCCCGGGATGAGCGCTGGGAGCGGAACGAGCTGCTGGGGGACAGGTTGCTCTTTGGACTCGCAGAAACATCGTCCTCCTCTCCCGTCGTGTCTTCCCGCTTCTGTCGCTGGAGCTCACGGTTTATGGCCACGTCGCTGTATTCCTGGTACAGAATGGCTGGGAACAGAAGAATTATATGGAGGGGGGTGATGGGAATAAAGTGTTCTTATCATGCTTTTCAGACACGTCTTTCTATCATCCAACAGGTACAGATCTACCGCCCTGCACTGAGCTCAGTACAACAGACGTCTATGCAGAGAGCAAAGCGGATTTAAAAAGGATAAAGAAAAGGTAAGAATTACTGGACGGCATGTGCAATATAAACGCACAACTGTATGGAAATGTACACACTCATGTCTGTGTATATTTTTTTAAAGAATACACTATATTACCAAAAGTATTGGGACGCCTCCTTTACACACACATGAACTTTAATGGCATCCCAGTCTTAGTCCGTAGGGTTCAATATTGAGTTGGCTCCACTCTTTGCAGCTATAACAGCTTCAACTCTTCTGGGAAGGCCGTCCACAAGGTTTAGGAGTGTCTATGGGAATGTTTCACCATTCTTCCAGAAGCGCATTGATGAGGTCAGGCACTGATGTTGGAGAGAAGACCTGGCTCTCAGCTTCCACTCTAATTCATCCCAAAGGTTTTCTATGGGGTTGAGGTCAGGACTCTGTGCAGGCCAGTCATGTTCCTCCACCCCAAACTCACTCATCCATGTCTTTATGGACCTTGCTTTGTGCACTGGTCTAATTATTTGGTAGAGGGGTGAATTTGGTGTGGGGGTGTTTTTCAGGGGTTGGGGGATGTCCCCTTAGTTCCAGTGAAGGGAACTCTTAAAGAGGTTGTAAACTCAAATTTTTTCTTTTTTTTTCTTTTTCACCCTGAAAGAGAAACACATAATGAGCTAGTATGCATCGCATACTAGCTCATTATAAAATACTTACCTTAGAACGAGCCCCCGCCGTGCCGCCCGCTCACCTCTATGACGGGCGACATGTTCAGTCGCCCGTCTTCCGGGATCGCGGCATCCGGCCATCTAATTGGCCGGAGCCGCGGTGACGTCACTCCTGCGCACGCGCGCGGGAGCCGACGGTCACGGCACGGGACTCTGAAGGAACGGCACCAGCGGCCGTTCCTTCAGAGCGCATGCGCCAGTGACGTCACTGGCTGCATGTAAGGTAAATATCTCCTAAACGGTGCATGGTTAGGAGATATTTACAGTACCTATAGGTAAGCCTTATCATAGGCTTACCTATAGGTACAACTTGCAGAGGAGGGTTTACTTCCTCTTTAAGCCGTCAGCATACCAAGACATTTTGGACAATTTCATACTCCCAACTTTGTGGGAGGAGTTTGGGGATGGCCCCTCCCTGTTCCAACATGATTGCACACCAGAGCACAAAGCAAGGTCCACAAAGACATGGATGAGCGAGTTTGGGGTGGAGGAACTTGACTGACCTGCACAGAGTCCTGACCTCAACCGCATAGAACACCTTTGGCATGAATTAGAGTGGAGCCTCGCAAATTCTCTTCTGGAAGAATGGTGAAACATTCCCATAGACACACTCCTAAACCTTGTGGACGGCCTTCCCAGAAGAGTTGAAGCTGTTATAGCTGCAAAGGGCGGAGCCAACTCAATATTCAACCCTACGGACTAAGACTGGGATGCCATTAAAGTTCATGTGTGTGTAAAGGCCGGTGTCCCAATACTTTTGGTACTATAGTCTATCAGTAACATCAATACTTTTGGTACTATAGTGTATGTAATATAACAATGATAGTAAAAGATTCAGCGCTGAATGAATATAAAACTGGACCAGCAGCTAACACTCAAGTGTAATCCAACACCCTCAAAAAATAAATAAAATACTAGTGTAGCGCAGTCCGGTATCTGAAAATTATGACAATTAAATGAATTCTTAAAACGTCACAAACATTTTAAAATGTATAGCAGTAAAAAAAAGTTCATAAAGGTAAAATTCAAAGATGATAGGGAGAAAAACACACAGTCCACTGGTGATCCGGTGAAATAATTAATATGTGTGACTTGAGTGCTCATAAAATCCCTTCACCCGGCATTCTCTGCCTCTCACCTCCAGAACTTGACCCCACAGGGTCTAAAAGCATAGATCAATCTCCACGAAGATCAGCCAAAACGATAATTAACAGGACCAGATCGATACCTCCAGCATACCGATGTCTCAAAACCACAGAGGATAATCTTTCCCAAAATGCTCCACAACATAAGGGTAAAAAGAAACAATCTAGTGCTCTCTGTTGCGATAATCACATATTTATTGCTCATAGTATGATATTGCACTTACATTGTGTCCCGGTTTGTTTAGCAAAATAATAGCAGAGTATGCAGCGTGCTGTGAGGTGTCTGGCTTCCGCGTTGTATGACCGACAGACCGAGTGACCAATCCCCCGTACGCGTTACGTCTGTTGGGCGTAGACTTCTTCAGTGGGGAGCCCTGGGTCATTAGTAGGAGACCCAGGGCTCTTGGTCAGCGCAATATATACGGCCCCACAGGATTGAGACCCAATTCCGCGAGGCCACAAAACACGTACGCTCACCGTGAAGGGGTATGGCTCCCCGCTGAAGAAGTCTACGCCCAACAGACGTAACGCGTACGGGGGATTGGTCACTCGGTCTGTCGGTCGTACAACGCGGAAGCCAGACACCTCACAGCACGCTGCATACTCTGCTATTATTTTGCTAAACAAACCGGGACACAATTTAAGTGCAATATCATACTATGAGCAATAAATATGTGATTATCGCAACAGAGAGCACTAGATTGTTTCTTTTTACCCTTATGTTGTGGAGCATTTTGGGAAAGATTATCCTCTGTGGTTTTGAGACATCGGTATGCTGGAGGTATCGATCTGGTCCTGTTAATTATCGTTTTGGCTGATCTTCGTGGAGATTGATCTATGCTTTTAGACCCTGTGGGGTCAAGTTCTGGAGGTGAGAGGCAGAGAATGCCGGGTGAAGGGATTTTATGAGCACTCAAGTCACACATATTAATTATTTCACCGGATCACCAGTGGACTGTGTGTTTTTCTCCCTATCATCTTTGAATTTTACCTTTATGAACTTTTTTTTACTGCTATACATTTTAAAATGTTTGTGACGTTTTAAGAATTCATTTAATTGTCATAATTTTCAGATACCGGACTGCGCTACACTAGTATTTTATTTAGTGTATGTAATATGCAGTGTTTTTGTGATGTAGACATTCTGTGATGAATTAGTGACTCCTATTACAGCCCATAGCCGGTAGGTGGAAGTGGACAATCCCTTGAAGGGTGATCTGGGAATAGCAGTAGGGACTTACAGGTGAGCAGGAAGCGGGACTGTCTCCTCTCGCAGTAGGATTGCCTCCTTTGTGACTCGGCGTCCTCCGGCCTCTCCTGGCTGGGTGATAGTCTGGCCTCCTCGCTGGGTGGTCTGCCAGGCTGCCCACCCTCCACCGATTTGCTCCTGAAAGGGTAAAATAAGCCATTTGAGCCTGCGGGCCAACATGAGCCTCGGCGGGGGAGGCAGAGAGGGGAGGCTGCCCAGGAACAATTGAAGGGCAAGGACTGAAAATTCCTTAAACAGAACAAACAAAGAGACGTTTCAGCCCAGACTGACATAGAGAGCGGCAGAGCGGGCTCACACCACAGGAACCAGTACCACCCCCCCCCCCCTCGGGGGGCCACTTATAAAGGGCCAAATGATGACATTGGATGATTATCTGCCATAATTCTACCATCAGATGGGATTTACCAGTTTTCATTCATTCAATAAATCCTGTGATTGCCGAGTGAATATCCTTCTGCTGGATATTCACCGGAGGACATAATACACATCCGCCACACATTTGCTGCGCATCCATAAAAGCTGAACTCCGGGCACAAAATACTTTCATTTAAATATATTCCTCAATAGCCAAAAAGGATATAAATGCAGTTTGTGTCTTTGTAATCCCAGATATTACCTTGTAAAATTAGCAGTGACATCATCAGTGTGCTGTACAGAGCTGTGGGAGGGGCCAGGAAGGCTCCACCCACTGCAAAATACTACAGGAGGGGGCAGAGACAAGATCAGTCACTCTGTACATGGAGGGAGAGCAAAGCTGTAGGAGGGGCCAAAAAGGCTCCACCCATTACAGAAAACTACAGGAGGGGCAGGGAAAAGACCAGTTAGTCTGCGGAGGAAGAGCAGAGCTGTAGGAGGAGCCAAGAAGGCTCCACCCACTACAAAAACTACAGGAGGGGGCGGAGACAAGACCAGTTACTCTGCACATGCAGAGAGAGAGACAGCAGAGCTGTAGGAGGGGCCAAGAAGGCTCCACCCATTACAGAAAACTACAGGAGGGGGCAGAGACAAGACCAGTCATTCTGCACATGGAGGGAGAGCGAGCAGAGCAATAGGAGGGGCCAAGAAGGCTCCACCCACTACAAAAAAACGACAGGCAGGGGTGGAGACAACTTCAGTCACTCTGCACAGAGAGAGAGAGAGAGAGAGCAGAGCTGTAGGAGGAGCCAAAAAGGCTCCACCCATTACAGAAAACTACAGGAGGGGGCAGAGACAAGACCAGTCACTCTGCACATGGAGAGAGAGAGAGCAGAGCAATAGGAGGGGCCAAGAAGGCTCCACCCATTACAGAAAACTACAGGAGGGGGCAGAGACAAGACCAGTCACTCTGCACATGGAGAGAGAGCAGAGCAATAGAAGGGGCCAAGAAGGCTCCACCCACTACAAAAAACTACAGGCGGGGGCGGAGACAAGACCAGTCTCTCTGCATATGGAGGGAGAGCAGAGCTGTAGGAGGGGCCAAGAAGGCTCCACCCACTAAAGAAAGCTACAGGAGGGGGTGGAGACAAGACCCATAACTTAGCACATGAAGAGAGAGCAGAACTATAGGAGGGGCCAAGAAGACTCCATCCACTACAGAAAACTACAGGAGGGGGCGGAGACAAGAGAGCAGAGCTGTGGGAGAGGCCAAGAAGGCTCCACCCACTACAAAAACCTACAGAAGGGGGCGGAGATAAGACCAGTCACTCTGCACATGGAGAGAGAGCAGAGCTGTGAGAGAGACTGAACAGGCTCCACCCACTATGGGAGTGGGCGGAGACCAGACCTATCCCCCTACAGAAGCAGAGAAGGCAGCAGTGAGTGGTCTTTATTACAGGAAGTGTGTAGAAAGATCTGGAAGAAATACAGAAAGTGTACCGAGATTGAAGAAGAACACACATTACCGATGGATTTTTTTAGCCCGCAGTTCATCTTTATGGACTGGTACACAATGTCAGCAAATGTGCGGCAGATGTGGATGAATCCTGCGCAGCGGAATGTGGCAAGATACTTCATACTGACCCAAATGAAAGAGATTTTCTATTGTTCAGTGCACAGAAATAAGATATTTCCGCTCCCATCCCCCTCCTAATCAGCTCTAATTGGGAATTTGAGGTTTTATTCTGGTCTTGACCCCATTGGGAAGAATTCTCTCACTTCCTGTGCTGGTGACCCCCTCTTACACCTTGACACACACATGGTGTCACTTGGACAGGAAGTGGGGTGAATTCTCTCCAATAGATTACCAGACTGCAAAACAAACCCCACCGAGGGTCTGCCACTCCATCCGAAACAACAGAGCCTGTGTGCTCGGGTTATAGCCAGGCATTGGCTGGTATTATCCACACTATGTCTGGGTCCCCGGGGACTACGGAGCTCCCATTATACATCGCACTTACCTGAGCCAGGAGGTGTCCGGATCTCCGGGTGGTGGCTGCAGAAGGCTGGTCACCCCGGCACTGTTACATCTCCTCTCTCTCCTTCCAGATTTACCTGCAGACAAAGGGGCTCATTAGGACATTAGGAGTTCACACTGGCATTAAAAGCAGGCATACTATGTAATCCAAGGCTATACCATATGATTCCATGCCATCCCATGATATACCATACCATTCCGTGCCATCCCATTTGATGCCATTCCATGCTATACCATTCCGTGCCATCCTGTCCCATGCCATCCCATCTTATGCCATGCCATACTATGTCATCCGATGCCATACCATATCATTCCATGCCATCCCATCTTATGCCATGCCATACTATGTCATCTGATTCCATACCATATCATTCCATGCCGTCTCATCTTAGGCCATGCCAAACTATGCCATCCTACGCTATACCACACCATTCCGTGCCATTCAATCCCATGCCATCCCATCTTATGCCATGCCTTACTATGTCATCCGATGCCATACCATATCATTCCATGCCATCCCATCTTATGCCATGCCATACTATGTCATCCGATTCCATACCATATCATTCCATGCCGTCTCATCTTAGGCCATGCCAAACTATGCCATCCTACGCTATACCACACCATTCCGTGCCATTCAATCCCATGCCATCCCATCTTATGCCATATCATACTATGCCATCCTATGCTATATCATATCATTTAGTGTCATCCAATGCCATCCCTTCTTATGCATCCCATACTATGTCAGCCCATGCTATACCATACCATTCCGTGCCATTCCATTCCATTCCATCCCATCCCATGCTATACCATACCTTTCCATGACATTCCATCCCATGCCATCCCATCTTATGCCATACCATACTATGCCATCCTATGCTATATCATATCATTCAGTGTCATCCAATGCCATCCCTTCTTATGCATGCCATACTATGTCAGCCCATGCTATACCATACCATTCCATCCCATCCCATGCTATACCATACCTTTCCATGACATTCTATCCCATGCCATCCCATCTTATGTCATGCCATACTTTGTCAGCCCATGCTATACCATACTATTCCATGCTAACCCATCTTATGCCATGTCATGCAATCCCATGCTATACCATCCCATTCTGTGCCATTCCATCCCATGCCATGCCCTCCCACCTTCTGTCATATCTTCTGTCATACCAAGCTATGTCATCCCATGCTATACCATATCATTCTGTGCCATCCCATCCTATGCCATTTCATTCCATGATATACCATCCCATTCTGTGCCGTCCCATGCCATACCATGTCATCACATGCCATTCCATCCCATGCTATGCTATCCCATTCTGTGCCATCCCATCATGGGCCATCCCATGCCATGCAGTACCATTCTTTTCATTTCTAATGAGCTCCCAAAGTAAGTGACGCCCCTGAAGACATTCTAATTGGACGAAACGTGTGGGGTGGATTATGTTTACCGCATGTCACTCTATAAACATGCAGGAACTGTGGCCATCTTGATGGTTGAAAACCGATCGTTTTTCCACTGTATGACACACTTGTTTTATATAGTTTTTTTAGGAATATTCTAGATCTATCGCCAATAAAATTCCTGATCGTTTTTGATATACTGCACCATGAGGAGTTGTTCTTTCTCTTTTTGATTTATGTGACCTGTGGAGAGATTTAACATAGAGGGATCTACAGGATCCATTCGTTTTACTACTAATGAGCAAAGACAAGTCAGAGGATTGCTGGAATGCTTGTGTGACCACCTATGATCTAGTGGTTCATATCTTGGGGTAAGAGGCCGGGTGTGCCGTGGTGCCAGTGGAGGATTATCAGTTCCCCTGCGGTTAAGCTTGCCCTGCACCCTGGGTGTCCCCTATGATCTATGGACTTATGAATGTTTATTTTCTGTCCTGTGTCGCTTTCTCAAGGATTTCCTGGGGTGTATGTGAACACATAAAAATTTTTAGGCGTTGCATTTCTTCTTTTTATCTCTTTGTCATTGTTGCCAGCAACTTATGCCAGCTGAGCCTAAGCACAGTGATATTCTTTTTTCTTTTTGATATTTGCATATGGCCAGGGCCATCTTACCGAATGGGCACGCTGGGCAGTTGCCCAGGAGCCCCACTAGGCCGGGCGGCCCCACCTGCTCAGCGACCCAGCCCCAGCCAAGCATTAGTCCAGATTCCCGTGTGCATCCCATCGCCGAACTTAGCAGGTGGCAAGCGCCCTGCCCTGCTGTCATGCCACTTGGGCGGTGGAGGGGGAGCCCACAACTGTAGGAATGTCTGTCCGCCTCCATGGGAACAGGCGCACACAGGACAGTCAGGTCTGACTCCCGTCCATGTGTGTGTACACCGGGCCCAGCTACCCAACTTGGAAGCTGTCATTAGCCTGGCACTGCTGTACCAATAAATATCGCCTTATCCATCATTTGCATTTTTATTCTCGTGGGTGATCATGTAGGTTGGCCCCCAGTGCACTGCATTGCCCGGGGCCCCTTAATGCTCTTAAGATGGCACTGCATATGGCGTTTGCATATGCAAAGTATTTATAGCAAGATATCACCCCCGGATTTGGGGGCTCTTGAGGAGATAAGGAGAGGCCTGTGCCGCCATCTTGCTATAAATACTTTGCAGCAATATTTGGGAACTGGATGACAATTCCATGAATGCCAATTCTGATATGGGAAATGAATAAGTGACCCGCTGTGTACCCACCTTCCTGGCTGGTGGAGGACCCCTTCTCCCTCAGGGTGATTTTGGTGGAGAGGGATTTGCCGATTTTAGCTGTGAAGTTGTTCCTCCTTTGGCTGAGTTGCAATTTGCTGATCAGTTCGGAGGCTGAGAACCTCCACCTCTCCTGCTCCACCTTGCCCCCTGCTGCTGCCACCGGCACCACCTCTTGAGGCTCAGGAGTCTCCTTCACGTCAGCCGCTGATGGAGGCCCAGAGTCTTCAGGCTCCACAAACACAGAATCTTCCTCCGGGGGCTGGACATGTCCTGAGCTGCTGATGTCCGGCAGGTACAGGCGGAGTTTACGCCCTATGAGGACAAGCCAAGAAAAAAAAAAGTATAAGTCCTTAATCATCATCATCATGGTAAGTAGACTATGAAAGAGAAACGCTACATTGGGGGGCTCCTCCCTGTAAGCTGTAGTAGGAGCCCCCAGTGCCCGGAGAATGTTAGACAGCACTGTGCAATGCAGAAAAGCGTGGTAGGCTCACAATATCTGCTGGGCAGGGGATTGCAGGAATATAATATGAGACGGAATTCACATAGTTATACTAGCAATATTTAAAGATACATTTGATATAATACGTCACTTACATGCAGCTTTGGCTTTGTCCGAACCCTGCGATGACCTGTACATGGATCGGGAATTCCCTGGGCTGGCGATATTCGGTGTTTCTGGCTGGTCGCTGTCGCTCTCCGTGCTGCTGGTCCTCTGCCTGTCCTGGGAAGGGCATTCAAGTGGCGAGTAGCATTCCTCTGTGCTCGGGGGCGGGGTCTCCTCTGTCCGCTCCACCCCCGCGCTCTGGAAGTTTATGAACCAATGATCCGGCAGGTGCGGGCTCACTCCCTGGATGGTGGGGCTTAGGGGGCTATGCGCCGTATTGAACCCCAGCTGTCTCTCCGTGCAGAGGGTGGGGACCCCACCGAACGCCAAGCTCTCCTGCTGGTACATGACCACCCGGGGCCGCTCTCTGGGGGGCGGCACGTCAATCCCGGGCACCATGGTGCGCTCACGCCCGTAGGAGAGAGGGGTGTGGTGCGGCTGGAAGTCCGGGAGAGCTTGGTACTCCATGAAAATCGTGTTAGGGAGACCAGGCCTGCAAAAGATGAAAGACGTCAGTTCATAGGAAACTATTATCTGAGCCATTTCTACAGCCAGCATGCAACTGTTCCTGGCTTGTTAGGTCTCATCATGGCAAGTTACAGAAATGTTTGCCCTATTTAGGCTATAAACCAGAGCCTCTGGATGGACAGTGGGATAAATGGTTCTATATTTAGGATGTATCCGGTCTATAAACCAGAGGCTCTGGATGGACAGTTGGATAAATGGTTCTATATTTAGGATGTATCCGGTCTATAAACCAGAGGCTCTGGATGGACAGTTGGATAAATGGTTCTATATTTAGGATGTATCTGGTCTATAAACCAGAGGTTCTGGATGGACAGTTGGATAAATGGCTCTATATTTAGGATGTGTCTGGTCTAATAACCAGAGGCTCTGGATGGAAAGTTTGGTAAATGGTTCTATATTTAGGATGTATCTACTTTATAAACCAGAGGCTCTGGATGGACAGTTGGATAAATGGTTCTATATTTAGGATGTATCCGGTCTATAAACCAGAGGTTCTGGATGGACAGTTGGATAAATGGCTCTATATTTAGGATGTGTCTGGTCTAATAACCACAGGCTCTGGATAGACAGTTGGGTAAATGGTTCTATATTTAGGATGTGTCTGGTCTATAAACCAGAGGCTCTGGATGGACAGTTGGATAAATGGTTCCATATTTAGGATGTATCTGGTCTATAAACCAGAGGTTCTGGATGGACAGTTGGGTAAATGGTTCCATATTTAGGATGTATCCGGTCTATAAACCAGAGGTTCAGGATGGACAGTTTGGTAAATGGTTCTATATTTAGGATGTATCCGGTCTATAAGCCAGAGGCTCTGGATGGACAGTTGGATAAATGGTTCTTTATTTAGGATGTATCCGGTCTATAAACCAGAGGCTCTGGATGGACAGTTGGATAAATGGCTCTATATTTAGGATGTATCTGGTCTATAAACCAGAGGTTCTGGATGGACAGGTGGGTAAATGGTTCCATATTTAGGATGTGTCTGGTCTATAAACCAGAGGCTCTGGATGGACAGTTGGATAAATGGTTCTATATTTAGGATGTATCCGGTCTATAAACCAGAGGCTCTGGATGGACAGTTGGATAAATGGCTCTATATTTAGGATGTATCTGGTCTATAAACCAGAGGTTCTGGATGAACAGTTGGATAAATGGCTCTATATTTAGGATGTGTCTGGTCTATAAACCAGAGGCTCTGGATGGACAGTTGGATAAATGGTTCTATATTTAGGATGTATCCGGTCTATAAACCAGAGGCTCTGGATGGACAGTTGGATAAATGGCTCAATATTTAGGATGTATCTGGTCTATAAACCAGAGGTTCTGGATGAACAGTTGGATAAATGGCTCTATATTTAGGATGTGTCTGGTCTATAAACCAGAGGCTCTGGATGGACAGTTGGATAAATGGTTCTATATTTAGGATGTATCCGGTCTATAAACCAGAGGCTCTGGATGGACAGTTGGATAAATGGTTCTATATTTAGGATGTATCCAGTCTATAAACCAGAGGTTCTGGATGGACAGTTGGATACATGGCTCTATATTTAGGATGTGTCTGGTCTATAAACCAGAGGCTCTGGATGGACAGTTGGATAAATGGTTCTATATTTAGGATGTATCCGGTCTATAAACCAGAGGCTCTGGATGGACAGTTGGATAAATGGTTCTATATTTAGGATGTATCCGGTCTATAAACCAGAGGTTCTGGATGGACAGTTGGATAAATGGCTCTATATTAAGGATGTATCTACTCTATAAACCAGAGGTTCTGGATGGACAGTTGGATAAATGGCTCTATATTTCGGATATCTCTGGATGATTATAGAGGACACCTCCAGGACTGTGAAGAGATATTTGCAGCGTCAATCATTTCACCTGTCAGGCTGAGGTCAGGGGTCAGGAAGTAAAGTTTAGGATCTGACCTCGGTCAGGGTCATTAGCAATGTCTATTATGGAAGGTGAGAGGTAATGATGGGATTCCTGCTGTTATCAGGGCTTCTTATTCAGGGTTATCAGGAGGGTGTGACTG
This sequence comes from Pelophylax lessonae, assembly GCF_965119305.1. Classification (NCBI taxonomy): domain Eukaryota; kingdom Metazoa; phylum Chordata; class Amphibia; order Anura; family Ranidae; genus Pelophylax; species Pelophylax lessonae. The sequence goes on along the minus strand of NC_138779.1, from coordinate 223,010,301 downwards.
GGTCTCTGAGCCCCCTGGGGGGGAAAGTGGAGATGGACTCAGCCCCCCCCCCCCCCTCTGATTACCAGGATCCTGTTGGGGGTAAACACTGAATTGACTTGCAGTATATTGTTCATGTCTTATACTTTACAGCTCCAATGGGTTCACATAAGCAATTTCCAATCAATAGACAATAAATAACATTATACAGCCTCTAACATTGTAATCAATTTAACAAAGGCAATATAAAAAGATTGGATTAAACACAAGAAAAGGCAAAAACTGCAGCAACATCAACAAAAGATTATAAAGAATAATAATAGTAATAATATTAAACAAATAATAAAATAATAATAACAAATGAACTAAAAATAAAATAAAAATAATAATAAGTAAAAAAATTATAATAATAACAAATAATAAACTAATAATAATTATTATTATTTCTATTATTATTATTATAAAAACAAATAATAATAAAATTAATAATAAACTACTAATACTGCTACTACTACTACTACTAAAAATAATATTAATAAGGAAGAAGAAAAAGAAGAAACGTGAAACAATGGGGAAACACGGGACTTTAACGGTGTTGACCGCCCCCTCCAATAAAACTCACAGTAAAAAATATTTCATAAAAAAATGTGAACACATAGTAAAAAAGATGTTCTGTCATAGAATACATCACATAAATATGATATATTCTATGATAGAACATATTTTTTACTATATATGTTCACACTAAAGTTCATTTTTTTATGACATAATCTTTACTGTGAGTTTTACTGGAGGGGGAGGTCAACACTAGTAATCAACCGATATCATTTTTTTTATTGCCAATACCAATATTTTGGTCATCGCATATCAGTATCGGCCGATATTGGCCGATATTTTCATACATTAAAATTTATTTTTATTTTTAAAAGACCCCAAACCCCTCCTCTGCACTTAAAAGCATTCAGAACTGGCTGTTTTGAATGCTGTAATTCTTTTGAATTTGGTGCCGCGTCATGACATCACTTCCTGGTTTTTACATGGAGACCTGATCAGAGCCGAATGCGGCTTTAATCAGGTCTTCTCTTCGGCGGCCGTGCAGGCTAGTTGCCTGGGTCTCCCGGTGGGAAGGGAGACCCGGGCGAGCCACAGAAGGCGGCGGGAGGGGGAGGGACGTCCTCTTCCGCTCCTTGTAATGACAGCCGAGCGGCTTCTCAGCCACATCCGTTGTCATTACAAGACAGCCGACCGTTGGCTATGGACGCCGGTATCGGGGTGATGCCTCTAGCTGCAGGAATCATCACTCAGGTATAAGCTCTTTCCCGAATTATCGGCAATATCAGTAGCCTCAGGGGCCATTTCCGATATATCGGGGAAAGTGCAGATTGGCCCTCAATATATCGGCTTTCCCGATAATCAGTCAATCTCTAGTCAACACCGTTAAAGTCCTGTGTTTCCCCATTGTTTCACGTTTCTACTTTTTTGGGATGTGGCGTTAAATAGGATTGGCCAGCTCATTTTTTTTATTTCAAGAAGAAGCAGAAACAAATAATAAAATAATAATAATTATTAATATTATTAGTATTTATATTATTATAAAAACAAATTAAAAATAATATTAATAATAATGACAAAAACAAATAATAATAATAACAATAATAATAATAAATTAATAATATAATAATAATGATAATACAATAAACATTTTAACACCTCTCTGCACCTCGATAACCCCAACATTCTCACACCATGTGATCACATGACCTGCGGCGTCTCACCACCACCAATGACAATAAATCAAATCTAGTGAAAGGTGAAGAGTAAGCACAGCACACCACAACATTGTTACCAGCTAAACACAACATTCCACACCATGGTCAGAACCTCAGAATAACATTCCACAACTACAGACACAACATTGTAACAAGCAAAGACTCTCAATTATAACAATCAGCACAACACAGGTAACAAAGCGCCAAAAACAACGCTGTGATTGTTGGATTGATGAATGAAGGATTCTGATTGGTTCAGCAGCTGGCAGAAATAGTGAAATGTTTATTGTTTGGAAGAAACCAGGAAGAACCATTTCCTCCACCATAATACAGCTATTTATCAACACACAGGGCCGTGACAATGCATGACGGGATCCGTGATAATTCCTTTAGTGACTCAGAAGGCGGATTCACACTGCGGCACATATCATGGGTTGCTTCACCATTCACTTTGTATGGCACCTGGGCCCCAGTGCACTAAGGCAATGTCCCTGTGTTGTAGTGGCCACAAAGCATGGTAGTGCCATGTGCTGCATTACATAGAAAGAGCCATGTGTGCGATTTAAGCTGCCTAATGCAACACACATTCAGGAACGCATGGTAACGCACTGCAAAGGAGTAAATAGGCCCAAAATACCAAATATACATTAAGTTTATCCAAATGTATTGGATGGGGGCAGTGCCAGGACAAGGTCACTCAGGGCCCGGGTGAAGGATGCCCCTTCTTTGTGATGTGTGTGACCAATAGTCCTACCCGCCCCCAATGTGTATGCCCAATCACCATACCCACGCATCATAGTGCAGGAGTGTGTAATATACAGAGTGGAGGGGTCAGGAGTGTGTAATGTACAAATGGCAGAGGTCAGGGGTGTATAATGCACAGAGGGTAGGGGTCAGAGATGTGTAATGTACAGAGTGCGAAGGGGTGTAATGTACAGAGTGCAGGGGTCAGGGGTGTGTAATGTACAAAGTGTGGGGGTAAGGAGTGTGTAATGTACAGAGTGCAGAGGTCAGGAGGGTGTAATGTATAGAGTGCAGGGGTCAGTAGTGTGTATTGTGCAGAATTCAGTGGTATGTAATGTACAGGGTGCAGGGGTCAAGGATATGTAATGTACAAAGAGCAGGGGCCAGGGGTATGTAATGTACAGAGTGCAGAGGTCAGGGATGTGTATTGTACAAAGTGCAGGGGTCAGGAGTATGTAATGTACAGGGTAGAGGGGTCAGAAATGTGTAATGTACAGAGTGTAGGGGTCAGGAGTGTGTAATGTACAGAGTACAGGGATCACAGGTATGTAATGTACAGAATGTACAGGTCAGGTGTATGTAATTTACAGAGTGCAGGGGTATGTAATGTATAGAATGTAGGGATCAGCGGTATGTATTGTACAGTGTGCAAGGGTCAGGGAAATGTAATGTACAACATGTAGGGGTCAGGAGTGTGTAATTTACAGAGTGCAAGGATCAGGGATATGTAATGTACAGAATGTAGGGGTCAGGAGTGTGTAATTTACAGAGTGCAAGGATCAGGGATATGTAATGTACAGAATGTAGGGGTCAGGAGTGTGTAATTTACAGAGTGCAAGGGTCATGGGTATGTAATATACAGAGTGCAGGGGTAGGGGATATGTAATGTACAGAATGTAGGGGTCAGGAGTGTGTAATTTACAGAGTGGAGGGGTATGTAATGTACAGAGTGTAGGGATCAGCGGTTTGTAATGTGCAGAGTTGCAGAAGTTAGGAGTGTGTAATGTATAGGATGCAGGGGTCAGAAGTGTATATTGTACAGAGGGCAGGGGTCAGGAGTATGTTATGTGCAGGAGGTCAGTAGTGTGTAATGTACAGAGTATAGGGTACAGGAGTGTGTAATGTATAGAGTGCAGGGGACAGAAGTATGTTATGTGCAGGAGGTCAGTAGTGTGTAATGTACAGAGTATAGGGTACAGGAGTGTGTAATGTATAGAGTGCAGGGGACAGAAGTATGTAATGTACAGAGTGCAGGGGTCAGGAGTGAATGTATGTGAATGTATATATGCGGGAGTGTGTGTGTATGTATGTTAGGGTGTGTAGTTGACAGTCTCTCTGGCATGTAATGGCACACGTTTTTTTTCCCCCATCTGAACACCTGGTGCCCCTCCTTCCCATGTACTGGCCCTGGCACAGGGTCTCGGTTTCGTCAGGGCCGTATAGCACAGCTTCGGCACCTTCTCTGCCTGGCCAGAGCTCTGTACGCTGATCACAAATATCCAAGCCCAACTCCGTCTTTTTTTTATCTAGTTTCGGAGGGAGACGTAGAAGTATTTTATTGCCATCTGTGTCTCAGTTGGGACAGTGGTGAGAATTCCTCCAATGTCAAGATAGTAAGAATTGGAGAAATGTCTTTGAAAGCATCATTTTAGAGGATTTGAGGCACGGTAGGAACTTCTGACGACAATTCATTGCTCGTCCATTTCTTGTCCTGGTGCCACAGAGACAGGAAGTAAAGGAAATTCTCCCCATCGGGGTCGCGGACAAGAACACAAAACTCTTTCCCACTCTATGCAGAGAGAAGGAAAACCATTTAGCCTGGAGTCAGGCTTTTGGCGCGGCCACACACGAAGTGCGTCGAGTATCTGGTGGTAATGTTAATCCGCAGGCAGACAGGCTTTGTCTACAATTCACGTTAATGAGCCTCTCTGTATCCAAAGGCTCCATTTTTTTTGGAGGACAGGTCCCCTTTTATTTTTGGGACTGTCAGTTCTGCCCAGACGAGGCACGCCGTCCCCTTTGTGTCTCCACTTGTGATGAATCTCGCCTTGTGGCGTTCAGATTTTCCACCGCAGGGTTTCCTGAGTACAAGACGCTGGCCCGGTACATGTTAATCTCGGCGGCTCCGGATTCTGGCAGGCGAGCTTCTCAGTAAATCCCATAATTATCAGGCCGTATCGCTTTCACTGTAATTATAGACCCAACTGAGAGCGCGGAAACACTTACTGCTCCGCGGCGAAAAGAAACACGCAAATCCAGCGATATACTTTGTGTGTGTGGGCGATGGTTACCGGAGGACTTTGTTTTACCCTTATAGATCAATATACTGCCTGTTCCCTCACCAGGACGGGGCTACAGCCTCTTGTCTCAGGCTTCTGTGCTATGCAACCTCCCTCTTCTGCTCCAGTGTGTGTGTGTGTGTGTGTGTGGGCGGGGCTTAAGTAGATTCAAAGAGAGGGGTTGGGAATGGAAACCAGAGAACACACTGGGGTTGTTAAGGGAATAAGGATGTGAGGATTGAGCTGGTAGATGGGCCAGGTGCTAAAGATAGACCATGTGATAAGAAATATAACATATATGTAGTGGCAGAGCCTTCCTGATTGGATAGTCATTGAATCCACCCCTGTACTGTGCCCTTCTGCCTTTACCCCTTCAACCCTGTACTGTGCCCTTCTGCCCCCCCCCCCCGTACTGTGCCCTCCTGACTCCACCTGTACTGAGCCCTTCTGCCTTCACTGCTGTACTGTGCCCTTATGCCCCCCCCTGTACTGTGCCCTTCCGACCCCACCTGTACTGTGTCCTTCTGCCCCCCCTATACTGAGCCCTTCTGCCTTCACCCCTGTACTGTGCCCTTCTGCCCCCCTGTACTGTACCCTCCTGACTCCCCCTGTACTAAGCCCTGCTGCCTCCACCCCTGTACTGTGCCCTTCTGCCTCCCCCTGTACTGAGCCCTTCTGCCTTGAGACCCCTGTACTGTGCCCTTCTGCCCCCCCTGTACTGTGCCCTTCTGCCTCCCCCTGTACTGAGCCCTTCTACCTTGACCCCTGTACTGTGCCCTTCTGCCCCCCCCCCCTGTACTGAGCCCTTCTGCCTTCACCCCTGTACTGTGCCCTTCTGCCCCCCCTTGTACTGTACCCTCCTGACTCTCCCTGTACTGAGCTCTTCTGCCTCCACCCTGTACTGTGCCCTTCTGCCCCCCCCCCGTATTGAGCCCTTCTGCCTCCACCCCTGTACTGTGCCCTTCTGCCCCCCCTGTACTGAGCCCTTCTGTCTCCCCCTGTACTGAGACCTTCTGCCCCCCCTGTACTGAGCCCTTCTGCCTTGACTCCTGTACTGTGCCCTTCTGCCCCCTACCCTTGTATTGTACCCTCCTGACTCTCCCTGTACTAAGCCCTTCTGCCTCCACCCCTGTACTGTGCCCTTCTGCCCCCCCCCCCCCCTGTACTGAGCCCTTCTGCCTTCATCCCTTTACTGTGCCCTTCTGACCCCCCCGTACCCTTTGTCTTGATTAGTCTTTGATTTATGGCATGTTTTCTAATTGTTTAAAATTGATTTTATTGAAAGTACTAATAAATAAATGTTTATTTCTATCGACTATTTATACTTTAATTCTTGAGAATAAGTGTGTAAATTGGGGCAGGCTGAGGGGGGGCCCCAGGGCAGTACTTTGCCCAGGGGCCCATAAAGCTAGTCCTTTGTAATCACTCTGGAATTCCGGAGGATAAAGAAGAAGAAGGATCTCAGAGAGGAAATAGAAATAGAAAGAATGAAACTATTTTGATGTAAAGTAGAAATATTTGGTGTCTAATATCAGATATTTACCATCAAGAAGATGTCACCTAAACATTCTCTGACCTGCCAACGTGTGATGATTGGATAACAGGGGTTAGCTTTGGATTAGACCACAAATACCCGAGGATGATAGTAGAGTGTCAGCCTTGATGCCAAGCTAGGACTTTGACCCCGGGTCTGGTGACCTTACAGGATATGAGAATGTAGATGGCCCTGTGACATGGAAGATAATGAGAGTGAATGGAGAGGATTTAGAAAGGATAATCCGAGGCGTTCCCCCGCCCGGGGCAATCACACAAACTTCTGCCCTCGCAGCACTTCTGAGGCTTCTGCGCTGGGAGGTGTTTGAGGAATTAGAGAAGGAATTCGTACCCCCACCCCCTCCATCCTGTCAGGGAGCCTGTCACTCACCTACAAATTATACAAAGTATGCAGAACACCTCTGTGTGATAAATTATACCAGTACACACCTTCATCGCAACAATGGAACCAGTACAGACCAGTAGATGATCGCTGAAGGGACCCCTGGGATCAGCCCAGATAGAAGCTGTACAGCGCTACAAAATGAAACCATAACAATGGAACCAGTACAGACCAGTAGATGATCGCCAAAGGGGTCCCAGGAATCAGCCCACCTAGAGATTGCAGAGCGCTATAAAATGGAACCAGTACAGACCAATAGATGAGCGCTGAAGGGACCCCTGAGATCAACCCAGATAGAAGCTGTACAGCGCTATAAAATGGAACCAGTCCAATTGAACCAGTACAGACCAGTGGATGATCGCCAAAGGGACGGCAGAGATCAGCCCACCTAGAGGTTGTACAGCGCTATAAAATGGAACCAGTACAGACCAGTAGAAGGGACCCCAGAGATCAGCCCCGATAGAAGCTGTACAGCACTATAAAATTGAACCAGTACAAACCAGTGGATGATCACATATGGGACCCCAGAGATCAGCTCTGATAGAAGCTGTACAGCGCTATAAAATGGAACCAGTACAGACCAGTGGATGATCACATATGGGAACCCAGAGATCAGCTCCGATAGAAGCTGTACAGTGCTATAAACTGTAACCAGTACAATGGAACCACTACAGACCAGTAGATGATCGCCAAAGGGACCTCAGAGTTCAGCCCACCTAGAGGCTGCACAGCGCTTTAAAAAAGAACCAGTACAGACCAGTAGATGATCGCCGAAGGGACCCTAGAGATCAGCCCCCATAGAAGCTGTACAGAGCTATATAATGGAACCAGTACAATGGAACAAGTACAGACCAGTAGATGATCGCTGAAAGGACCCTAGAGATCAGTCCCGATAGAAGCTGTACACTGCTTTAAAATGGAACCAGTACAGACTAGTAGATGATCGCCAAAGGGAACCCAGAGATCAGCCCCGATAGAAGCTGTACACTGCTTTAAAATGGAACCAGTACAGACCAGTAGATGATCGCCAAAGGGACCCCAGAGATCAGCCCCGATAGAAGCTGTACACTGCTTTAAAATGGAACCAGTACAGACCAGTAGATGATCGCCAAAGGGACCCCAGAGATCAGCCCCGATAGAAGCTGTACACTGCTTTAAAATGGAACCAGTACAGACCAGTAGATGATCGCCAAAGGGACCCCAGAGATCAGCCCCCATAGAAGCTGTACAGAGCTATATAATGGAACCAGTACAGTGGAACAAGTACAGACCAGTAGATGATCGCTGAAGGGACCCCAGAGATCAGTCCCGATAGAAGCTGTACACTGCTTTAAAATGGAACCAGTACAGACTAGTAGATGATCACCAAAGGGACCCCAGAGATCAGCCCACCTAGAGGCTGCACAGTGCTATAAAATGGAACCAGTACAGACCAGTAGATGATCGCCAATGGGACACCAGAGATCTGTCCCACTAGAAGCTGTACAGAATGGAACCAGTACAATGGAACCAGGAAAATTAAACCAGTACTGACCAGTAGATGATAGCCAGTGGAGATCAGCCCACCTAGAGGATGCACAGCACTATAAAATGGAACCAGTACAATGGAACCAGTACAGACCATTAGATGATCGCCGAAGGGACCCTAGATTCAGCCCCCAGATTGCGATGTGTTGGGTAGTTTTTGCTGTGGGGCAAAGCGTTTTAACCGCCGCATGTAACCACCCTTGTCTGCTGCCATTGCAGCTCAAGAGTGGGCGCTATAAACATGGCTCAACTGTGCTTTTATACTGTTCCTCAACCACACATCTAAACTTACACTAACAATATCAATTTTCAGAAAAGCTTTTATCATTAAAAAGACGTCCCTGAGCTCCAATCAGTGGCTCCGCCTTGGCTGAGTAACCATCCCATGTGACAGTAATATGCAGTGACAGGTACTCTTTATGGAGGGATCGGGGGGAATGTGACAGTAATAGGAGTGACAGGTACTCTTTATGGAGGGATCGGGGGGAATGTGACAGTAATAGGAGTGACAGGTACTCTTTATGGAGGGATCGGGGGGAATGTGACAGTAATAGGAGTGACAGGTACTCTTTATGGAGGGATCGGGGGGAATGTGACAGTAATAGGAGTGACAGGTACTCTTTATGGAGGGATTGGGGGGAATGTGACAGTAATAGCAGTGACAGGTACTCTTTATGGAGGGATCGGGGGGAATGTGACAGTAAAAGCAGTGACAGGTACTCTTTATGGAGGGATCGGGGGGAATGTGACAGTAATAGGAGTGACAGGTACTCTTTATGGAGGGATGGGGGGGGAATGTGACAGTATTAGCAGTGACAGGTACTCTTTATGGAGTGATCGGGGGGAATGTGACAGTATTAGCAGTGACAGGTACTCTTTATGGAGGGATTGGGGGGAATGTGACAGTAATAGCCAGTGACAGGTACTCTTTATGGAGGGATCAAGAGGAATGTGACAGTAATAGGAGTGACAGGTACTCTTTATGGAGGGATCGGGGAGGAGTGTGACAGTAATAGGCAGTGACAGGTACTCTTTATGAAGGGATCGGGGGGGAATGTGACAGTAATAGGCAGTGACAGGTACTCTTTATGGAGGGATCGGGGGGAATGTGACAGTAATAGGCAGTGACAGGTACTCTTTATGGAGGGATTGGGGGGAATGTGACAGTAATAGGAGTGACCGGTACTCTTTATGGAGGGATCGGGAGGAATGTGACAGTAATAGGAGTGACAGGTACTTTTTATGGAGGGATCGGGGGGGAATGTGACAGTAATAGGCAGTGACAGGTACTCTTTATGGAGGGATCGGGGGAATGTGACAGTATTAGCAGTGACAGGTACTCTTTATGGAGGGATCGGGTGGAATGTGACAGTAATAGGCAGTGACAGGTACTCTTTATGGAGGGATCGGGGGGGGAATGTGACAGTAATAGGCAGTGACAGGTACTCTTTATGGAGGGATCGGGAGGAATGTGACAGTAATAGGCAGTGACAGGTACTCTTTATGGAGGGATCGAGGGGAATGTGACAGTAATAGGCAGTGACATGTACTCTTTATGGAGGGATCAGGGGGATGTGACAGTAATAGGCAGTGACAGGTACTCTTTATGGAGGGATCGGGGGGAATGTGACGGTAATAGGCAGTGACAGGTACTCTTTATGGAGGGATCCGGGGGGAATGTGACAGGAATAGGCAGTGACAGGTACTCTTTATGGAGGGATCAGGGGGGGAATGTGACAGTAATAGACAGTGACAGGTACTCTTTATGGAGGGATCGAGAGGAATGTGACAGTAATAGGAGTGACAGGTACTCTTTATGGAGGGATTGGGGGGAATGTGACAGTAATAGGCAGTGACAGGTACTCTTTATGGAGGGATTGGGAGGAATGTGACAGTAATAGGAGTGACAGGTACTCTTTATGGAGGGATCGGGGGGGAATGTGACAGTAATAGCAGTGACAGGTACTCTTTATGGAGGGATCGGGGGGAATGTGACAGTAATAGGAGTGACAGGTACTCTTTATGGAGGGATCGGGGGAATGTGACAGTAATGGCAGTGACAGGTACTCTTTATGGAGGGATCGGGGGGAATGTGACAGTAATAGGCAGTGACAGGTACTCTTTATGGAGGGATCGGGGGGGGGGGGAATGTGACAGTAATGGCAGTGACAGGTACTCTTTATGGAGGGATCGGGGGGAATGTGACAGTAATAGCAGTGACAGGTACTCTTTATGGAGGGATCGGGGGGGGGATGTGACAGTAATAGGCAGTGACAGGTACTCTTTATGGAGGGATCGGGGGGAATGTGACAGTAATAGGCAGTGACAGGTACTCTTTATGGAGGGATTGGGGGGAATGTGACAGTAATAGGAGTGACAGGTACTCTTTATGGAGGGATCGGGGGGGAATGTGACAGTAATAGGCAGTGACAGGTACTCTTTATGGAGGGATCGGGGGGAATGTGACAGTATTAGCAGTGACAGGTACTCTTTATGGAGGGATCGAGGGGAATGTGACAGTAATAGGCAGTGACATGTACTCTTTATGGAGGGATCAGGGGGATGTGACAGTAATAGGCAGTGACAGGTACTCTTTATGGAGGGATCGGGGGGAATGTGACAGTAATAGGCAGTGACAGGTACTCTTTATGGAGGGATCCGGGGGGAATGTGACAGGAATAGGCAGTGACAGGTACTCTTTATGGAGGGATCGGGGGGGGAATGTGACAGTAATAGACAGTGACAGGTACTCTTTATGGAGGGATCGGGGATCTAAAAGACACCAAACCCCTGCCCCGCACTTCAATGTATTCCACACGCTGAAATCTGCATTTTTTAATACTGAATCATTTTGAAATTTGGCGCCGTTAGCCGTCGAGTAAACAGGAAGTGACATCATGCCGTCCCTTCCGGGTTGATACATCGGAGACCCAATCAAAGCCGAATCCGGGACTCCAACCAGCCAGCAGACGGAAGAATCGGGCAGAGCCGCGGAAGGCGGCGGTAGGGGGGAGGTCCCCCCCCATTTACCGGGATATTGGCGGAGCAGCTTCCGAGCCGCATCGGTTTTTATCTTCTGAAAGTCGACCGCCAGCTCTAAAGAACGGTACCGGGGTGATGCCTGCAGCTGCAGATCATCCCCCTACAACCACTTCTCTGAGCCGACGTACAGGGGCAGGGACAGGGATAGGTACAGGGATAGGTACAGGGACAGGGATAGGTACAGGGCCAGGGACAAGTACAGGTACAAGGACAGGGATAGGTACAGGGACAGGTACAGGAACAGGTACAGGGATAGGTACAGGGACAGGTACAGGAACAGGTACAGGTACAGGGACAGGGATAGGTACAGGGACAGGTACGGGGACAGGTACAGGGATAGGTACAGGGACAGGTACAGGGACAGGGATAGGTACAGGGACAGGGATAGGTACAGGGATAGGTATAGGGATAGGGACAGGGATAGGTACAGGGACAGAGACAGGGACAGGTACAGGGACAGGGATAGGTACAGGGACAGGGATAGGGACAGGTACAGGGATAATTGCAGGGATAGGGACAGGGATAGGTACAGGGACAGGAACAGGTACAGGGATAGGTACAGGGACAGGGATAGGTACAGGGACAAGGGATAGGGACAGGGACAGGGATAGGCACAGGGACAAGGATAGGTACAGGGACAGGTACAGGGATAGGGACAGGTACAGGGACTGGTCCAGGGACAGGGAAAGGGACAGGGACAGAGACAGGCACAGGGAGAGGTACAGGGACAGGTACAAGGATAGGTACAGGGACAGGGACAGGTACAGGGACAGGGACAGGGATAGGGACAGGTACAGGGACAGGGATAGGGACAGGTACAGGGATAGACACAGGGACAGGTACAGGGATTGGGACAGGTACAGGGACTGGTGCAGGGACAGGGACAGGTACAGGGACAGGTACAGGGGCAGGGATAGGTACAGGGACAGGTACAGAGACAGGGAAAGGTACAGGGACAGGTACAGGGACAGGTACAGGTGCAGGTGCAGGGGCAGTGACAGGGGCAGGTACAGGGACAGGGACAGGTACAGGGACAGGGAAAGGTGCAGGGACAGGTACAGGGGCAAGGATAGGTACAGGTTCGGGGACAGGTACAGGGACAGGTACAGGGACAGGTACAGGGGCAGGTACAGGGACAGGTACAGGGAAAGGTACAGGGGCAGGGATAGGTACAGGTTCGGGGACAGGTACAGGGACAGGTACAGGGACAGGTACAGGGGCAGGGATAGGTACAGGTTCGGGGACAGGTACAGGGACAGGTACAGGGACAGGTATGTCGGTGTGCGGGAAGTGGTTAAGGACAATATATCTGATGAAAGCTGCACATTGAAGCCATTCCTCAGATGCTGAATAAATGATGGAAAATTTCTCTCTGCAGCTTAATAAAAAACAAAGTCGGAATTCGGACTGACAATGAGGAAATGGAAGGGATGAAATTTCTTGGTGAATCCTGCAGACAGACATTGTTACATTGTATCCTCCCATATATATGTATCAGTGATGAAGATTACAGAGTGTGTTTGTGGTGGTGGGGAGACTCCCTCCTCTCGCTGACTCACATGGCAGATCACCAGCCGGACCCTCTTACTCATCCCCTCCGCTGCCAGGAGCCACGGCCCTGCCAGGTTCTGTCTGGATAGAGTCTCAGGGGGCGGGGGATGGGACCAGGGAATATGTCCCCTTCCCTGGACTGTCCACACATTCACAGCACAGGGACACAATCACAGCACGGGGACACATTCACAGCACGGGGAAACATTCACAGCACAGAGACACATTCACAGCACGGGGACACATTCACAGCACGGGGACACATTCACAGCACGGGGAAACATTCACAGCACGGGGACACATTCACAGCACGGGGACACATTCACAGCACGGGTAAACATTTACAGCACGGGGACACATTCACAGCACGGGGACACATTCACAGTACGGGGACACATTCACAGCACGGGGACACATTCACAGCACGGGGACACATTTACAGCACGGGGACACATTCACAGCACGGGGACACATTCACAGCACGGGGACACATTCACAGCATGGCGATACATTCACAGCACAGGGACACATTCACAGCACGGGGACACATTCACAGTACACGGATACATTTGCAGCACGGGGACACATTCACAGCATGGGGACACATTCACAGTACAGGGACACATTCACAGCACGGGGACACATTTGCAGCACGGGGACACATTAACAGCATGGGGACACATTCACAGTACAGGGATACATTTACAGCACGGGGACATATTCACAGCTAGGTGACACATTCACAGCACAGGGACACATTCACAGCACGGGGACACATTCACAGCACGGGGACACATTCACAGTACAGGGATACATTTACAGCACGGGGACATATTCACAGCTAGGTGACACATTCACAGCATGGCGATACATTCACAGCACAGGGACACATTCACAGCACGGGGACACATTCACAGCACGGGGACACATTCACAGTACACGGATACATTTGCAGCACGGGGACACATTCACAGTACACGGATACATTTGCAGCACGGGGACACATTCACAGCACGGGGACTAATTCACAGCATGGGACACATTCACAGTACAGGGACACATTCACAGCACGGGGACACATTCACAGCATGGGACACATTCACAGTACAGAGACACATTCACAGCACGGGGACGCATTCACAGTACAGAGACACATTCACAGTACAGGGACACATTCACAGCATGGAGACACATTCACAGCACGGGAACACATTCACAGTATGGGGACACATTCACAGCACGGGAACACATTCACAGCACAGGGACACATTCACAGCACGGAGACACATTCACAGTACGGGGACACATTCACAGCTTGGAGACTCTGCACCTCCCCAGCGGGGACACAGAACCCTTCCCCCGCTCCTTACAAAACAAGAAAAAAAAGTTTAGGCTTTACATACATTTTAAATGAAAAAACAGAACCCCATCGTTTCATCGACAAAATGAACACTGGCACTGGAGATTTTAGTCGACTAAAACACGCCTAAAACTAAAACACTTCAAACGACTAAAATACGACTAAAACAATTCAGAGGACTAAAATATGACTAAAACTAAAATAATTCAGATGACAAAAAACAATTCAGACGACTAAAACTTAATCCAAATCTGACATAAAAATGAACTCTGTATTAGAGGCATCCATGCAGGACTCCTCATCTACAGATATCAACGACGACAAGACGAGTCAGGAGGACATCCGCTGGGTTTGGTGAATGACGAATAACCAAGGACAACTACTACAGTATGTTACCTCACCGCTTCTGATTGGATGACGGTTTTTAGCTCAGGAGAATTGCTACAGAAGTATTTGGCATGTGAAGGTCTGACACATCTACATTGTAGAAGAGTGGATTTCCATTGTGCCCACCCTTCATCTTATCACATTACAGCAGACTATCCCAACATGGCGGAACCCCCAAATCATGTTCAGGTCTCAGGGAAGCTTCACTTCCATGAGGTGGAGAAATCATCATCAATACAGGAATGAAGTTGGGGAACTGAACATGTATGACACCTAAGGCAAACTAGTCAGTGAACAAAGGTCCCCCTAACATTAGTGGTCAGTGGAGAAGGTCCTCTTTATGTTGGTGGTCACTAGAAAGTGCTCACTTTATTGATGGTCACTGAAGAAGGCCTCCCCTTACATTGGTGGTCAGGAGAAAAGTCCCACCTTACATTGGTGGTCAGGAGAAAAGTCCCACCTTACATTGGTGGTCAGGAGAAAAGTCTCACCTTACATTGGTGGTCAGGAGAAAAGTCTCACCTTACATTGGTGGTCAGGAGAAAAGTCTCACCTTACATTGGTGGTCAGGAGAACTGTGCCTCCTATATTGAGGGTCAGTGGAGAAGGTCTTCCCTAACATTTCTAGTTAGTAGAGAATGTCCCCTAACATTGGTGGCCAGTGGAGAATGTCCCCTAACATTGGTGGCCAGTGGAGAATGTCCCCTAACATTGGTGGCCAGTGGAGAATGTCCCCTAACATTGGTGGTCAGTGGAGAATGTCCCCTAACATTGGTGGCCAGTGGAGAATGTCCCCTAACATTGGTGGCCAGTGGAGAATGTCCCCTAACATTGGTGGTCAGTGGAGAATGTCCCCTAACATTGGTGGCCAGTGGAGAATGTCCCCTAACATTGGTGGCCAGTGGAGAATGTCCCCTAACATTGGTGGCCAGTGGAGAATGTCCCCTAACATTGGTGGTCAGTGGAGAATGTCCCCTAACATTGGTGGTCAGTGGAGAATGTCCCCTAACATTGGTGGCCAGTGGAGAATGTCCCCTAACATTGGTGACCAGTGGAGAAGTTCCCCCTAACATTGGTGGCCAGTAGAGAAGGTCCCCCTAACACGTGACATTGTGACAACACTGAAGAAATGAGACTTTGCTACAATGTAAAGTAGTGAGTGTACAGCTTGTATAACAGTGTAAATTTACTGTCCCCTCAAAATAACTCAACACACAGCCATTAATGTCTAAACCGCTGGCAACAAAAGTCAGTACACCCCTAAGTGACAATGTCCAAATTGGGCCCAAAGTGTCAATATTTTGTGTGGCCACCATTATTTTCCAGCACTGCCTTAACCCTCTTGGTCATGGAGTTCACCAGAGCTTCACAGGTTGTCACTGGAGTCCTCTTCCCCTCCTCCATGATGACATCACAGAGCTGGTGGATGTTAGAGTCCTTGCGCTCCTCCACCTTCTGTTTGAAGATCCCCACAGATGCTCAATAGGGTTTAGGTCTGGAGACATGCTTGGCCAGTCCATCACCTTTACCCTCAGCTTCTTTAGCAAGGCAGTGGTGGTCTTGGAGGTGTTTGGGGTCGTTATGTTGGAATACTGCCCTGCCCCCCCAGTCTCTGAAGGGAGGGGATCATGCTCTGCTTCAGAATGTCACAGTACATGTTGGCATTCATGGATCCCTCAATGAAATTGTAGCTCCCCAGTGCCGGCAGCACTCATGCAGCCCCAGACCATGACACTCCCACCACCATGCTTGACTGTAGGAAGACACACTTGTCTTTGTACTCCTCACCTGGTTGTCCCCACACACGCCTGACACCATCTGACACCAAATAAGTTTATCTTGGTCTCATCAGAGCACAGGAGATGGTTCCAGTAATCCATGTCCTAAAGTGGGGTACACACTAGTAGAAAATCTGCCGAAAATTCCCACCCGATGTGAAATCGTCCGATTTTCGCCTTTCAGCAGCCGATGCTGACATTTTCAACGAAAAAAAATGGAGGGACAAACACCAAAATTTTTATCGTCCATCCCCAGACGACCAATTTTCATTTAATGTGTATGCAGTACGTCCGTGAAACATCGGATACGAAAGACCGCGCATGATCTGAAGTTGCTGACGACCCGGAAGTCTAGGAACAAATGTCCCAAAAAAAAAAAATAGGACGAGAAATTTCGTGAACATTTATGCACTGTCAACTAAAAACGGTTATGAACGCTGAGCAAGAGAGAGAAAAATCGGAGGATATTTTGTCTGATTTCCGTCAAGTGTGTACGAGCCTTAAAGCGGTTGTAAACCCAGGAAAAAAAAAACAAACCCTGCAAGACAAAGGCATAATGAGCTAGTATGCATCGCATACTAGCTCATTATGAATTACTTAACCTTAGAACGAAGCCCCGTCACGGACCCCCGGACACCGCTGCGGGCGCTGACATGATCCCACGGCGTCTCTTCCGGGTTCGGCGGCTCCGGTGCTGTGATTGGCCGGAGCCGCGATTACGTCACTCCCGCACATGCGCGCGGGAGCGATTTTCCGGCAAGCTGCCGGCAAGGGAAGCTGAGGGTCCGCCGGACCTTCAGAGCGCATGCGCCGCTCGTGCGAGCGGCTGCATGCACTGCAAATATCTCCTAAACCGTGCCGGTTTAGGAGATATTAATTGTACCTACAGGTAAGCCTTATCATAGGCTTACCTGTAGTTAAAAGTTAAAAAAATCGTGATACTACCACTTTAAGTCTGCTTGCCTTCAGCAAACTGTTTGCAGGCTTTCTTGTCCATCATCTTTAGAAGAGGCTTCCTTCTGGGATGACAGCCATGCAGACCAATTTGATGCAGTGTGCGGCGTATGGTCTGAGCACTGACAGGCTGACCCCCCACCCCTTCAACCTCTGCAGCAAGGCTGGCAGCACTCATACGTCTATTTCCCAAAGACAACCTCTAGATATGACGCTGAGCACGTTTAATCATGCCATGAAGAATGAAGGCAAAAGGGGGTCCAACCTGCTACTAGCAAGGTGCATCTAATAATAATAAAAGGTACAGCGCCAAATGAACAAAAATAAAAGAAACCAAACATCAGTGTGAATACAAGTCCACTCAAGGTCAGTCCATAGATCCCACAGAGCTGGATGATTCACTGAACTAGATAAATGCAGGAAATTAGGAGAATCCAGCACCAAGAACAGGATCAGAAGGATGCATAACCACGTTCACAAAAGAAGATGTCTGCTTACCAGATCGTTTGACCATCGGTTAGGAATGGTCAAACAGGCGTGTGTCCAGATGGTATCTCAGGGTTTAAAACACTTCACCAAACTCCGGTAGCAATCAGATTCCTATAAGCAAGTGGCGCCTCCAAGCCTCATAATTTTACTCAGTTTAGTAAGCCATGTTAACTTTAGTCTTACTGTGGCTGTTTTATTTAACCACTTTACCACCGGAGGATTTTGCTGTCTTACGTCCAGGCCACTTTTTGCGATTCGGCACTGTGCGAATTTAACTGACAATTGCGCGGTCGTGCGACGCCGTACCCAAACGAAATTTACGTCCTTTTTTTCCCACAAACAGAGCTTTCTTTTGGTGGTATTTGATCACCTGTGCGATTTTTACTTTTTGCGTTATAAACAAAAAAAGAGCGTAAAGTTTGAAAAAATAACAATATTTTTCACATTTTTTATATGAAATTCCCCCCCAAAAAAATGTAAAAATCTAATTTTTTTAAATTTTTGGCCAATTTGTTTTCTGCTACCTATGTTTGGTAAAAAAAAATCACAATAAGCGTATTTTGATTGGTTTGCGCAAAAGTTATTGCGTTTACTAACTAAGGGAAAGATTTCTGCGGGACTGCGACATTGCAGCGGACAGATCGGACCCCTGACTGACATTTTTGACACTTTTGGGGGTACCAGTGACATTTCTACAGTAATCAGTGCTAAAAATATGCACTGTTACTGTAAAAATGACACTGGCAGAGAAGGGGTTAATTTTATTGGAGAGGGAGGGGTTAATGTATGCCTGATGCTTACTGACGTGTGTGGGGGGAGGTGACTGAGTGCAATCTGTCACTGTTTGTCACTTAGGAGATCCGCCCGTTTTGTTTACACAAGTGGGCGGATCTCCAGACTCGATTCCCCGACGATCGGGGAAGAGTGGCGGTGATCACCGCCGCTCCTCCCCTGGCCCGACTCCCGCTGTGACTGAATACAGCGGGAGCGAGCCTCTGTCGGCGCGCGAGCGCCGCCCTCAAGGGGAGGAGTCCAGCGACGTAGGTCTACGTCGCTGGACGGAATCGAGCAACTTTGCCGCAGTACAGTCCCAGTGACTGGTCGGCAAGGGGTTAAAATTCTTCCTGCCGCCAGCTGTACTTCCAAAGCATGCTTCCAAAGAATGGTAATGCATCTAATGAAGGGGATCCAACCCGTACTAGCAAGGTGGACCTAATAAAGGGGGTCCAACCCGCTACTAGCAAGGTGGACCTAATAAAGGGGGACCAACCCGTACTAGCAAGGTAGACCTAATAAAGGGGGTCCAACCTGTAATAGCAAGGTGCTCCTAATAAAGGGGGTCCAACCTGTACTAGCAAGGTGCACCTAATAAAGGGTATCCAGCCCGCTACTAGCAAGTTGGACCTAATAAAAGGGGTCCAATCCGCTACTAGCAAGGTGCACCTAATAAAGTGGCCGGTGAGTGTATATTCCAGACTGTCCAGGTCTAACAACATAAACAAGGACCTTGTGTCCAGATCTGGGGTCTCAAACTGGTGGCCCTCAGCTGTTGCAGAACTACAATTCCCATTAGGCATTCCAAGGCTGACAGTTACAAGCATGACTTCCTTAGGCAGTGGTATGATAGGACTTGTAGTTCCACAACAGCTGGAGGGCCGCCAGTTTGAGACCCCTGGTCTAGATCCTCAAAAGTGGCTCTACTGGACAAAAGCTGCTTCCAAACAGGATCTCTCTATGGAGCCAAGTGCTCAGACTATCTCTAGATGAGACACTGAGAGGGTAGTTGCCTCTTCTATAAAGAACCACCCCAGCTGTGGCATAAATGGCCCAAGTAAGACCATGTTTTCTGGTTCATGAGGTTCTGGCTTTAATTCCCCGGAATGGTTGGCGTGGCGGGTGCGGCTCATGCCTGGGAATTTCGGTGACAAAGGGTGCCCCACTTTATCCCCTCAGAACAAATCAGAAATCTGATTCCTGGAAGAGAAGTCTTTTAATAAGCGGAGTCCAGCCGCAGATGATGGGACAGTGCGCTTCCTGTGTTTTGTCTCTGCAGGTTATTCATGTTTCAGAGTCGGCCCTCCATCGCCCCCGGGGCCTGGCTGACTTATAATCATTTCTGTGTGAGGAGTGTCAGTGAATGCAGGAGGAATGCTCCTCCGGCTCACCTGCGACTGCTGCCATAAGAGGGGACGGTGGATGGCACAGCACGTTATGTATATAGGGGCCTGATCCTCTCTGCAGAGCAGACTATCTGCACCAGAGGAGCTTACACTCTAATGTCCCTTCCCCCACAGTCACACACTATTATTATTATACATTTATATAGCTCGTACATATACTGCAGTGCTGTACAGAGAACACTGAGCCAGTCACATCAGTCTCTGTACCAGAAGAGCTTACACTCTAATGTCCCCTCCCCCACAGTTACACACTATTATTATTATACATTTATATAGCTCTGACATATACCGCAGTGCTGTACAGAGATCACTGAGCCAATCACATCAGTCTCTGTACCAGAGGAGCTTACACTCTAATGTCCCCTCCCCCACAGTCACATCAGTCTCTGTACCAGAGGAGCTTACACTCTAATATCCCCTCCCCCACAGTCACATCAGTCTCTGTACCAGAGGAGCTTACACTCTAATGTACCCTCTCCCACAGTCAAACATTATTATTTATATACAGTACATTTATATACAGTATCTCACAAAAGTGAGTACACCTCTAATTGAAAATGACCAAATTGGACCCAAAGTGTTAATATTTTGTGTGGCCGCCATTATTTTCCAGCACTGCCTTAACCCTCTTGGCCATGGAGTTCACCAGAGCTTCACAGGTTGTCACTGGAGTCCTCTTCCCCTCTTCCATGGTGACATCACAGAGCTGGCGGATGTTAGAGACCTTGCGCTCCTCCACCTTCCGTTTGAGGATGCTCCACAGATGCTCAATAGGGTTTAGGTCTGGAGACATGCTTGGTCAGTTCATCACCTTTACCCTCAGCTTCTTTAGTCTGCACCAAGCATCAACTACTAGGAGGACACACCCAAGGAGCTCTCTCTGACAACCAGCCTTTTTCAAGCCTGGGCCTTGCCTGCTAGTTTGGTCCAGGAACAATGCCTGATCCTGGGGGAGGCCCTGGGAGGGATCCCCCTGATGACATGGGGCCTAGTGAGGAGGAGGTGGAGGACCTGTCTGTGGGTCCAGGCCCTGGTGGGAATTCAGATGTTTTCAGCCAGAAGATTATCAATATTTTTAGGGCAATTGGAAGAGCAGAAGAAGAACTTAGTTTTGAAGGCTGAACCAAATGCTGCCAGGCCTGGAGTAAACAATTGCATAGCCATGAAGCCTGAGTTACAGGAATTAAAAGAAAGGGTAAAGAAACAATCTTTAATATTGGAAAAACTTAAAGACAGAAGTGGAGTGTTTAAAGCAGGGGTGAGGAACCTTTTTTCTGCCAAGGGCCATTTGGGTATTTATAAAATCATTTGTGGGCCGTACAAAATTATCACCTTAAAAATTAGCCTGTTATATTTGGTCAAACATTTAATTAAATCACCCCTAATGTGATGGCTGCAACTGCTTCTCTTTGGTGAGCTGTGTGATGTTAGATGGTATTGATGATGTTGCTACTGGCAACAGGTTTTCCAGGTTTGCGTTGGTCAATCTGGAGCGCAGTCGACTTTTTTGTTGTGGTAAGTTTTGAAAAGAACTGCTGGTGGGTATAGCTGGCTGCTACTGCTGGTGGGTACAGCTGGCTGCTACTGCTGTAGGTACTGCTGGCTCAGGCTGGTACTGCTGGGTTGTACTGTGCTGTGAGTACTGCTGGCTGATACTGCTGTGGGTACTGCTGGCTGGTACTGCTGTGGGTACTGCTGGCTGGTACTGCTGTGGGTACTGCTGGCTTAGGCTGGTACTACTGGCTGGTCCTGCTGTGGGTACTGCTGGCTCAGGTTGGTACTGATGGATGGTACTGTGCTGTGGGTACTGCTGGCTCAGGCGGGTACTGCTGTGGGTACTGCTGGCTCAGGCTGGTACTGCTGGCTGGCATTGCTGTGGGTACTGCTGGCTCAGGCTGGTACTGCTGGCTGGTACTGTGCTGTAGGTACTGTTGGCTGGTACTGTTGTAGGTGCTGCTGACTCTGGCTGGTACTGCTGGCTCTGGCTAGTACTGCTTGTTCTGCTGTGTGTACTGCTGGTTCTGGCTGGTACCGCTGTGTGTACTGCTGGTTCTGGCTGGTACTGCTGTAAGTACTGCTGGCTCTGGCTGGTACTGCTGGCTCTGGCTGGAAGAGGTGATGTTTCCTGTATTGGTCACAGGCGGAGTGCATTTGATATCACTCCGCCTTTGACTCACTCAGACTGTCATAATGGAGCAGGAACTATACAGGAAGCATCGGCTCCATTCTGACAGATCAGCTGAGAGACACAGACTCAGCTGCATGGGGGGCCGGACCAGATGACTTCGGGGGCCGCATACGGCCCCCAAACCATAGGTTCCCCACCCCTGGTTTAAAGAAAGGTTTGATAATGAGAGGTGATTTGCCAGCCAGACATCAGCAAGTTCCATGGATCAGCAGCCTCAGGTAATGGATGACCCGGCTCCATTTGCCTCTGCACCTCTCCCCCCATGTCAGGGCTGGGAATCGCCAGCGGCAATCAGCCAGGGGGTTGAGAGTGAACATGGCACCCTGACTTTCATCCAGCAGATGGAGTCACCCCTGAGAGCAGACAAGTTTGCCTTTGCTGATGATCCATCAGAAATCCCTGAGGATGAGAAGAGGAAATTCAAGCCAGCAAAGCCAGTACTGGTGGAAAAATCCCAGTACACCATGCTTCCATCCAACATGTTTGCCCCACCTGTTGTGGTAAATGGTGTCCCAGGTGGGAAGGAGCTCTGCAAACGGCTGCATATTGGAGTTACTGCTGTGGAGAAACCCAGTGCAGACATGCAGGGAAAACCCCTGACTGAGGAGTCACCAGATTGTCAGAGAAATGTGGATGGACCTGCATCTAACACCACAGGCATGGATTTTTCTGCTCCTGCTGACATCAGTAGTCCCTCTGCAAGCAAAATGGCTTCAAACTCCAAGGAGTTTGCTTCAGCTAGGTTTCCCAGTGTTCCAGGGCTGATTGACCAGCTGATTGCTGGTGGGGGAGATATGGATAGACAAGCAGGCCTGGTAGATGTGCACATTAATCACTGCCCTGGCAGCACGGGAGGGAATAGTCAGAGTAGGATAGATAGGTTTTTTAAAGGAGAACTCTGCTTTCTTGCTCCTGAGTTGAGGGCGGTGGAGTTCTCTGACCACTGTATGCTGTCTGTGACTCTGAATGCCTCTGACACTCCACCCAGGGGAAGGGGTACTTGGAAACTGAATTCAGCTCTCCTGGAAGATGTAGAGGTAAGACAATCCTTTGAGGATTTTTTTCAGGCACAGGTTTCTATTATGGACTTTTGCAGCAGTAAGTCAGAGTGGTGGGAGCTTGTGAAACAAAGGGCGATTGGACTTTTCAAGGCCATAAGTAAGAAGAAGCAGCTTGGTATGTATATTGCCTACCAGCATTTGCGGTTGAAGCTTGATCGTCTTGTCTCGTATGGAGGAGATCCAGGACAGATCTCTGCTGGATGAAGAAAGTACTTGCTGGCATTGGATCAGGCGAAGGCTTTTGATCAAGTCAATCATGAGTAACTGTATTTGCTACTTGGTAGATACAGCCTGCAGGGGAGGTTTATAGATTGGCTGAAAACATTAAATAAAGGAGCTGAGAGCTTCCCAATTGTTAATGGTTGGGTTGGACGGCATTTTGAGGTTGGCTCAGGTGTGCGCCAGGGGTGTCCTTTGAGCCCCCTGCTATATGCATTCGCAATTAACCCCTTTATAAGAAGGTTAGAGGGTGGATCATTGTGCGGGGTGCCTTTGAGCATTGCTCGTGTGCTGCCTTTAAAGGTTGTGGCCTATGTTGATGATGTGTCCGTTATTATCCCAGGGATGGAGGAGGCGCAGGAGGTGGTCTCTGTGATAGAGCAGTACAATTAGACTTCTGGCTCTAAAGTTAACCATGAAAAGAGTGAAGTTTTCTGGATGGGCAAGGATGGTGAAAGCTTTGAACTTCCGGATGCCTTCCCAGAGCCCCAGCAGGAAATTAAAGTGTTGGGCATCAAATTTGGTCCTGTTGACTATGGTCATCGAAATTGGGAAAGCAGGTTGGTGGATGCCAATGCCAAAGTAGCAAGCTGGAAGACATGGAAACTTTCCTTGAGGGAGAGGGTTGACTTGATCAAAGCTTACTGGATCCTGATCTTTTTATATGTGAGCTTTGTCTGTATCTTGCCGGAATCTCTCTATACAAGAGTGTACAGCTGCTTTTTCCAACTGTTATGGGGAAATAGGCTTACATTGGAGGTCAGTGGGAAGAATGTCCCTTACATTGGAGGTCAGTGGGAAGAATGTCACTTACATTGGTGGTCAGTGGGAAGAATGTCCCTTACAATGGTGGTCAGTGGGAAGAATGTTCCTTACATTGGTAATCAGTGGGAAGAATGTCCCTTACATTGGTGGTCAGTGGGAAGAATGCTCCTTACATTGGTGGTCAGTGAGAAGAATACTCCTTACATTTGTGGTCAGTGAGAAGAATGCTCCTTACATTGGTGGTCAGTGGGAAGAATGCTCCTTGCATTGGTGATCTGTGAGAAGAATGCTCCTTACATTGGTGGTCAGTGGGAAGAATGTCTCTGACATTGGTGGTCAGTGGGAAGAATGTTCTTTACATTGGTGGTCAGTGGGAAGAATACTCCTTACATTGGTGGTCAGTGAGAAGAATGCTCCTTACATTGGTGGTCAGTGGGAAGAATACTCCTTACATTGGAGGTCAGTGGGAAGAATACTCCTTACATTGGTGGTCAGTGAGAAGAATGCTCCTTACATTGGTGGTCAGTGAGAAGAATGCTCCTTACATTGGTGGTCAGTGAGAAGAATGTTCCTTACATTGGTGGTCAGTGAGAAGAATGCTCCTTACATTGGTGGTCAGTGAAAAGAATGTTCCTTACATTGGTGGTCAGTGAGAAGAATGCTCCTTACATTGGTGGTCAGTGAGAAGAATGTTCCTTACATTGGTGGTCAGTGGGAAGAATGTTCCTTACATTGGTGGTCAGTGAGAAGAATTCTCCTTACATTGGTGGTCAGTGAGAAGAATGCCACCATCTCATTGGAGGCCAGTAAGCTGAAGCTCAGAGGAAAACCTCTGGAGAAGCCTTGCGGTTGCGTAGAATCTTGTTGAGCATATCTGCATCGGATCTTGCACAGTTTTTGTTGCGTCTCCCCATGTGGTCATGCAATGTTTTGTGGATTTGATGGTAATACCTCATTATGTGATCCTGTGGACAGTATCTTCCCTCAGCATGCAATGATAAGTGACAGAGAAGGATGTCTTGGCGTGTTATCATGTACAGTACAGAACATGTCACCTGTCACCTCCCTGTGACATCTATTAATAGAAGGGCACAGCGTGGACAGGAACGGGGCCCACTCTGCAGACGGACAGCTGGACGGGGCCTGGTATATCTGACCCGTGGATGGTTTCATTACAAATTTGTATCATTCTGTACAATCCCAGCCAGCTACAATGTATCAAAAATAAAATAAAACTAAAAGGTCGCTACACAGGAAGCCAGTATTTAGTTTTCCCCCCTTGACAGTCTCCTGGGGGACCCTTCTAAGGCTCTGCACACCTGCCGGCCCACCAGGAGCTCCATCCACCTCTGCCAAATATTTATTTTATTTCTGGGGGCTGCCATAGGAAAAAAGGGGCCCGTATATTTAACTGGTGGATTATAGAATCACAGATTAGTATTTGATAAAATCACAACCAGCTACAATGTATCAAAAATGAAATAAAATAAAAATAAATATTTAAATAATACAAAAATAAAACTAAATAAATAATAATAATGAAATAAAAATGGATGCTACATGCTAAGCTAAGATACTGGGGATCCTGGAGAACCCCCCCCCTCAACAGTACCTTCTATTTCTGGGGACCCTTAATAAATAATAATAAAATAAAAATGGTTGCTCCATGCTAAGCTAATATAGTGGGGATCCTGGAGAATTATGCCCCCCCCCCAACAGTCCCTTCTATTTCTGGGGGGCCCTCTTAGGTTCTGCACACCTGCCAGCCCACCAGGGGCTCCCTCTATTCCTGTCTGATATTTATTTTATATTCTGGGGAAGCCATACGTAAAATGGGGCCTCATATATCTAAGGGGTGGATTATTAGATCACAGATTTGTACTCGATAAAATCACAACCAGCTACAATGTATGATAAATGTAATAAAATAAATATATAAATAATACAAAAATAAAATAAAACTAAATAAATAATAATAAAATAAAGGTTGCTCCATGCTAAACTAATATATTGGGGATAGCAGAGAGTTACCCCCCGAACAGTCCTTTCTATTTCTGGGGGACCCTCTTAGGTTCTGCACACCTGCCAGCCCACCAGGGGCTCCCTCTATTCCTGCCCGGATATTTCGTTTTTATTATGGGGGATGCCATAGGTAAAATGGGGCCCCATATATCTAAGGGGTGGATTAAAAAATCACAGATTTGTACTCGGTAAAATCACAACCAGCTACAATCTATCAAAAATTAAATAAAATAATAATAAATAATACAAAAATAAAATAAAACTAAATAAATGTATAATAATATTAAAATAAAAATGGTTGCTCCATGCTAAACTAATATATTAGGGATCCCGGAGAGTTACTCCCCTCCCAACATTCCCTTCTATTTCTGGGGGACTCTCTTAGGTTCTGCACACTTGTCGGCCCACCAGGGGCTCCCTCAATCCCTGAAGGATATTTATTTTATATTCTAGGGGATGCCATAGGTAAAATGGGGCAGATTATAAAATCACAGATTTGTGCTTGGTAAAATCACAACCAGCTACAATGTATCAAAAATTGAAAAAAAAATAAAATAAATATATAAAAAATACAAAAATAACATAAATCTAAATAGATAAATAATAATAACAATAATAATAATAACAATAATACAATTTAAAAAAAACTAAATAAATAATAGTTAAATAAAAATGGATGCTCCATGCTAAACTAATATATTGGGGATCCCGGAGAGTTACCCCCCACCCTCCTCCCAGCAGTCCATTCTATTTCTGGGGGACCCTCTTAGGTTCTGCTCACCTGCCGGCCCACCAGGGGCTCCCTCTATTCCTGCCTGATATTTATTTTATATTCTGGGGGATGCCATAGGTAAAATGGGGCAGATAATAAAATCACAGATTCGTGCTTGGTAAAATCACAACCAGCTATAATGTATCAAAAATTGAATAAAATTAAATAAATATATAAAAAAATACAAAAATAACATAAATCTAAATAGATAAATAATAATAATAATAATAATAACAATAATAAAATAAAAAAAAAACTAAATAAATAATAGTTAAATAAAAATGGATGCTCCATGCTCAACTAATATATTGGGGATCCCGGAGAGTTACCCCCCCCCCTCCCAACAGTCCATTCTATTTCTGGGGGACCCTCTTAGGTTCTGCTCACCTGCTGGCCCACCAGAGGCTCCCTCAATCCCTGAAGGATATTTATTGTATATTCTGCGGAATGTGATAGGAGGAAGGGCACCCAATACTGCAACAGAAGGAGTGAGACTCCGAGACCTTAGCAGGATGGAAGATGGAGTCCACCTGTAACTGAAATGTCTAATTTTTGGTGGTGGGACTTTTTAAAGGGACTTTTAGGGGGGGGGGGAATCTGTAGAGAAAAACTAGAAAAACAATGGTAAAGTGAAGTTTTGGGTCTGTGCCGGTTCCCTAATCCCGATAATCTCGGATTTTCCTCCTTGGCCTGTTTTGATGTTGGAGGTTTACGGGGACTTTAGGAACCCCCCCATCCCCCCTTCCTCCAGTAACGTGACCAGCGAGGAGGCATTGTGTACTGGGAACTTCTGGGAACAAAGGGATTAATAGTGGGGAGAGAGTGACAACTGAGGGAAAGTTGCCCAGCCTCCCCCCCTCTTACCATCCGACTACTTTCCCTATTCTCCATAGCTGGCCGGGACTAGTCACCCCCCCTGGGGGTCCGAAGGGAACCGCCGGCACTGGCTGAGGGCCCTGGCGAAGTTTCAGATCAACAAGTGAGAAGGGAGAGGGGGTTGGGGGGGAAAGAGAACCCAACCGGGGAAAGTTTGTCCGTTAGATGTGGCGGTCGGTCGGTTGGTCGATGGGTCGGAGAGGAGAAGTCACGGTACCTCATATTGAGCGTCCACGGGCGTCACGTCCTCTCGTGGGTCCTGGCATCCCGTGGGGTGGGGAGTTCATGGCACGGAGATCCGGATCGGTGTCCCCAGGCCCCCCGCCGGCCCCGGGGTGGCCCCCGTCCTTGCGTCAGGTGCTTCCTCCGATATCTCTCTCCATGTAAATCCACTTTTTTGTTTTCACATTCTCCCCCCTTTTGCGTTGCCCCCGCGCTCTCCCTGCCCCCCTTCCCCCGTCCTATGGCCCCGACCCCCCCTCTCTCATCCTATCTCAGCCCAGACGGTACCCCACACCCCCTGCGTTGTGCTCCCCCCCTAAGTCATCCTTGGCACCTGCTGTGCACCTCGGTGTGCGCCCTGAGTGTAGAGAGCACAGAGTGAGATGGGATGTGTGTACAGGCTGGGGACAGGGATGAGGGGGGGGGGGGAGGGTGAGTATTGTGCTGACATGTCCCAGCCTACCCCCCCCCCCCTCCTCAGTCCCTGCAGACATGTCTATGCTCACCAGCACATAACCGGTTTGGCAGCTCCCAAAATAACAGGGAGATTCTGTTTGCACATCTGGGAGGCAGGGGTGTCTCCAGATGGTGGGGGGTCAGCTGGTCCCCAGGAGGGAAAGGGTTACATTGCCACTGCGGAGGGGGGGGGCAGAGGGGGGGGGGGTCAGGATGCCAGAGAATCCCAGAAACCAGTCTGAGGAGCTTTTATTGTCAGCAAACAAGAGGCTCAGTGAGCAAACACAGCCCCCCCTCTCCCCTACTGCCCACTCAGTGCCCTGCCATCCATCACCAGCCGGGCAACTGCCAGAGGAGGGGACCCCCCCCCACACACACAGAGGTATCATCCTACCCCCCCATCCACACAAACTCAGAGGTATCATCCTACCCCCCCCCCCCCACACACACACACACACACACTCAGAGGTATCATCCTATAATTACCACAAGGTGACTCTAGGTGCCCTGTGCTGGAGTGATGCCACCTGCTGTGCCCTGCAAGATGGAGGCGCCCCCTGTAGGGAATATCAGGGACTGCAGTGTGTAAAAATGGCAATGCCCCATTACCTGTATCACAACTAACCCAACTACTTACCTCTACTACACCTCCCACCTATAATAACTACTTACATAAACTACACCTCCCGCCTATCATAACTACTTACCTCTACTACACCTCCCCCCTATAATAACTACTTACCCCTACTACACCGCCCACCTATAATAACTACTTACCTCTACTACACCTCCCACCTATAATAACTACTTACCCCCTACTACACCGCCCACCTATAATAACTACTTACCTCTACTACACCTCCCACCTATAATAACTACTTACCTCTACTACACCTCCCGCCTATAATAACTACTTACCTCTACTACACCTCCCACCTATAATAACTACTTACCTCTACTACACCGCCCACCTATATTAACTACTTACCTCTACTACACCTCCCACCTATAATAACTACTTACCCCTACTACACCGCCCACCTTTAATAAATACTTACCCCTACTACAACTCCTGCCTATAATAACTACTTACCCCTACTACACCGTCCACCTATAATAACTACTTACCCCTACTACACCGCCCACCTATAATAACTACTTACCCCTACTACACCGCTCACCTATAATAACTACTTACCTCTACTACACCGCCCACCTATAATAACTACTTACCCCTACTACACCGCCCACCTATAATAACTACTTACCCCTACTACACCGCCCACCTATATTAACTACTTACCTCTACTACAACTCCCGCCTATAATAACTACTTACCCCTACTACATCTCCCGTCTATAATAACTACTTACCTCTACTACACCTCCCTCCTATAATAACTACTGACCTCTACTACAACTCCCGCCTATAATAACTACTTACCTCTATTACAACTCCCTCCTATAATAGCTACTGACCTCTACTACAACTCCCGCCTATAATAACTACTTACCCCTACTACACCGCCCACCTATAATAACTACTTACCCCTACTACACCGCCCACCTATAATAACTACTTACCTCTACTACAACTCCCACCTATAATTAGTTACCTCTACTACACCTCTTGTCTATAATAACTACTTACCTCTACTACACCTCCCGCCTATAATAACTACTTACCCCTAATACATCTCCAGCTTAAAATACCTACTTACCTCTACTGCATCTCTTGTCACCCAAAAAATAGTAACCCCCACCTCCTCATAGAACTACTTACCTCTACTACATCTACCTCCTGATATACTGTAACTACTTACAACTACTACTCAACCCCCCTCCTAAAATAACTACTTACCTTTACTACATCTCCCTTCTGATATAACGACTTAGCTTTACAACAACACCCCTCCCTCTCCTGATATAACTACTTACCTTTACTACACCTCCCTACTGATAGAACTACTTACATCTACTATGCCCCCCCCCCCCCGATAGAACTACGTACCTTTACTACACCCCCTCTGAAATTACATATCCTACCCAATTTTTCTTACCTCTACCACACCCTTAGCTGATATAACTGCCTATCTCTCCTGTACCCATCTTCCGGATAGTACTACTTACCTCATTACCTAACGCAGAACCCTAATATGACTACCTGCCTGTATTGCACCTTCTTTTTTACTTACCTCTACTACACCTCCTTTGATAGATACCATCTTACCTCTACTGCACCTTCCTCCTGTGATGATAGTTCTTACCTCTACTGATACAATTACTTACCTCTACTAGTGCACCCCTCTTCCTGATAGTACCACTTATTTCACTTCACACCCCAATATAACTACGACCTCTACTACACCTCTCTTTTGATATAACTACATATTTCTAATGCACTTTTCCTGAGATTACCTACTCCACCTGATACTACTTACCTCTTCCACACTCTCCTCCTTTTAGTTCTTCTTACCTTTACTGGACCTCCTTCCCAATGCTACTTATTAACTCAAATACATATCCCCATTATAACTACTTATACTGTACCTCATCCTGATAGGACTATTCACCTTAACAGCACCCCTCTTCCTGATTATACTACTGACCTCCATCACACACTTTACCTCTTCGACTTACCCCTCCTGAGAATGATTACTTACCTCTACCGCACCTCTCTTTTAATACTAGTTATTTCAACCACACCCCTTCCTTATAGTACCACATACCCCTAAAGCCCCCACTTGATAGGACTACTTACCTTTACAACCCTCTCTTCCTAATACTACTTCTAACACACACACCCAGAGTAATGTCTTAGTGTGGGGTACTTGTGAAAAGTTGTGGGGGTATTTATGAAGAGTTGTGGGGGTACTTCTGACAGTTTGTTGGGGTACATGATACAAACTGGGCATTTGCAATGGGTTCAAGGGTGCTTTTGAAGGATTCAGGGTAAGTTGTGACAGGTTGTGGGATGCTTATGAAGGGTTGTGGGGTAGTTTTGATGAGTTGTGGGGTTTTCCTGTAATATCTTGTGTACTTGTGGGGTGTTTATAAAGGTTTATAGAGTGGTTGTGATGGGTTTTGGGGTGTTTTGGAAGGGTTGTGGAGTAGTTGTGATGAGCTATGAGGTTCTTATGAAGGGTTGTGGGGTAGTTGTGATGTGTTGTGGGATGTTTAGGAAGGGTTGTGGAGTAGTTGTGATTGGCTATGAGGTTCTTATGAAGGGTTGTGCGAGTTCTTGTGACATATTGGGCATTTGTGATGGGTTGTGGGGTACTTGTGATGGGTTGTGGGGTATTTGTGATGGGTTGTGGGGTGCTTTTGAAGGGTTGTTGGGTAGTTGTGCAGGGTTGTGGGGTTCTTGTGTCATGTTGGGTACTTGTGATGGGTTCTGGGTTACTTTTGACAGGTTGTTGAGTAATTTTTACAAGCTGGGTAGTTGTGGTGGGTTGTGGGCTGTTTAGGAAGGGTTGTGGAGTAGTTGTGATGGTCTATGAGGTGCTTATGAAGGGCTGTGTAGGATCTTGTGACATATTGGTTATTATTGGTGGGTTGTGGGGTATTTGTGATGGGGTGAGGGGTTCTTGTGACACGTTGGGTACTTGTGATGGGTTGTGAGGTATATGTGATCGGTTGTGTGGTACTTGTGATGGATTGTGGGGTACCTGTGATGGGCTGTGAGAGTATTTAGAAGGGTTGTGGGGTATTCATGATGGGCTGTGGGGTATATGTGATGGGTAGCAGAGTACTTGTGATGGATTGTGGGGTACCAGTGATGGGTAGCAGGGTACCTGTGATGTGTTGTTGGGGTACCTGTGATGGATTGTGGGGTACCTGTGATGGGTTGTGGGGTATTTGTAATGGGTTGCGGTGTTCATGTTGAATGTTGGGTACTTGTGATGGGTAGTGGGGTACTTGTGACTGGTTGTAGGGTACCTGTGATGGATTGTGGGGTACCTGTGATGGGTTGTGGGGTATTTGTAATGGGTTGCGGTGTTCATGTTGAATGTTGGGTACTTGTGACTGGTTGTAGGGTACCTGTGATGGATTGTGGGGTACCTGTGATGGGTTGTGGGGTATTTGTAATGGGTTGCGGTGTTCATGTTGAATGTTGGGTACTTGTGATGGGTAGTGGGGTACTTGTGGGTACTGGTTGTAGGGTACCTGTGATGGATTGTGGGGTACCTGTGATGGGTTGTGGGGTATTTGTAATGGGTTGCGGTGTTCATGTTGAATGTTGGGTACTTGTGATGGGTAGTGGGGTACTTGTGGGTACTGGTTTTAGGGTACCTGTGATGGGCTGTGGGAGTATTTAGAAGGGTTGTGGGGGTTACCTCGGACAGATCATGGGGTACACGGGACACTTGTGATGAATTGTAGGGTATTTATG
The DNA here is from genome assembly GCF_965119305.1 of Pelophylax lessonae. NCBI lineage: Eukaryota > Metazoa > Chordata > Amphibia > Anura > Ranidae > Pelophylax > Pelophylax lessonae. The sequence goes on along the minus strand of NC_138779.1, from coordinate 222,977,353 downwards.
TCAGTAAATTAATCTCTATAATTTAGAGTTTTAGTAAATTAAAGATATTGGAATAAATATTTTTCCAGATCTAAAGAAACATTTGATAATTGTAGCGGATTGTTTGTAAACACAGCGAGACGTTATAATAATATAAGATATATAATAAATAATCCTGCCAATAGCTGATTGTAATAAAGTGATCCTCACCAATGGGGTCCACATTGACCAAAGGCATCCCTTAAAGGGGGCGAACTTTAAGCACGCTGCGGGGCGCAAATTTGCGCCATTTAACGCAGGCGCTCCTTTCCAGAGAAGCAAACTTCACCAGCAAATTTCTCTGAATCTGTCAGAAAAAAAAAAAAAGTACGTTTTGGCAGAGTGTCAGTACGAATTCTGTGAAGGAGATGGAGAAGATGTCCCGTCTCTTATTAACGCCTCCAGTCTCGCTGAACGCTGAATTTATATCCAAGAGTCAGTGTTTTATTATGATGGTGGAAAGTATGCGCCCCGGAGGGGTCACATGTGGGACGCGGAAAGCAGCACCTGTCACGGGGACTCCGCAGAGACTTGTACGCGGCACACAGTGTGATTGTACCTTGCGCAGAGCTGCAAGTTTGTTCCCACATCCAAACGCTTTACCCCCCCCCCCCCCCCAATATGGCATGCTTCCATTTAAAGGACCACCACCAATAACACTTCTAATGACCTTCTACGGTGTGGATGGAAATCTTCCCACTGATGAACAGGAATGGACATCTATGTGTACCGTCTGCTGGTCTATGTGAGGGCAAATGAGGCTCACAGGTATCAGCGGAATTCCTCAAGGACAGGAAGTTACCTGGGCATCAAATTATAATCATCCCTTCTACAAAAATTTTTTCTTAAGTGTATCCAAACCTGAAACTTTTTTTTTTTAATTTGTAATAATGCTCAGATTTGTATTGCTGTCTGTGTCCCTGCTGGAAAGACTTACCCTCTCTATATGTCCCGGTCACCATTGTCATCAAGGACAGAAAGTAATCTAATAATCCAAAATGTTACAGTTGTCACCAGAACAGGAAAATAGGAGAACTCTTCCAGTAGGGACACCTGTTCTGGTTTCTCATTGGAAAAGGAGATTTCCCCTTACTTTGAGGCATAGCGCCCAACTGTCCTGGACTTTGAGGGACTGTCCCGGACTTTGAGGGACTGTCCCGGACTTTGAGGGACTTCCCTAATTTTGAGGGACTGGCCCTGATTTGGAACAAAGTTCCTCTGTCCCTCTTTCCTCCTTATTAGTCCCTCATTTTGATCTTAGCTATATAGGTGTATATAAAATGCACTATTTATCTTTCAAAAATTGTTTCCCTTTCATCCCATTTCTAAATTTATGCATTGGTAAATTTCAAAAACCAGTATAAAGTAATAGTACTAGTAAAAAAATAAAAATAAAAAAGCACTTGAGGGCTTATTTTTTCTTTCTTTTTTTAATGTATAATTCTCATTTAAGGGGGCGTGGCGGGGGTGTGTCCTATGCCTACATACTTTTCTTTCTTTTTTTATGTATAATTCTCCTTTAAGGGGGCGTGGCAGGGGTGTGTCCTATGCCTACATACTTTTACTAATAGGTGTCCCTCATTCCTATCTCAAAAAGTTGGGAGGTGTGGTTTGAGGCAGTACCGGGACAGGGTCCTCAAGCTCCCAGGGCAAGGATTCAGAACTGTGCCCCCACTGACTATTCATGCTGTAGTACCACTCTGTGTCTATGCTTTGCCCTCTTGCTTTACTGTGTCACAGCTCCCCAAATCATCACTGACTGTGGGAAATGTTGCATTTCATTTGGAAATGAAGGTCGCAGAGTCTGGAGGAGTAGTGGAGAGGCACAGAATCCAAGTTGCATGAGGTCCAGTGTGAAGTTTCCACAGTCAGTGATGATTTGGGGAGCCGTGTCATCTGCTGGTGTTGGCCCACTGTGTTTTATCAACTCCAAAGTCATTGCAACCCCCTAGCAGGAAATTCTAGAGCTCCTCATGTTTCCCTCTGCTGACCAGCTTTATGGAGATGCTGATTTCATTTTCCAGCAGGACTTGATACCGCCCACAATGCCAAATCTACCAATACCTGGTCACATGATCATGGGATCACTGTGCTTGATTGGCCAGCAAACTCACCGGACCTAAACCCCATAGAGAATCTGTGGGGTATTGTCAGGAGGAAGATGAGAGACACCAAACCCAACAATGCAGAGGAGCTGAAGGCCGCTATCAAAGCAACCTGGACTTCCATAACACCTCAGCCGTGCCACAGGCTGATCGCCTCCATGCCACGCCGCATTGATGAAGTAATTCATGCAAAAGGAGCCCCGACCAAGTACTGAGTGTATACCATACTGTACATGGACAGACTTCTCCTCCTATACTGTACATGGACAGACTTCTCCCCCTATACTGTACATGGACAGACTTCTCCTATACTGTACATGGACAGACTTCTCCTCCTATACTGTACATGGACAGACTTCTCCTCCTATACTGTACATGGACAGACTTCTCCTCCTATACTGTACATGGACAGACTTCTCATCCTATACTGTACATGGACAGACTTCTCCCCCTATACTGTACATGGACAGACTTCTCATCCTATACTGTACATGGACAGACTTCTCATCCTATACTGTACATGGACAGACTTCTCCTATACTGTACATGGACAGACTTCTCCTCCTATACTGTACATGGACAGACTTCTCCTCCTATACTGTACATGGACAGACTTCTCATCCTATACTGTACATGGACAGACTTCTCATCCTATACTGTACATGGACAGACTTCTCCCCCTATACTGTACATGGACAGACTTCTCATCCTATACTGTACATGGACAGACTTCCCCTCCTATACTGCACATGGACAGACTTCTCCCCCTATACTGTACATGGACAGACTTCTCCTCCTATACTGTACATGGACAGACTTCTCCCCCTATACTGTACATGGACAGACTTCTCCCCCTATACTGTACATGGACAGACTTCTCCTATACTGTACATGGACAGACTCCTCCTCCTATACTGTACATGGACAGACTTCTCCTCCTATACTGTACATGGACAGACTTCTCATCCTATACTGTACATGGACAGACTTCTCCCCCTATACTGTACATGGACAGACTTCTCATCCTATACTGTACATGGACAGACTTCTCCTCCTATACTGTACATGGACAGACTTCTCATCCTATACTGTACATGGACAGACTTCTCCTCCTATACTGTACATGGACAGACTTCTCCTCCTATACTGTACATGGACAGACTTCTCCTCCTATACTGTACATGGACAGACTTCTCCTCCTATACTGTACATGGACAGACTCCTCCTCCTATACTGTACATGGACAGACTTCTCATCCTATACTGTACATGGACAGACTTCTCCTCCTATACTGTACATGGACAGACTTCTCCCCCTATACTGTACATGGACAGACTTCTCCCCCTATACTGTACATGGACAGACTTCTCCCCCTATACTGTACATGGACAGACTTCTCCTCCTATACTGTACATGGACAGACTTCTCCTCCTATACTGTACATGGACAGACTTCTCCCCCTATACTGTACATGGACAGACTTCTCCCCCTATACTGTACATGGACAGACTTCTCCTCCTATACTGTACATGGACAGACTTCTTCTCCTATACTGTACATGGACAGACTTCTCCTCCTATACTGTACATGGACAGACTTCTCCCCCTATACTGTACATGGACAGACTTCTCCCCCTATACTGTACATGGACAGACTTCTCCTCCTATACTGTACATGGACAGACTTCTCCTCCTATACTGTACATGGACAGACTTCTCCTCCTATACTGTACATGGACAGACTTCTCCTCCTATACTGTACATGGACAGACTTCTCCCCCTATACTGTACATGGACAGACTTCTCCTCCTATACTGTACATGGACAGACTTCTCATCCTATACTGTACATGGACAGACTTCTCCTCCTATACTGTACATGGACAGACTTCTTCTCCTATACTGTACATGGACAGACTTCTCATCCTATACTGTACATGGACAGACTTCTCCTATACTGTACATGGACAGACTTCCCATCCTATACTGTACATGGACAGACTTCTCATCCTATACTGTACATGGACAGACTTCTCCTATACTGTACATGGACAGACTTCTCCTCCTATACTGTACATGGACAGACGTCTCACCCTATACTGTACATGGACAGACTTCTCATCCTATACTGTACATGGACAGACTTCTCCCCCTATACTGTACATGGACAGACTTCTCCCCCTATACTGTACATGGACAGACTTCTCATCCTATACTGTACATGGACAGACTTCTCCCCCTATACTGTACATGGACAGACTTCTCCTCCTATACTGTACATGGACAGACTTCTCCTATACTGTACATGGACAGACTTCTCCTCCTATACTGTACATGGACAGACTTCTCCTATACTGTACATGGACAGACTTCTCCTCCTATACTGTACATGGACAGACTTCTCCTCCTATACTGTACATGGACAGACTTCTCCTCCTATACTGTACATGGACAGACTTTTCACTAAGACAACATTTCTGTATTATAAATACTTTTTTTTTATTAGTCTTATGTAATATTCTAATATTCTGAGATGCTGAATTTTGGGGTGTCACTCGCTGGAAGCCATAATTATCAACATTAAAAGAAAGAAATGCATGAAATCTATCACTCTGTGTGTAACATCTATATAAAATAGAGGAGTTTTACTTTTTGAATTGAATTACTGAAATAAATTAACTTTTTGTTGATATTCTAATTTTATGAGATACTCCTGTAAGTCCCAGATAATAAGAAGAACAATAATAATATCTGAGCACCACAAACTGAAAACGTTATTTAGTTCATTTTTAATTTGCAAAGCAAAGCATCCATCCATGTCTCCATGCTTTATTTTGTTGAGAAATCACTTTGAAATAACCCTCTCTAGCATTTCTGGCCGTGTCCATCTTCAATAAGGGCAGATGATTCATGCAGCATTTACTTCCAGGAATCCATCTACTCTTAGCTCAGGCATGCAGGCAGGAGGATGTGCTTAGCAAAGAAAGCCCCTCTTCCCACGAAGACTCCTGGGACGTACAGTGCTTTGCGAAAGTATTCAGCCCCCTTGAACTTTTCGACCTTTTGCCACATTTCAGGCTTCAAACATAAAGATATAAAACTGTAATTTTTTGTGAAGAATCAACAACAAGTGGGACACAATCATGAAGTGGAACGAAATTTATTGGATATTTCAAACTTCTTTAAGAAATAAAAAAGTGAAAAATTGGGCGTGCAAAATTATTCAGCCCCCTTAATTTAATACTTTGTAGCTCCACCTTTTGCTGCGATTACAGCTGTAAGTCGCTTGGGGTATGTCTCTATCAGTTTTTCACATCGAGAGACTGAAATTTTTTTTTTTGAAAGGTGTTTATTTAAAATTTTTTCATAACAGTAACAAAAAGAAAACACAAGGGCAACATTGCCCATAAAACAAGTGTAAGGCAAGCATGTAAATTACACAAGGGTATCAGAAGACACCTTAACCTAACACCACAGAAGGGGGGGGAAGGGGGGGGGAATAGATATGTGCCTAACGGCCCAAAACAAGGGGGGGAAGGGGAAGAAATGGGATGCGTACCACAAAGAGCCAGGAGGGCCAAGCAACTGCGAGGCTATACTCCCAACCGGTTGTCACATAGATGGGGGGGGGGGAAGGAGAAAGGAACATACCAACAAGACTTACCATACCATACACACCCACACATCCACAATCACACACCATCCCCTACCTCCAGGTACCCACCCCCCAAGATAAGGGGGGGGGGGGGTATAGAACAAACAACTCATGTAATAAAACAAATATAAACCGCATAACATCCGGGGCTACTCAGACTCAGTAGAGACTGAAATTTTTGCCCATTCCTCCTTGCAAAACAGCTCGAGCTCAGTGAGGTTGGATGGAGAGCGTTTGTGAACAGCAGTTTTCAGTTCTTTCCACAGATTCTCGATTGGATTCAGGTCTGGACTTTGACTTGACCATCCTAACACTTGGATATGTTTATTTGTGAACCATTCCATTGTAGATTTTGCTTTATGTTTTGGATCATTGTCTTGTTGGAAGACAAATCTCCGTCCCAGTCTCAGGTCTTTTGCAGACTCCATCAGGTTTTCTTCCAGAATGGTCCTGTATTTGGCTCCATCCATCTTCCCATCAATTTTAACCATCTTCCCTGTCCCTGCTTAAGAAAAGCAGGCCCAAACCATGATGCTGCCACCACCATGTGTGACAGTGGAGATGGTGTGTTCAGGGTGATGAGCTGTGTTGCTTTTACGCCAAACATAACGTTTTGCATTGTTGCCAAAAAGTTTGATTTTGGTTTCATCTGAGCAGAGCCCCTTCTTCCACATGTTTGGTGTCTCCCAGGTGGCTTGTGCCAAACTTTAAATGACACTTTTTATGGATGTCTTTAAGAAATGGCTTTCTTCTTGCCACTCTTCCATAAAGGCCAGATTTGTGCAGTATACGACTGATTGTTGTCCTATGGACAGAGTCTCCCACCTCAGCTGTAGATCTCTGCAGTTCATCCAGAGTGATCATGGGCCTCTTGGCTGCATCTCTGATCAGTCTTCTCCTTGTATGAGCTGAAAGTTTAGAGGGACGGCCAGGTCTTCGTAGATTTGCAGTGGTCTGATACTCCTTCCATTTCAATATTATCGCTTGCACAGTGCTCCTTGGGATGTTTAAAGCTTGGGAAATCTTTTTGGATCCAAATCTGGCTTTAAACTTCTCCACAACGGTATCTCGGACCTGCCTGGTGTGTTCCTTGTTCTTCATGATGCTCTCTGCGCTTAAAACTGACCTCTGAGACTATCACAGTGCAGGTGCATTTATACGGAGACTTGATTACACACAGGTGGATTCTATTTATCATCATTAGTCATTTAGGTCAACATTGGATCATTCAGAGATCCTCACTGAACTTCTGGAGAGAGTTTGCTGCACTGAAAGTAAAGGGGCTGAATAATTTTGCACGCCCAATTTTTCAGTTTTTTATTTGTTAACAAAGTTTGAAATATCCAATAAATTTTGTTCCACTTCATGATTGTGTCCCACTTGTTGTTGATTCTTCACAAAAAATTACAGTTTTATATCTTTATGCTTGAAGCCTGAAATGTGGCAAAATGTCGCAAAGTTCAAGGGGGCCAAATACTTTTGCAAGGCACTGTATGACATCATTTTGGCCTAGGCCAGAAACCAGGAAGTAACTGAAGAAATGTAAAAAAAAAAAAGTTTAAAAAAAGTAAATATAATCTCCCTTCCTATCAGTTTACTAATTATAGCAGTATAAGGGGTAAAAATAGTTAAAGTGGATTGAGAGAGTTTAGTTCCGCCTTAACTACTCCATCCACAGAAAAGGTTTTGGCTGGAGATCCTTGAACATGATTATTAGGAGATGAAGTCTGATAACCGATGACAGGAGAAGATGAAGGTTGTAGTAGATCACAATCATCGTTTTCTGTGGAATGTATATCCGGCAATAATATATATTTGTCATTTTTGTATCACTTTCATTCACTTTCACTTTCATGTATTATTTATCACTTTTATATCACTTTTTACATCTTCACTCCTCATTGTCTCCCAAATAATTGGAACGTTTATCAATGAATGTTACTGAAGACTGTTCTGCGTCATCCACCGTGTCCCGAGGTCTCTGTGATCACATCTCCTGTGCCGTGTTACAAAGTATCAGAATACATCTAAGAATATTTCTTTGTACATGGAGCGATTTGTATCCATGCATTGCAGGCCAGGAACCATCACCCACTCCTCGACCATACCAAGCCACATGTCCTCATCAAGGGATGGTAACTTTGATGGGGGAACTCCTCTCCCAGCAAAGCACCTTTTCCCCATGTTGATGAAGACAAGGACCTTTTCAGTAAAGCCGGCCACAGATGTTCCGAATCTCGCTTGCTTCAGCAGGAACCTGCCTAGATTCGAACCATGTATGGGCAGGCTGAATGTACCCATGATCGATCAACTTGAGTGCAGGCAGCCTGCCGGATTTTACATGAGATTATTGCAAGTGGCAACCCCCCCACCAATAGAACGCAATGGCTCTGTGGGGGGGGGGGGGGAGAAAGACACTGGGGAAGAAGAGAGGAGGGAAGAAAGGGAGGGGGGGAGAGGGTTAGAGAGAAAGAGGGAAAGGAGGGGGGAGAGAGACTGGGAGGGGGGAAGGGGAGGAGAGGCAGAGACGGAGTGGGGGAAAGGAGGGAGAGGGGGGAGAGAGAGGGGGGGGAGAGGGGTAGAGAGAAAGAGAGAGGGGGAGAGAAAGAGAAGGGAGGGATAGAGGGGGAAGGGGGAGAGAAAGAGAGGGGAGGGAGAGAAGGGGAAGGGGGAGAGAGAGAGACTGGGAAGGGGGAGAGAGAAAGAGGAAGGAGGGAGGGAGAGAGAGAGGGGGGAGAGGCGTAGAGAGAAAGAGAGAGGGGGAGAAAGAGGGGACTGGGGAGGGAGGGAGAGAGAGACTGGAGAGGGATGGAGGGAGGGAGAGAGAGGGGAAGGAGGCAGAGAGAGATAGAGGGGGAGAGAGAGAGGGGGGAGGGGTAGAGAGAGAGGGTGGTAGAAAGAAAGGGGGAAGAGAGAGATGAGGGAGGGAGAGAGGGGGGAGATAAAGACTGGGGAGGGAGGGAGAGAAAGACTGGGGAGAGAGATCCGGGAGAGAGAGGGAAAGAGGGGGAAAGAGAGAGGGGGGAGAGGGGTAGAGAGAAAGAGAAGGGAGGGAGAGAGAGGGGAGAGAGACTGGGGAGGGAGGAAGAGAGGGGGGAAGGGAGAGAGAGAGGGGAGGGAGGGAGGGGGAGAGAGACTGGGGTGGGAGGAAGAGAGGGGGGAAGGGGAGAGAGAGGGGAGGGAGGGAGGGAGGGGGAGAGAGACTGGGGAGGGAGGAAGAGAGGGGGGAAGGGGAGAGAGGGGTAGAGGGAAAGGGGGAGGAAGAGAGAGAGGGGAGGGAGAGAGAAAGGGGAGGGAGGGAAAGAGGGGGAGAGAGACTGGGGAGGGAGGAAGAGAGGGGGGAAGGGGGGAGAGAGGGGTAGAGGGAAAGAGAAGGGGGGAGGGAGAGAAAGTCAGAAGATGAGGTAAAGCCGGCCATAGATGCGATGATTTTCTTTCCTGCATCCTGTGGAAAATTGCTTGATTTTCACATTATCATTGACTGTGTGAATCAACCAATTATCTTTTCTACAACCTGTGGCTGCAGGGAAGAAAATCACTCAGTTTTTGGCCAGCCTAAGTCCCACACCCACTGGGCCAGGGTTGTGGGGGTCAGCAGGTGGGGGATTTTAACAATAAAGGGGTCCCAGATCCCACCTTTTCCCCCAGCTGGCAGCCGAGACGAGTCACTGGTTGTTAGGATGCCAGCGGGTGCCAACTCCTAAATGCACTAAATTTGACCACAACTCATTCAAAACACGTTAAAAACATGAAATTCGCTTTTGAAAAACGCAAAGCGCATTTTTAGGCACATCAGTGTGAGAGGGCCGATAGAAAAGACAAAGTATCACCATAGGGGTGACTGGATCTCTATGTAATATTATCTCTGTAACTGTTAGTAATATAAAACTGCGATCCCAACGCCTGAGTCGCAGTTTCGGTAACATTGACCAATCTTCCCGTCCTTCGCTCCTAATGTCACCGCCTGATGACACAATTCAATAATCTATAAACAATCGCTGATATTTCTGGATTACAAACCTGATTGTAAGAATATAATAAAAATGTAACTTTAAAAAAAAAGAAAGAAAATACAAATGTATCCAAAATGTAAATGATCTCTCAAAAACAATCACTTCATTGATCTGAATTATGATCAGATCTCCCAAAACACACAGATATTTAATCGATCAATTAGAAGTGATTACCAACATTCCACCACAGCCGATCACCTTGGAAGGCTCTCAATCAATCTTCATCTGATCAATCATCGTCACTGAATGGATTGGATGGAGGATCTTTGATTTTATTGTAGTTGTACTGAATAACGGATTGTATAATATTGATTATGTGTGTGGTGGGGATTCGGAGCGCAGTCTGTGCAATCGGGTGATGTGATTGCATCTAGTGGAGGGGGAAAATGGCTGCGAGAACATCCAAAACAGATGTGAGCGTTCTTCTGATGTGTTTCACAATCGCAGCGTAGGAAATTGAATTGCACGCCGGGACCTCAACCACATTCTGTAATTTTAAACGCATGTGATTGCACGGCCTGGAAAGGAACGCATTGAATGCCAAATCTGAGATTTTCCACCCAGCCCTTCCCAGCCTGCAATGGCTGAACACAAAGTCAGATGTTTTATTATTGAATTCTGTTGATGGGTTGTCACTTATTTCTATCGGAGGTACTCTGTGTGACTGGGGGTACCGCCGGCTCTGGGGGTCCAGGCTATGTATCTACTACCTCTGTTATAGTGTGTGTATTGTAGAGTTTACCTCCATCTACACATCATTTCTCTGATTACAGAGCTTCCCCAGACAGGATGACATCTCCAGGGGGGAGGGGGGGAGCGTGGCCCCCGGGGGCCCTGTCACAGCCTGTTTGTGCCAACTTGTCCATGCAGCTTGTATCAAGATCAAAAGCCGTAAATTGGCCAGAATGTGTGACAGGGTGTCAGGATAAGTCGTGTCAGAGGGGCCGAGGATTACCGTCTTATTCCTCCACCGTTACAAATCCGTCCGCCGCTCCGCCCACCATGACAATGAATGCCAGGATGTAACCGGAGGGCTCAGACACAACCACAGCAAAACTATTATGTAGAGTTATTTAGAGGGCTGCGTTCTCAGTGATGTCACCGCTCTCTAGTGAAAGGATAGGCTGCGTTCTCAGTGATGTCACCGCTCTCTAGTGAATGGATAGGCTGCATTCTCAGTGATGTCACCGCTCTCTAGTGAATGGATAGGCTGCGTTCTCAGTGATGTCATCGCTTTCTAGTGAAAGGATAGGCTGCATTCTCAGTGATGTCACCGCTCTCTAGTGAATGGATAGGCTGCATTCTCAGTGATGTCACCGCTCTCTAGTGAATGGATAGGCTGCATTCTCAGTGATGTCATCGCTTTCTAGTGAAAGGATAGGCTGCATTCTCAGTGATGTCACCGCTCTCTAGTGAATGGATAGGCTGCATTCTCAGTGATGTCACCGCTCTCTAGTGAATGGATAGGCTGCATTCTCAGTGATGTCACCGCTCTCTAGTGAATGGATAGGCTGCATTCTCAGTGATGTCACCGCTCTCTAGTGAATGGATAGGCTGCATTCTCAGTGATGTCACCGCTCTCTAGTGAATGGATAGGCTGCATTCTCAGTGATGTCACCGCTCTCTAGTGAATGGATAGGCTGCATTCTCAGTGATGTCACTGCTCTCTAGTGAATGGATAGGCTGCATTCTCAGTGATGTCACCGCTCTCTAGTGATTGGATAGGCTGCGTTCTCAGTGATGTCACCGCTCTCTAGTGAATGGATAGGCTCCATTCTCAGTGATGTCACCGGTCTCTAGTGAATGGATAGGCTGCATTCTCAGTGATGTCATCGCTCTCTAGTGATTGGATAGGCTGCATTCTCAGTGATGTCATCGCTCTCTAGTGATTGGATAGGCTGCATTCTCAGTGATGTCACCGCTCTCTAGTGAATGGATAGGTTTCATTCTCAGTGATGTCACCGCTCTCTAGTGAATGGATAGGTTTCATTCTCGGTGATGTCACCGCTCTCTAGTGATTGGATAGGCTGCGTTCTCAGTGATGTCACCGCTCTCTAGTGAATGGATAGGCTGCATTCTCAGTGATGTCACCGCTCTCTAGTGAATGGATAGGTTTCATTCTCGGTGATGTCACCGCTCTCTAGTGATTGGATAGGCTGCGTTCTCAGTGATGTCACCGCTCTCTAGTGAATGGATAGGTTTCATTCTCGGTGATGTCACCGCTCTCTAGTGATTGGATAGGCTGCGTTCTCAGTGATGTCACCGCTCTCTAGTGATTGGATAGGCTGCGTTCTCAGTGATGTCACCGCTCTCTAGTGAATGGATAGGCTGCATTCTCAGTGATGTCACCGCTCTCTAGTGAATGGATAGGTTTCATTCTCGGTGATGTCACCGCTCCCTAGTGATTGGCTAAGCTGCATTCTCTGAGATGTCACCGCTCTCTAGTGAATGGATAGGCTGCATTCTCAGTGTTGTCACCGGTCTCTAGTGAATGGATAGGCTGCATTCTCAGTGTTGTCACCGGTCTCTAGTGAATGGATAGGCTGCATTCTCAGTGTTGTCACCGGTCTCTAGTGATTGGATAGGCTCCATTCTCAGTGTTGTCACCGGTCTCTAGTGAAGGGACAGGCTGCATTCTCACAGATGTCACCGCTCTCTAGTGATTGGATAGGCTGCATTCTCAGTGATGTCACCGCTCTCTAGTGATTGGATAGGCTGCATTCTCAGTGATGTCACTGTTCTCTAGTGATTGGATAGGCTGATATAGATAGGCTTATATGATATTGCATCTAGAGATGTATTGTACAGTAATTGGATATATTGGGGTATTTCTGCTCACAGGGAAGAGCCGGTGGAATTTGTTGGGGGGGGGGGGGGTTGGATTAGCTTCACGTATGGCTGCAGGTTGTATCTGCCTGCGGGGGGTTCCTGGGCGTCGGCTATGAATGAGAATTTTATTGCTTGCACAGGTACAAATTTTGTAATTACATCTGACAACCGGGAGAGTTCCTGAGGTCAGCAGCGTGTTTGGGGGACATGCAGCCATCTGCAGACATTGTGCAATCTTCTCACTGAGCTCGGGCCAGAGAGAAGAACAAAGTATACAGAAATATATTACATTGTTACCTTGTATACCTGAGGCGCACCAGGCAGGGGCCCGGGGCCCCAATGTTCAGGGGCAGAATTGTTTCAGCTATATCTCTGCCCAGTTTTTTTGTGATTATCACTTTTATGTAGATTTGAGTTTATTGGATATCCATTAAAAAAAATAAATAAAAAAATTACCTAAAATTTGTATCTATCGTACCTAAAGAAAAATAAACTTCAGATCCACATTGGCCCCAGACCTGGAGGGATAACAACTCCCAGTATGGACAGCTACACAGGATGCTGGGAGTTGTGGTTCCTCATCTATATTTGGGGGAGGTCTATTGTTGCTAGTGGGGGATCTGTTGTTGCTGGAGACGGTCTATTAATCCTGGGGGGTATTTTGTTGCAGGGGGTCTATTGTTTCTGGGGAGGTCTATTACTACTGGTGGGGGATCTATTGTTGCTGGAGGGGTCAGAAAATGTTGGGAGGGACTTTTATTTGAGTGAGGGGGGTCTATTGATGCTGGGTAGTATTTAGTTGCTGGAGGTCTATTACTGCTGGTGGGGAGGGCTATTGTTGCAAAAAGGGGTCAATTGTTGGCAGTGATCTGATTTTGAGGGAGGGGGTCCATTGATGCTTGGGAGTATATTGTTGCAGGGGGTTTATTTTTTTCTGGGGAGGTCTATTACTGCTGGTGGGGATCTATTGTTGCTGGAGGGCGGTCAATTATTGTTGGGAGGGATCTACTGTTAAGGGATAGGTCTATTGATGCTGGGAAGTATTTTGTTGGAGGGGGTCTATTGTTGCTGGGTTGGTCCATATTTGCTGGTGGGGGGTCTATTGTTGCTGGGGGGTGTCAATTGTTGTTAGGAGAGATCTGCTTTTGAGGGATGGGTCTATTGATGCTGGGGAGTTTTTTTTTTTGTTAGGGGGTCTAATGTTTCTGGTGAGGTCTGTTGTTGCTGGAGGGGGGTCAATTGTTGTTGGGAGGGATTTACTGTTGAGAGATGGGTCTATTGTTGCTGGGGAGTATTTTATTGCAGATGGGCTATTTTTGCTGGGGAGGTATATTGTTGTTGGGAGTGGGTCCATTGTTGCTGGGGGAGGAGCGGGGGTAGCATCTGTTATTGCTGAAAGCATCTATATTTGCTGGGGAGGTATATTGTTATTGGGAGTGGGTCTATTGTTGCTGGGGGGTTGTTATTGCTGGAAGGATCTATTGTTGCTGGGGGGTATATTGTTTTTGGGAGTGGGTCTATTGTTGCTGGGGGGTGTTATTGCTGGAAGGATCTATTGTTGCGTGGGAGGTACATTGTTATTAACATTGGGTCTATTGTTGCTGAAAGGGGGGTTGTTATTGCTGGAAGGATGTTTTGTGGTTGTGGAGGTATATTGTTATTGGGAATGGGTCTATTGTTGCTGGAAGGATCTATTACTGAGGAGTTATATCGTCATTGGGAGTGGGCCTATTGGGGGGTTGTTATTGCTGGAAGGATCTATTGTTGCTGGGAAAGTATGTTGTTTTTAGGAGTGAGTCTATTTTTGCTGAGGGGGTTTATTGTTGGAAGGATCTATTGTTGCTGGGAAGGTAATTGATATTGGGAGTTGGTCTATTGTTGCTGGGGGATCTGTTATTGCTGAAAGGATCTATTGCTGCTGAGAAGGTATATTGATTATATGAGTGGGTCTGTTGTTGCTGGGGGGGGGGGGTTATTGTTGGAAGTATCTATTGTTGCTGGGGAGGTATATTGTTATTGGGAGTGAGTCTATTGTTGCTTGGGGGATTTGTTATTGCTGGAAGGATCTCTTGTTACTGGGGAGGTATATTGTTATTTCGAGTAGATTTATTATTGCTGGGGGGATGTTATTGTTGGAAGGATCTATTGTTGCTGGGGAGGTGTATTGTTATTGGGAGTGGGTCTATTGTTGCTGGGGGGTGTTATTGTTGGAAGGATCTATTGTTGCTGGGGAGGTATATTGTTATTGGGAGTGGGTCTATTGTTGCTGGGGGGTGTTATTGCTGGAAGGATCTATTGTTACTGGGGAGGTATATTTTTATTGGGCGTGAGTCTATTGTTGCCGGGGGGTCTATTATTTGCTAGAAGGATCTATTGTTGCTGGCTGCATGGGATCTGTTATACTTTTATTGTTATCATTAACAAATTCCATACAAATAATACTTGGTTCTGTACTCTCTAAAAGGGGTGGTACTGGGAGGTGGGAAGGGGCGGTACTGGGAGTTGGGAAGGGGTGTGAGCAAGGGGCGGTGCTCAGAGGTAAGTAGGGGGCGGAGACAAGGGGTAACTCAGAAGGGGGAGGAGTTCCTGCACCTATTCTCTAAGACAGGGATCCTCAAACTACGACCCTCCAGCTGTTGCAGAACTACACATCCCAGGAGGCATTGTAATACTCTGACATTCACAGACATGACTAGGCATGATGGGAATTGTAGTTCCTGAACAACTGGAGGGCCGTAGTTTGATACCTCTGCTGCTCTGAGAGAAAAGCCCCGATTATCATCAATATTTTCCCAGAAATCCTCGGCATGAAACGTGGACAGACTTGTGCTTTATTATTATTATTACAAAGAGACAGGAAGATACATCCAGCATAATAATGATGGCGTTTCTCATGCATAAAGCCCAGACCATGCACCCGCAAAATGTCTGAGGGCCACACCGGGCCCCTATGACTTAGAAGAGGAAGTGATGGGGGTCTAGCTGTGCTTTCTTTATACACGGTGTCACAGGACCGCCCCTTTTATCAGGGAGGAGTTATTACATTAGGAAACCTGTAACTGCATAGAAAAAGAATGAGAATGAAGCCGTTATAAAAAACAATACGTTTCCCTTTTCTGATCTCCTCTTCCCCCGGCCGGGCTCCGGCCGCTATAAATTCCTCATTTACTTTAAAGCGGAGTTCCGGCTGAATTATTATTATTATTTTTTTTTTTAAAACACCCCCGGTATAGTCAGGGCTCGTACATTTACACTGAGATATCCTGTACACTGCCCCCCGTTTTTTTGTGCAGCATGTCTCACTTTATTCTTCTCCTGTACAGAGCGCGCCCATCTGCAGTCTGCGCATCTGAAGCCGCACTGTTCTTCTTCCGGGATTCCGCGCATGCTGGCTACCCAGCATGCACCTCCCGTTCTCGCGCATGCGCAGTGAGTCCCACAGCTTGCTACGAGCCGGAATGTCCATTGACTCCTTGGATTGATGACACTCCTCCCAGGAGCAAAGCAGGAAATTATGTAGGTGGGTGCGGCTTAATAAAGAGGAAGTGAAGAGATTTTTCAGCAAAAAATAAGGCAAAGGAACCAAAAAAAAAAGAAAAAAAATCGTTTTTAGCATGTAAAAAAGTTATGCATGATGGGAAGTGTAAAATGTGGCCGGAACCCCACTTTAAGCCATCTTGCAAACACCTCCAGCACTATATGAGCGGAGGCGTGTCAGCGCCCCCATTTGGTAGTGCATGATTCTCCAACTGACTTTCTATTGGCTAGAGAAGGTCACATGATATGGGCTCAGCTAAGGTCACCTGTGCACATGCTGTCTGACACGTCGCTGGCCTGGAGGCGTGTTTTCTATATTTTGGGTCTTTTAGCATTGCCAATGACAAGGAAGGAGAACGGGGTGAGGGGGCTAATATAATGGGAGGAATGTGAACTATGGGGGGGGGGGGGGGGCAATAGAGACCCTTCACTGGCCTTTGTGCTTTAGTTCTGTGCTTCAACAAAAAAGTTCCCTCCAGTGGTGATCGTCCAATCAGGACTCAGCTGATGACATCCGTTGTGCGTCTGTGTCCCCTTCAATAACAGTAATGAAGTTATTATTCCCATCCAGTCTGTACCGGTCCGGGGTGCAGCGTGCGTTTCTAAAGTTTTTGGTGCAATATATAAAAGTCCGTCATTGGAAGACATCAAAGGTGTTTGTGCTCTGCAAGGAAGACATTGAATATTTATTCCCTCCTCCACGCTCTCCCAGCGGGCGACTCCACTCAGATCCGCGGTCTATAGATAGCTCCGCCCTCTATTACTATCGACCCAATCCCATCTATTGCCTAATCTTCGGCCGCTGGCCGCATACGTCACCGCAAACTCAGTCCATCAGGCCGCAGGGTGAAATGCTGCTTGCTGAAATAGAGCAAAGTCAGATTAGTTGTGTGTTAATGAAAGAAAAGTAAGAATATTATTAATAATAAAAAAATAATAATAATAATATATAAATCTTGAATTAAAAAAATATTATTATAAATATCATTAATTAAACAATAACATTAATAATAATGAATATTAATATATAGATCCTAAGTAATAATATATAGATCCCGAATAAAAATAATAATATTAGTAATACTAATAATATTAATAATAATAAACATATAGATCCTAAATAATAATAATAATATATAGATCCTAAATAATAATATATAGATCCTGAATAAAAATAATAATATTAGTAATACTAATAATATTAATAATAATAAACATATAGATCCTAAATAATAATAATAATATATAGATCCTAAATAATAATACAAATAATAGTATATAGATCCTGAATAATAATAATATATAGATCCTGAATTAAAAACAATATTATTATTAATAATAATAATATATAGATCCTGAATAATAATAAATAGTATATAGATCCTGAAAAATATTAGTACTGTATAGATATTAAATAATAATAATAATATATAGATCCTGAATACAAATAAAAATAATAGTAATAATAAATAACATATGGATCCATAATAATAATAAATATAGCCTAAATAATAATAATAATAATATATAGATCCTGAATAATAATAATAATATATAGATCCTGAATACAAATAAAAATAATAGTAATAATAAATAACATATGGATCCATAATAATAATAATAATAAATATAGCCTAAATAATAATAATAATAATAATAATAATAATAATAATATATAGATCCTGAATAATAATAATATATAGGTCCTGAACTAAAAAAAAAAACATATTATTATTAATAATAACCAATAAAAAAAAACATTTTGTTGCAGGGGATGCCAGAAATCTGACTTGTGTCTTGGGAAAATTGGGGAGCCAATCACACAAGCAGGAAATGTTTCTGGGGGGTGTGGTCAGTACGCATTATGTGTACAGAGTGCCTCCAGGCGGCCATATTGCATTTTACAGAAAATTACAGTGGCTGCCAATTGAAAAGAAAAGGTAAATAACATTCAATTACAATATGACTTGTGTCGCAATTGTATACGCTAGATTATTTTTTCTTTGTTTGCTATTTTGTTTGCTAAGCAGATTACAGCAGAATCGCATCGCGTTTGGGGTACCATTAAAAAAATAATTGTACCCAATGACATTTCACACACTCTCAGGCTCAATCATGGCAATTCTACCCGCGATTTCATATCACAAGATGCGAGCAGGGCCTCAGGGCGCATGTAGGCCGGTGTTTTCAATCTCCTTAAATTGCAGGAAAAAGCTGCCCTTAAGTTGCAACTGCACCGCATTTATATGGGGCCGAATGTGTCTGAAAGAAGGCACAGCAGGTGAAACGCAGCCCCAGACATGGTCACTGGCCCGTCCCCCGTAGATGTCATTGTTGATGAAACGCGTAGGGCGTGGCTTTAAGGCTACGTCATCACGCATGCCGAACCGCAAGTGAGAGAAGGGTTTCCAAACCTACAACACATTATATGGGCTTTTATCAGCTTAAACATAAAGGTGATTGTAGCCATCCTGTTAATAAACATTGCATTTTATTTAATGGACTTCACTATGGGAGCTCTTGTATTGATTTATTTCCGAGTTCACATGAGATCCAATGCCTGTTACCAACATCTTCACCTTTGATGACCATCCACATCCACCTGCCTGCCTGAGCCTGTCTGACCACTACAATCTGTGCGCATATGGATCTGGTAAGAGGCGTGTTGAAGGGTGCTGCTGGCGGTGATCCCTATTCAGCTTTACGTTTGCACTTTATAGAAGATTTCTTCACTTTATTGGACTTTTGTTACACTTTTTCCACATATATATTTTTTCATATGTATATTTTTTTAAATCTTTTATATGTTTGCTCTGATTTGAGTATCATTTATGTTTTTTATGTCACTGCCCATTCAGTACACTCTAGCGCTGCTTTTTATGTTATTTAAAGTTGCCTGACTGGTATCACAGTTATCAAGTGGCTGCTTTTCATATTATTTTCCTGAGCGTGGATATTTCTTGTTTTATGCAGCCCCAGACATGTCCCCTGCACCGCGCCATTGGGGTAAATGGGAATCTGTCTACATGAGCCCTAAAAAAAAAATACCCCCCTGCATGCGTGTGATTTAGCGGAGAACAGGATCACATTGGCCTCACATACGCCGCCCCAGACGTGAGCACATTCCTGGCTGGACCAACCACTCATTTGTTTCTTCTTCTACACATACAGTATCTCACAAAAGTAAGTACACCCCTCCCATTCTATCTTTTCATATGACAACACTGAAGAAATCAGACTTTGCTACAATGTAAAGTAGTGAGTGTACAGCTTGTATAACAGTGTAAATTTACTGTCCCCTCAAAATAACTCAACACACAGCCATTAATGTCTAAACCGCTGGCAACAAAAGTCAGTACACCCCTAAGTGACAATGTCCAAATTGGGCCCAATTAGCCATTTTCCCTCCCCGGTGTCATGTGACTCAGTGTTACAAGGTCTCAGGTGTGAATGGGGGGCAGGTGTGTTAAATTTGGTGTTATCGCTCTCACTCTCTCATACTGGTCACTGGAAGTTCAACATAACACCCTTAACTCTCTGAAAATCTGAAAAAAGAATTGTTGCTCTACATGAAGATGGCCTAGGCTATAAGAAGATTGCCAAGACCCTGAAACTGAGCTGCAGCACAGTAGCCAAGATCATACAGCGGTTTAACAAGATGGTTGACGCTCAAGGCCAAGAAGCTCAGCGTCATACCCAGAGGTTGTCTTTGGGAAATAGATGTATGAGTGCTACCAGCATTGCTGCAGAGGTTGAAGGGGTGGGGGAGGGGTCAGCCTGTCAGTGCTCAGACCATACGCCGCACACTGCATCAAATTGGTCTGCATGGCTGTCATCCCAGAAGGAAGCCTCTTCTAAAGATGATGCACAAGAAAGCCAGCAAACAGTTTGCTGAAGACAAGCAGACTAAGGACATGGATTACTGGAACCATCTCCTGTGCTCTGATGAGACCAAGATAAACTTATTTGGTGTCAGATGGTGTCAGGCGTGTGTGGGGGCAACCAGGTGAGGAGTACAAAGACAAGTGTGTCTTCCTACAGTCAAGCATGGTGGTGGGAGTGCCATGGTCTGGGGCTGCATGAGTGCTGCCGGCACTGGGGAGCTACAGATCATTGAGGGAACCATGAATGCCAACATGTACTGTGACATACTGAAGCAGAGCATGATCCCCTCCCTTCAGAGACTGGGCCACAGGGCAATATTCCAACATAACGACCCCAAACACAGCTTCAAGATGACCACTGCCTTGCTAAAGAAGCTGAGGGTAAAGGTGATGGACTGGCCAAGCATGTCTCCAGACCTAAACCCTATTGAGCATCTGTGGGGCATCCTCAAACAGAAGGTGGAGGAGGGGAAGGTCTCTAACATCCACCAGCTCTGTGATGTCATCATGGAGGAGGGGAAGAGGACTCCAGTGACAACCTGTGAAGCTCTAGTGAACTTCATGCCCAAGAGGGTTAAGGCAGTGCTGGAAAATAATGGCGGCCACACAAAATATTGACACTTTGGGCCCAATTTGGACATTTCCACTTAGGGGTGTATATGGCAGCTGATTGTTTGATACAGTCGCAATCATCGGACAATTTTTTTTATCCTGCATAGATGGCGACCCCACCGGGAGATCTGCACCCCTCCCCCCCAGGAATTTGGGAATGTTTGGGACACAAAAGAGTCAGAAAACTTGGCGCGACACAAAGCTCTTCTTATTCTGCCTTTTGTGTGCGGCGATGGCAAGTACCGGGGGCGGCCGATGTCAAACGCCACGCTTTTCAGGAAAGTGCTCCAGATTGGCGTCTTCGGTGAGAAAAGGATTAAATCCGAGAATGAAACCCACGAGGCTGCCTCCCCCACCCCCGCCGCCGGGGCTGAGAGCCGCCATTGTCCGCTGATTCCCCAGCTTCTAATTTATGGAAATCTATTTGTGTCTCAGAATTCCTCCGAATGGCCAACTAACTGAGAAGAGCCAGGGAGAGCCTCAGGAATGACACGGCTTCCGCAAGAGGACGGAGGAGCAACACTGAGAGTTCTCACTGCACCAAAAATCCGGACATCATGGCCAAATACATTGGAGTCAACTGGGAAGGGGACATGAAAGGGGATGGGGGGGGGTGTATGGGGCAGGGGCTCTCAAACTTTTGTTTTATTTTGTTTTATTTTGTTTGTTTTTTTTTTAACTTTAATCACCATTATTATTATTAACAACAAAACAACAACCTTCCACATCGAGTGTCCCGGGGGTGAAGAGTGGGGGGATGGGCTGATCAGAAAATGGGGAGTGTTAGAGTTGATGTTATGGTGAGTACTAGTCTTCAATTAGGGTTATTAGTAGGGATAGGGTTAGTGTTAGGGTCAGAATTAGGGAAAGGGTTAGTGTTAGGATTATGGTTAGTATTGGGATTAGTGTTAGGATCCGAATTAGGGATAGGGTTAGTGTTAGATAGTAATTAGGTTTAGTGTTAGGGTATTATTAGTGATAGGTTTAGTATTAGGATTAGAATTAGTGATAGGGTTAGTATTAGGATTAGAATGAGTGATAGGGTTAGTGTTAGGGTTATGGTTAGTATTAGGATTAGTATTAGGGATATGGTTAGTATTAGGATTAAAATTAGAGATAGGATTAGTGTTAGGGTTATGGTGGTTAGGATTAGAATTAAGGATAGGGTTAGTGTTATGGTTAGTATTAGGATTAGAATTAGGGATAGATAGGGTTATTATTACGGTTATTATTAGGGATATGGTTAGTGTTGAGTAGTTATTAGGGTAGTATTAGGGATAGGGTTAGTGTTAGGGTTATGGTTAGTATTAGTATTAGAATTAGTGATGGGGTTAGTGTTAGGGTCAGCATTAGGGACAGGGTTAGTGTTATGGTATTTTTAGGGATAGGTTTAGTATTAGGATTAGAATTAGTGATAAGGTTAGTGTTAGAGTTATTGTTAGTGTTATGTTTAGTATTAGGATTAGAATTAGAGATATGGTTAGTGTTAGTATTAGGTTTAAAAATAGATATAGGATTAGTGTTAGGGTTATTATTAGGGATATGGTTAGTGTTAGGGTCAGAATTAGGGATAGGGTTTGTGTTAGGTAGTTATTAGGGATAGGGTTAGTATTACGATTAGAATTAGGGATAAGGTTAGTATTAGGATTAGAATTAGGGATAGGGTTAGTATTAGGATTAGAATTAGGGATAAGGTTAGTATTAGGATTAGAATTAGGGTTAGTGTTATGGTTAGTGTTAGGATTAGAATTAGGGATAGGGTTAGTATTGCGATTAGAATTAGGGATAGTGTTAGGATTAGAATTAGGGTTAGTGTTAGGATTAGAATTAGGGATAGGGTTAGTATTGCGATTAGAATTAGGGATAGTGTTAGGATTAGAATTAGGGTTAGTGTTAGGATTAGAATTAGGGTTAGTGTTATGGTTAGGATTAGAATTTAGGATACTGTTATGTTAGGATTAGAATTAGGGTTAGTGTTAGGATAAGAATTAGGGTTAGTGTTATGGTTAGTATTAGGATTAGAATTAGGGATAGGGCTAGTGCTGGGGTTATTATTAGGGATATGGCTAGTGTTAGGGTCAGAATTAGGGATAGGGTTAGTGTTAGGGTCAGAATTAGGGATAGGGTTAGTGTTAGGTAGTTATTAGGGATGGGGTTAGTGTTAGGGATATGGTTAGTATTAGGATTAGAATTAGGGATAGAGTTAGATTTAGGAAGGTATTAGGGTTAGTGTTAGGGTTATGTTAGTGTTAGGGTTATTATTAGTATTAGGGTGAGTATTAGATTGGTATTCGGGTTAATATTGCAGATAGGGTTAATGTTCAGCAGGCCATACGGGGTTCATGTTTTTTGTTTGTTGAATAAAAAAAAATAAATGAATGAACTGCTTTCCCCATTCTTACATTCAGTGTGGAGGGGGATCACTGCTGCTGAGCTACTGTATTACCTGGTGGGTGCAGAGGGCGGTGTTACCTGGTGGGTGCAGAGGGCGGTGTTACCTGGTGGGTACGGAGGGAGGTGTTACCTGGTGGGTACAGAGGGAGGCGTTACCTGGTGGGTACAGAGGGAGGCGTTACCTGGTGGGTGCAGAGGGAGGCGTTACCTGGTGGGTGCGGAGGGTGGTGTTACCTGGTGGGTGCGGAGGGAGGCGTTACCTGGTGGGTGCGGAGGGAGGCGTTACCTGGTGGGTGCGGAGGGTGGCGTTACCTGGTGGGTGCGGAGGGTGGCATTACCTGGTGGGTGCGGGGGGTGGCGTTACCTGGTGGGTGCGGAGGGAGGTGTTACCTGGTGGGTGCGGAGGGCAGCGTTACCTGGTGGGTGCGGAGGGCGGAGTTTTCTGAGGTATGAGGGCGGTGCGGTCCGGTCCTGTACAACATCCAGCACAGCACAGTGACACGACACCACGAGACACCGCACTGTCACAAGACGGCGACATGCAACGCACAACACCAACCGTGCCGCTGACTGACCTGGGGAGCTGGAAGCCGGACTCACCGTCAGCAGAACCTCCTGGTTGTCGGCCAGTGCCTGCTTGGCCAGGTACCGCTCCCGCTTCACTTTGATCTCCACCGACTCCGGGATGTCCGGGACCATCCAATCAATGCAGCGCAGACTGAAGAACACCACGTGCTGGGGGAGGGGGGACATGGAAATATATCAGGACAATCTGCATAATCATTAGACCGAAATTCACAGGCCCACCACATCTTCCAAATACTGAGGGCGCCACACATCATACAATCCTGGGTTACAGATGTCAGTCCAGTTTGATGGTTTTTCAGTCAGTTGTAACATTTTTGCTATATATCTGAACAAACTGAAACAATGTTACAATAAGACCTTTTTCTGCACTTTACCACAGCGTATGTTAACAAATTAGCGTATGTGCATTATGTTGTGCTAATGCTCCTCCTCCCTCCTCATCCTCCTTACCTTCCCCTCCTCCTCTTCTCTTGTACCTTTCCATGCTCCTCCCCCTTTCTCTCCCCTGATCCTGATCCTCCTCCCTCTTTCCAAACCCTTCTCTCCCCTGCTCCTCCTCCCCCTTACCTTACCCTCCTTCTCCTCCCCCTTACCTTTCCCTCCTCCTTCTCCCCCTTACCCTCCCCCTGCCTCCTTCTCCCTGATCTCTTTTCCAAACCAGCAGACTGACCTCAGACAGACACTGCGCACTGTTAACTCTTTCCTGTGAAAACTGGAAGTTCAGGAAAGCGGCACAGAGAGAGCAGGAGCCAGCAGAACTGAAAGTTGTAAACTGCAGGTGCTGTAGTAAATTATACCAAATATTCTCCTGGGGAATGTTTATTGATCCCAATGTGTTAAAATAAAAAGCACTGAGGGATCATTATGACTTCACCACAAGAGGTAACGCATGTTATATACAATGCAGCGATGTCTGCGTTCCTTCCCACAACGATCGGTGTGGATATGTTTGAACATAAGCCATTCCTCGTACCTCAGCGTCTGGTCTTCACTCCCATGATGCTCTGCTCCTCCATTCTCAGATCAATAACATGATTTTTTGGCACTCATTCACTCACCTCAAAGGCGATGATGAACCCCAACCGGACGGCCAGAAGCTTCCAATAGAAGAGAGTGTATCTACCGTCTTCATCCCGGAAGGCTTTGTACCTACACCATACACAGAGATGGGGTGAACTCTGACCCCGGGGTGTCCCCGATTCCCCCAAACATCCACTACCGGATACGTACAGCAGATCAACCCCCACCCCCCCCCATCCCGATTATCACTGACCTAGAGGGGACAGAAATGAGAACAATGTGTAGAAAAGATACATTGTTTTTAGTGGACAGATTAATGCCCCTTCTTTTTCCAATGACCCCCTGGGGGGAACTTGTTTTTATGGGGACACAGACAGAGATATAAGCCAGAGAGAGATCCAATCTATGGCTCTCTAAAATCAAATGGAAACCTTTGGCTGGAGTTGGACGGGGAAATTCTATTCCATGTCTTGGGATGGATCTTTACCTTATTGTTCCCAGGGAGTATTTTCACCCCCAGCATTGAATGTATAAAATGGCAAGAGGTGCTGGGGGTTTATTGTTTCTGGTTGCTGGGGGACCTTTTGTTGTAGGGGGGATCTATTGTTTTAGGAGGGGGCTGATGCTCCTGGGGAGGTCTATTGTTTCTGGCTACAGGGGTACAGTATCTGACAAAAGTAAGTACACCCCTCACATTTTTGTAAATATTTTATTTTATCTTTTCATGTGACAACACTGAAGAAATGACACTTTGCTACAATGTAAAGTAGTGAGTGTACAGCTTGTATAATAGTGTAAATTTACTGTCCCCTCAAAATAACTCAACACACAGCCATTAATGTCTAAACCGCTGGCAACAAAAGTAATTACACAATTAAGTGACAATGTCCAAATTGGGCCCAAAGTGTCAATATTTTGTGTGGCCGCCATTATTTTCCAGCACTGCCTTAACCCTCTTGGGCATGGAGTTCACCAGAGCTTCACAGGTTGTCACTGGAGTCCTCTTCCCCTCCTCCATGATGACATCACAGAGCTGGTGGATGTTAGAGACCTTCCCCTCCTCCACCTTCTGTTTGAGGAGTCCCACAGATGCTCAATAGGGTTTAGGTCTGGAGACATGCTTGGCCAGTCCATCACCTTTACCCTCAGCTTCTTTAGCAAGGCAGTGGTCATCTTGGAGGTGTGTTTGGGGTCGTTATGTTGGAATACTGCCCTGCGGCCCAGTCTCTGAAGGGAGGGGATCATGCTCTGCTTCAGTATGTCACAGTACATGTTGGCATTCATGGTTCCCTCAATGAACTGTAGCTCTCCAGTCCTGGCAGCACTCATGCAGCCCCAGACCATGACACTTCCACCACCATGCTTGACTGTAGGAAGACACACTTGTCTTTGTACTCCTCACCTGGTTGCCCCCACACACGCCTGACACCATCTGACACCAAATAAGTTTATCTTGGTCTCATCAGAGCACAGGAGATGGTTCCAGTAATCCATGTCCTTAGTCTGCTTGTCTTCAGCAAACTGTTTGCAGGATTTCTTGTGCATCATCTTTAGAAGAGGCTTCCTTCTGGGATGACAGCCATGCAGACCAATATGATGCAGTGTGCGGCGTATGGTCTGAGCACTGACATGCTGACCCCTCCCCCACCCCTTCAACCTCTGCAGCAATACTGGCAGCACTCATACGTCTATTTCCCAAAGACAACCTCTGGATATGACGCTGAGCACGTGCACTCAACTTCTTTGGCGAGACCTGTTCTAAGTGGAACCTGTCCTGTTAAACCGGTGTATGGTCTTGGCCACCGTGCTGCAGCTGAGTTTAAGGGTCTTGGCAATCTTCTTATAGCCTCGGCCATCTTTATGTAGAGCAACAATTATTTTTTTCAGATCCTCAGAGAGTTCTTTGCCATGAGGTGCCATGTTGTTCTTCCAGTGACCAATATGAGAGAGTGAGAGCGATAACACCAAATTTAACACACCTGCCCCCCATTCACACCTGAGACCTTGTAACACTAACGAGTCACATGACACCGGGGAGGGAAAATGGCTAATTGGGCCCAATTTGTACTCACTTTTGCTGCCAGCAGTTTAGACATTAATGGCTGTGTGTTGAGTTATTTTGAGGGGACAGTAAATTTACACTGTTATACAAGCTGTACACTCACTACTTTACATTGTAGCAAAGTGTCATTTCTTCAGTGATGTCACATGAAAAGATAGAATAAAATATTTACAAAAATGTGAGGGGTGTACTTACTTTTGTGAGATACTGTAAGTTCACCAATGGCGTGTCTTCTACCACCCTGTATGTAAGGAATGGCGCTTCTCACCTGCACAGGGTGTGGTTGGCGGACACGTAGCTGTGCGGGGAGTAGGACAGCGTGAAGTTCAGGTAGCCGTCCAAGTTGCTGTCATATTCGTACTGGTAGAGGAGGCGCGGGAGAAAGTCGGAGGTGAAGGCAATGAGGAAAGCCTGAGAATAAGCAGAGAGACGGTGACTCACCCACATAAGGGTTGGTTTAAACCTGAATCCTGGCAAACAGCTTAAAACACAAATTTAAATACCTATATGGGGGCTGAAATAATTGAAGGTCTGTCTATCCAGTCCTGAGATTTACACAGCTCTATCACGCAGCTCAAGACCTGACTTTTCTCAGCTGTTGTTAAGTAATACTTACAGGTCTTGTCCCTCCCCCCTGCCTGTGATTGGACAGTGAAAGGAGAAACAGCAGCCTGATAAGCTCTGAACTCTCCTTCTATCAGCATTCCCCTTGGCTCCTGATGCAGCTTCTCCCTCTTCCAGTCTGAGCTGTGCTGTGCAAGAGGCTGATACCAAGTCACATTCATGTATTTAGGTTGCTTGCATTAAAAAAAAAAAAAAAAAAATTGCAAACTCACTAAAATAATCAACTATACTAGTCAAACCCTGATATAAATTTAAAAGCAATAAAAAAGCTTTTGGTTATCAGTAGTTAATTATTTGAAAGATTCGGTGTTCTGCCAAAAAATCCAACTTGCCAAAATCTCCAACTACGTCACATCCGGTGACTCTCCAGCAGCAATAATTGGAGACCAGTTGGTGTTTTCATAGACCACTGACAGCGTATACACTACACATTATAACAAGTGGACATTGTTAGTCCGTCTGCTACTAACCAACAACATGGCCGCCTCCATGGCGGCGACAACTAGTGGGCAGACTAACAATGTCTACTCAGTATAACGTAGTCGTAGTGTATAGACTGCCAGTGGTCTGTGAAAACACCAAGCGGTGGAAATCTCCAATTATTGCTGCTGGAGACTCACCGGAAGTGACGTGGTCGGAGATTTTGGTGAGTTGGAATTTTCGTCAGAACACCGGCCTAGAAGAGGGGCAGCGGAATATGGCACCATAGAAGAGTTTTCCTCACTCACATTGACAATGACGGAGAGTTGGGCCAGAGCCTCCAGGATATGGAACCAGACGCCGATATGTTGAGCCCGCTCCGCCACGGGGCGCCGATATTCGCACACGAACTTCTGGGCGTCCAGGCGAATTTCCACCCAGTTATTGAGCAGAGCGAAAAGCGGAGCCAGTGGGAATGCGGCCACAAAGATGGTGATGAAGCCAAACTGGATGACTAAGGAGAAGAGACAGGATGGAGTGGCGTAGACGGCATATCATGACCCTCCCACCCCCCGCTTTAGAGGGTCTCATCGCTTCTCTTTCCCTGCCCTAAGATCTCTATTCATAACAATTCTATTCATTCCATTTATTGTTTTGTATTTCATTTATGTTAGTTTGTTGTCTTCTCTGGCTAAAATAATAAAGAGATGTGTGCAGAACAAAAACATTTGTTTCGTTATTTAAATAATTTTGTTTAGTTAAATTCATTTCTTTCATTTTGAGAATTCATTTAGTTTCGTTTTAGAATTTGAGCCAATTTTTTTTAATTCATTTCAACAAAATTCAGAAAATGAACTTATTCTGGAATAAATTTAAGGTGCTGTATGATAATAAATAACAAAGTGCTAGGCGCTGAAGGATGATATGTGAATAAATAATATAATCATCATTCAATTAATAAAACTTTCAAAAAACCAATATAAGATCAATTAAAAACAGGTAATAAAAGTCCATAACAGTATCCAAATCAGCATCTCTTGGATTAATAGAAAAGCAAGTTGGGTCGTAGAGGCCCGTAGCCTTCTGGTGAGTGGCACCTTTTACCAATGGGTGGAGGAGTATCAAACACTAGGCACCTTTTAAAAGATTTTTGAGCACTTGGCACTTTTGTAGTGATATTGCTGATTTGGATACTTATTGCATTCTTTGTAGTGTTGGAATGCTGCCAATGACCCCTCAGCCTTGTATGTTTTGAAGGCCTTTTCTTTAGATTTTATATGCATTTTTATGTTGGACTTTAATCACCCAGGGTTTATTTTAGATCTTTTAAATGTATTCCCCATTGGAATGCACTGGCCAATACCTTTATTTAGTATGTTCCTAAAGCACTCCCATTTTTCCTCCGTGTTCTTTGTTCCCAGGATTTTATCCCATTTTATATCGTCTAACAAAGAGCGCAGTTTAGGGAAATTGGCTCTTTTGAAATTCAGTGTCCTTGTATTACCCTTGTGTTTCCTATTTCTATGCTGTCACTCCCGCTGCACTTGATCCCCTGCTGCCGCTCCTGGTCCCTTGGTAACCCACTGCCGCTGCCTCTCGTGATCCGCTTCTTGGCCCCCCCGGGTCACCAGCCACTGCCTTTCGGTCTCGGTGGGGGGGGGGGGGGGTCCGATCAGCAGCAGCTCTCACTCCACACTACGCTGTCTCAGTGACATCACTTTCGCCTTCCTCTCGGCAAGTAACAGGACCTGTTCTGTTTTATTCTATTTTCTATTCTATTCTGCTATTTTCTATTCTGTATTATTCTTTTCTATTCTGTTCTGTTTTACTCTCTTCTTTTCTATTCTATTATTTTCTTTTCCATTCTATTATTTTCTATTCTATTCTATTCCTTTATTTTCTATTCCGCTTTGTTCTGGTTAACTCTATTCCTTTCTATTCTATTATTTTATTTTCAATCCTATTCTATTCCGTTTTACTCCTTTATTTTCTATTCTGTTTTATTTTATTCTTGTTTTCAAAGTCAATTCTTTATTTTCTAATCTGTTTTATTTTATTCTTGTTTTTAAAGTCAATTCAAATTCAATTTGATTCGAATTTCGGACAAAATTTTGTTTGATTTTTTTGGGTTTGTTTATATTCATTATCATTACTATTGTAATTCAAAAATTTGGATACATTTGAATCTCTGAATAACAGAAGAGTTGTCCCAATTTTGATTCAAAACTAAGCTAACCACACGGGGGGTATTGATAGGGGGAAGGGAGTGTATTTTTGATGGTGAAATGTAATGTTTGGGGTGTTTTTCCTCCTGCTCAACCTGCAACATGAGTTTCAGACCCTGAAAACGTAGGATCAGTATTGTGTGTGTTTACAGTGCACCATATGTAAGGGAACATGGAGGGGTCCTTTAATAAGCCCTTAGTGGAGCATCCACCAGACACCTCCTAGAGCAGTGATGGGGAACCTTGGCACTCCAGATGTTTTGGAACTACGTTTCCCATGATGCTCATGCACTCTGAAGTGTAGTTGAGCATCACGGGAAATGTAGTTCCAAAACATCCGGGGTGCCAAGCTTCTCCATCACTGTCCTAGTGTGTACACAGGATACATCTGAAGTGGATTTGGTATTTAGACAAGTCTTTGTAGGGTCCATGTAGTCTATCTAGAATTTCTGGAGGTGTAGAATACTGACATTTACCCCAGCAGGTCACTCACCCATCTCCAGGTACTCCTCAAAGAGCCCCTCACACTCAATGAGTTCATAGTCTTCCTCCCATCGCTGGGGTTCCTCAGAGATCTGCGTTCCGCGGACCTTGGCCATCTGCCGTCTCTGCCGCCATGACTTCAACTTTCTGCCAGAGAAAGCAGAAGGCTAACAGATTGTACATTGTGTATTAACCACATATACATTATATGCAGTGCCGAAAACATCATCTACTGTATAATGAGGGTCAGAAGGTTGGACACCACCCCAAGTTATGGATCAGGGTAAAGTCTTCTAACTTTATGCCCATTTTATGAACCTTACTTGAAATTTCCTTTTTGAGACCTTCAGTGGTGGTGGTTATACTTTTTTTCATCAAACCATGACTTGTTTGGTTTCAGGGTCCACAATGAACTTCCATTAATTTCATCTTCAAAGACCTGAAGATACTACTAGTTGGCATAGGAGGTCTGAACATACAGGGAACCCATCTAAAAAATGTTTTTTTTTGTCATCCTAAAATCTTGGCTTTGATGCATTTTATTTCAAGTTGTTGTGTTGTGTACACTAGAATGCCCTGTAAAAAAATCTCTGGCCCCTTGTTCTTGATCCAGAAGATGGAGCTTCATCTCCTAGGCCAACCTTTAGCGACTCAACTAAAACTGTATACAACATAAGTGCTTGGAATGGACTCAGACATAGACCAGCCCCACCACTTGTAGCTCCATTCCCCATCTCCATGACCACCAAAACCGATCCGTTTTCATCACTTTCAATCACTCTATGGCCCAATAACATTAAAAAGGAACGGGTGCAAATGATTAGGTGTCCTCCCATCATACAGTATATGTCATTTATACTTTAATGTTCATTAGTAATCTGACTTTATCACTTACGGGATCAGAAACTCCTGGATATTGCTGACAATCTGCTTTCCGACCATTATAATGAAGAGCTGTTGGGCCAGTTCTATAAGGCAGCCGCCTGGACCGCACTGCAGGGGGACGTAGAAGAGAAAAACACAGAGTGCAAATTATTCATCCAAGATGTAAAGCCCTCTATGTGAGGGGGAATGATCTTTGGCTAAGAGGTGACCAGGTGGTCTTACATTGTTTTGTTTAAATAATACAGCTTAGCGCATTACAAGATCAGACATTTATTGCTTTCTGAATACCCACAGTTCAAGGACAATAGGGGGTCATAAAAATGAACTCAGTTTTGTTACGTTAAAATAACTTCCAGCCTTGTGGTAACATTTTGGTGAAGACCCTTTTCTGTTCCAGCATAACTGTGCCCCCCCCCCCGTGTACAAAGCCAGCTCCATAAAGAGTTTGGTGTGGAGGAACTCGGGTGTCATGCACAAAGCCCTGATTTCAACCCTACTGAACACCTTTGAGATGGCTTGGAACCTCAATTTCGAGACCAGTCCTCTCTTCCAACATCAGTACCCGGGCTACAACCCTACTGAACACCTTTGAGATGGCTTGGAACCTCAATTTCGAGACCAGTCCTCTCCTCCAACATCAGTACCCAGGCTTCAACCCTACTGAACACTTTTGGGATGGCTTGGAAGCTTAATTTTGAGACAATTCTTCCCATCTAACATCAGCACCTGACCTCAACACTACTGAACACATTTGGGATGGCTTGAAACCTTAATTTCAAGACAGGTCTTCTCATTCAAAATCTGTTTCTGACCTACTGAACATCTTGGAGATGGCTTGGAACTTAAATTTCAAGACAGGTCATCTCATCCGACATCAGTACCTAACCTCAACCCTATTGAACACCTTTAGGATGACATGGAACCTCATTTTCGAGACAGGTCTTCTCACCCAACATCAGCACCTGACCTCAACCCTATTAAACAACTTTGGGATGACTTGGAACCAAAATTTCAAAACAGTTCTCTTCCAACATCAGCACTTGACCTCAGTCTTACTGAACACCTTTGGGGATGACTTGGAACCTCAGTTTCAAGACAGTTCTTCTCATCCAACATCAGCACTTGACCTAAACTCTACTGAACACCTTTGGGATGGCTTGGAACCTTATTTGAAAGACAGGTCTTCTCATCCAAAAACAGTTTCTGGCCTCAAACCTACTGAACATCTTTGAAATGGCTTGGAACCTCAGTTTCAAGACAGGTCATCTCATCCGGCATCAGTACCTAACCTCGACCCTATTGAAAATCTTTGGGATGATATGGAACCTCATTTTCGAGACAGGTCTTCTCACCCAACATCAGCACCTGACCTCAACCCTATTGAACACCTTTGGGATGACTTGGAACCTCAATTTCAAAAAGGTTCTTTTCTTCCATCATCAGCACTTGACCTCAGTCTTACTGAACACCTTTGGGGATGACTTGGAACCTCAATTTCAAGACAGTTCTTCTCATCTAACATCAGCACCTGACCTAAACTCTACTGAACACCTTTGGGGTGGCTTGGAACCTTATTTGAAAGACAGGTCTTCTCATCCAAAAACAGTTTCTGGCCTCAAACCTACTGAACATCTTTGAGATGGCTTGGAACCTCAGTTTCGAGACAGGTCATCTCATCAAACATCAGTACCTGACCAACCCTACTGAAAACCTTTGGGATGACTTGGAACCTAAATTTTAAGACAAGTCTTCTTATCCAAAGTCAGTACTTGCCCTTTACAAATGGGCAGAAATTCCTAAAGACACCCTCTAAAATTGTGTGAAAAGTCTTCCGAGAAGAGTGGGAGATGTTACAGTAACAAAGTGGTGGTGGGGGGTGGTGTTGGTTTGGGGACTCCATATTGGCTATGGTATTGGAATGGGATGTCCAACAAGCTCAGATAGATGTGCTAGTCAGGTGTGTATTTCTAGGAGTTCTTATAATTGATAATAGTACTCTCTATAGCATGCAACCATCGCAGCTTGATGAATTAGGCCCATGGGGCTCCAAATGACTCCAAGTCCCGTTGTTGGGACGCCCAAGCACTCAGTATAACGAATCCCAAACTTGTCTTCCCTTTTGTTATGTTGAAAATACCTAAGTTTACCTTTGACATTAGTCTGTTCTTCCAGACATAAATGATATTTGGATCCACCAAAGAGAACAAAGTAATTCTAGGTTATTATACACCCTATGGAGACTTCATGAAACGCTTATAATACATCAGATATGATTTCTTCATCTTCATATTTACATGCTCAGTAAACCACAATATATTTATTCATAGAGGGAGAACTTAATACTTACATCCTCGTTCCTCATACCCAGGAGTTTGCCATAATGGCCGGGATATCCCACAAATCTGCAAGGCAGAAACGCACCGTCATCAAAGGCCCAGTTTGCTTGTTTCATACATTGTCAGTGTCCCAGGATTAGACCATTGACTACATTTCTGTAGCCGGGCAATGTGCACGGGCAATAGATATTGAGGATACAGCAGCAAAATTGTCCCCTCACCTGCCTTTGAAGAAAGCCACATAGAATGGCGATGAGTAGAAGTTCACAAACTGGAAGATGAAAACCTTAAAGGTGAACGCATCCTCGTGTAAAGATTGAGTGCGATGCATCTCTGTGATAGGGAGAAGAGGAGGGTTATCCAAGAGCTCCTATCTAGAACAAGAGGTCCTGTCTAAGCTGTTTGTACTGGGCATTGTAAAGACACCTTTCCTACTTACTACCCACTCCATCCCAAGGACAATACCGAGGGCCACACCATGCTAATTATTGGGAAGGAAATGAGAACTACATAGGATCACCTATCTTTCAGATATCTGCGTTCTCTCCATTCACTACGCGCCTCATCGTGTTATTACCGTGCACCATGCACTACCCTCCTCGTGTTCTCATCATGTACTACCAACTACATTGTGTTCTCACCATGCACTACTCACCTCATTGTGTTCTCTCCATGCACTACTCACCTCATTGTATTCTCACCATGCACTACCCACCTCATCGTGTTCTCACCATACACTACCCACCTCATTGTGTTCTCACCATGAACTACTCACCTCATTGTGTTCTCACCATACACTACTCACCTCATCGTGTTCTCACCATACACTACCCACCTCATTGTGTTCTCACCATGAACTACTCACCTCATTGTGTTCTCACCATACACTACTCACCTCATCGTGTTCTCACCATGCACTACTCACCTCATCGTGTTCTCACCATGCACTACTCACCTCATTGTATTCTCACCATGCACTACCCACCTCATCGTGTTCTCACCATACACTACCCACCTCATTGTGTTCTCACCATGAACTACTCACCTCATTGTGTTCTCACCATACACTACTCACCTCATCGTGTTCTCACCGTGCACTACTCACCTCATTGTGTTCTCACCATGCACTACTCACCTCATTGTATTCTCACCATGCACTACCCACCTCATCGTGTTCTCACCATACACTACCCACCTCATTGTGTTCTCACCATACACTACTCACCTCATCGTGTTCTCACCATGCACTACTCACCTCATTGTATTCTCACCATGCACTACCCACCTCATCGTGTTCTCACCATACACTACCCACCTCATTGTGTTCTCACCATGCACTACCCACCTCATCATGTTCTCACCATACACTACCCACCTCATTGTGTTCTCACCATGCATTATTCTCCTCACAGTGTTCTCACCATGTACTACTAACCACATTGTGTTCTCACCATGCCCTACCCACCTCATTGTGTTCTCTTCATGAACTACTCGCCTCATTGTATTCTCACCATGCACTACTAACCACATTGTGTTCTCACCATGCACTACCGTCCTCATCGTGTTCTCACCATGCACTACTGACCTCATTGTGTTCTCACCATGCTCTACCCACCTCATTGTGTTCTCACCATGTACTACTAACCACATTATCTTCTCACCATGCACTGCCCACCTCATTGTGTTCTCACCATACACTACTCACCCCATTGTGTTCTCACCATGCACTACATACCTCATTGTGTCCTCATTATGCACTACTCACCCCATCGGGTTAGTTTTTCGGCCAGCGAGGTGTAGACTTGACTCATTAGCAAGATGAGGACTAGGTTGACCATAGTGCTGCTGATATTGGCAATGTTACCAGCCTACAATTCAGAACACAGAAATGCTGGAATATGATTGAGGAGGAGATACATTTTACTGCCAATTAATAAGGCGATTTACATCTTACATTGCAATGGGCCAATGTACACAGGTATAGGATTTACAGGTGTCTAATTATTACATAATCAACCATAGCTTATTTAAATAATTTTCTGGTACTTGACATTATCAGGTGTGAAGGAAGGCCAGAAACTTATCTCCTATCTTTTATACAAGTTTTTGTGATAAATACATTATTGTTCTTGCACCAATTAACACACACTGCAGTCAACCGCATTTCAAACTGGTGCAATGTTATAACTGTCCACTAGAGGGAGTAGTCAGCAGAAAGATTGTACGCTACTACTGCACTTGTCGCAGCTAATCAAATTTTCTGGCCTACAGCGCCTGGCTCTGTAAATTACTCCTAGTCAGTGTGCTTAGGGATTTTTATTGCTGTTTTGCACAATTGAGACTGGCGAATTGGTATCCTCTTTATTTTAGTTCCAGTCTGCATTATACCAGCGGTTTTGTCTTACCTGTGTCATGAGAATGCTGTTTCCTGTGTGATACATCATCATACTGACAATTCCACGGTACATGATCACCGACACCAAGAAGATCATCACTACGCAAAGCTGCAGAGAGAAGAGACACATTGGTATGGAAGAGGCTCCATCTAGAAGAATTACATTTCAGGAGATCCAACATTTCAGTTACTTTTGTTCTTCTCTGTTTCAGTTTGATATGCAGCTCGGTCATAGCTAACCGTAACCCAAACATTTCGTTTGAAAAATTTAACAAAAAATGTTTACTGTCATGAGGATCCAGAAAGTAGATAAATACCCTGGCAGGCAGGGCCGGCCCTAACATGGGTCCCGCCGGGTTCATTGAACCCAGGCCGCCACTTTGAGAGGGGTGGCAAATTGACGCCCAAGATTCTTTTTCCAGCAGTTTTGTGTGTCATCCAGGGGTGGCCGCTCTGCTGCCCTTTAAAAAGGCTGCCCTGCTGCCATACATACTCATAGATGCCGGGCGCGAGGGGGGCTCACACACAGTCTAACACCGGGTGTTAGACACCCGAGCACGCATGAAGAGCTCAGGTGTGTGTTCTGCCGGGGGGGGGGGTACCCACAGGAGACAGAGCGATGAAAGATCCCTTCCCCACGGGCTCC
This sequence comes from Pelophylax lessonae, assembly GCF_965119305.1. Lineage (NCBI taxonomy): Eukaryota > Metazoa > Chordata > Amphibia > Anura > Ranidae > Pelophylax > Pelophylax lessonae. The sequence continues at coordinate 222,940,624 of NC_138779.1, read as the reverse complement.
GCCAGCAGCCAGTGTTCGGGCACAGCTTGCATTTTTTTTGGGTGGAACTGGAGGATGGGGTGCGGCCGACCTCACGCCCAGCCCGCCTTCTTCTGCTCTGGTCCATGTGTGAGGCTAGGCACTGAAGACTGTGGGAGCACTGGGAGAGCATAACAGAGAGGTAATACAAGTTCTGTGTGACAGGACACGAAGGGTGTCCATCATTTTTTCTAGTAGTGGCTGCTGATCTGTTGGATGGCCAAATGTTGCATAACCTGTAGTGCTCACAAATCATTATAGTGCCCTAGCCCGCCCTTATACTGCCATAGCCCACCCCTATACTGCCCTAGCCCGCCCTTATACTGCCCTAGCCCGCCCTTATACTGCCGTAGCCCGCCCTTATACTGCCGTAGCCCGCCCTTATACTGCCATAGCCCGCCCTTATACTGCCGTAGCCCGCCCTTATACTGCCGTAGCCCGCTCTTATACTGCCCTAGCCCACCCCTATACTGCTTTAGCCCGCCTCTATACTGCCCTAGCCCGCCTCTATACTGCCCTAGCCCGCTCTTATACTGCCCTAGCCCGCTCTTATACTGCCCTAGCCCGCTCTTATACTGCCCTAGCCCGCCCTTATACTGCCCTAGCCCGCCTCTATACTGCCCTAGCCCAGTGGCATATCATCTATGGGTGCAACGTGTTCACTGCACATGGGCCCTGAGGGGTGGGGGGGCCCACTATGCTGACACACACTGCACCTATGAATGCCCTAGGGTGCCAAGATGGGGGAGTGGTAACATGGTGGTATGTCATATCAATTTGCATAGACAAGCTGCTTTTACATGTAAATCTGAATTCCTGATTAAATAAATTTTAGTTTTAATTATCATTATATAGAATAATGGATGTGGGGGCCCTTTGGTGGGTGGTGGGGGCAGCATTTCATTCCTGGACCCAGACAACACAATGTCTTGGGCCAGCCCTGCTTGCAGGCTTGCAATTAGAAGAGCCCATGGCTTAAAGGTTGTTCTTATGTAGTGAGTCACAACCCCCTGGCTCAGTGAAGAATGCTTTGTGCTCTCCTTACCTTTTTGTGACTATTTTTCCTTTTGAACCCAATGCATTTATGAGGTACAGTGCAGTGTGCTGGCTCCTTCTTGAAAGAGAGACTCAAACTGCCCAAGTCGGTCTAGAGACCATGGCCTGTGAAGGAGGTCACTGTATGATATAGGGTCAGTAGTGGGGGGTATATATGGCAAGAGATGGTGAACTGTAATGGTTGTTACTGACCACATGTTCTAAACCAAAGTCGAGACCATTTGCTCAAGGGAGCATAACTCATATTTTATGTGGGAAGGTTGTAGCGCCTATACACCTGTTTTCCCTAGCATAGCTCATATTGTCTTCACCCAACATTTCCTCCTGGACTTCAAAAAGAACATTTAGCAGAAGTCCAGTTCATTGTAACTTAGGGCAAACTTTGGTTCTCCGAAAGGATGCCAGAAGTAAGTAACAAAGCATGCGCTAAGGTGACTAGAAACATTAATGGCACCCTTTCTATAAAATCAACGGAAATTCTGAAAGTCCGCCCGTGGACCCAAGACATTTTAATTTTCTCTTGCCTTATCTGCAGGAAAAGAATTACTCATGTTGGATAATTTCGAGTGACATATTAGAGGAAAGTCTCTTTGGTAATACCCCAGTTACAGTAAGCTTAGGTTAGTCCATCCAGCAATTACATTACACATTTTGGCGATAATAGTAACTGATAAAACCTTCAACAACCCTTGGAGAATCTTAGGGCCTCACCATGATCACAATCACCATGGATCCAGTGAGGATTCGAGAGAGACGATCTCTATCGGGAAAGTACGGTTCCTTCACTCCTGTGATCGGGTTCTGCTCCATCTGTGGGGCCATCGCTGCAAATTCTGGCCGTGGGGGCTCCTGGACATACATAGATGAGAAGGTCATAAAAGAAACATTCAAGACAAGAAGAAACCACCTATACAGTAAATATCTGGAGAAATCTATAAGTAAAGCTTATGTTTCCTTAAGAGGACCCATCTGAATTGTCTGAACATTGTATTTTATTAAACCCAGCTATGAATTCAGAAGGCTTTTGGAAGAATTCAATCTCTCACATCACTTTAAGAACTTGAATTTGCTGCCTGATAAATGGTGGCTTGGGCTGAACAGCTCAGTCTGTCAAGACACAGATTATAGATAGGACACTGCGTATAAAGCCATGCCTAGGGTGAAGGTCGTTGCTGTGAACCATATGGGGTCATGAATGAAATCTTTACATTCAAGGGGCATTTATCCTCACCTCCTCCTCCTGGAAGTCCATGCAGTCCCAGTGATGGGCCAAGGTTGCATTCTTCCTCTTCCAATACTCCAGGAAAGTGACTGCCCAGAAGGACATGAAGATGCTAAAGAAGACTGTTCCTGGGTTGTCAAACAGATACCCAACCTAGAAGATGCAATTTGGGGGTGAGCAGGGATCTCCCATTGACAGTCAATCACAAAGGACTCCAATCTACCCACCTTTGCCATGGGGCAGATCTCAGAGATGTACCAGGTCTTACAGGTGTCACACAGGGGACACATCAGGAACTCCTTCCCGCTGTCACAGACTTGCTGCCTGCGGGGTACAAGAAATGTCATTTACCTTTTCGCCTTTTCAGTAGGGCCAGAATCATACAAGACGTGGTGGGGCCCTCACACTCACGCGGCTGTATTACTCCCCATTGTCAAAAGGCCGGACACAAAGATGCAGGTCCCAACAACGGCGGCCGGGAGCAGCCAGGCAGTGTAGAAACCTGGAGAGGAAACCATCATAAATTATATTGACCATGAGATCTACTTCTTCAGATACCACCACCATTAAAGGCCATCAATGTACCCTAACAATAGTCATTTCAAAACTAGATTTCTGCAGGTTACGTACCCAGCCAGGCAAAGTATATAGCCACCTTTTCCCCAAAATACTCCCGTATGTGATCCAGAGGCTGATATTTGTACCACTGCGACCAACGTGCCCAGTACTGATGGAGGATCTGACGAGGGTTCAGGCTCTCCGGGGCCACCTCATACTCCGGCATTTCATGGGGCCCCTAGAACAAACAAAAAAAAAACAAGCAAAATCTGTTACACACTACAGACTGGAATCATTATCACAGGCCGTTCTTATCCACCCACCACTGGGACCCAACCCTGATGTGGGTGATCACAAGCTCTTCAAAGCCTGCTTATTACAAATTCTGCTCAATCCAATCAGATCTCTTGGTAATTTTTGGCTGTGTATGGTTACTTGTATCCAATGTGAAGGTTTTATTAGAAATGTCCCACTGATTCCTGGAACTTCTCATGTTCGTCTTAAATTATCGGAGTCCAACTACATCAGACTCCACACAAATGTGACTTCCAGCATGGACTGGAGGGTAGGATGTTTGGTTAAAATACCTGAATATCCATCTGCCTACTATAATAAACTGTCCAATAGACTGCCAATACCAGAGAATTCACCCATCATGGTGGTTTTCCAAAAGTGAGATGTTCTCTGGGTGGAACAAGCAAGTGGTGGGCAGGAGGGGTGGCTGCCCTGGGCACGGTGGTATCATATACATGTGCTCCCACTGTGGAGACTCTTTAAAGGTAGGGTTAGGGTCTGCAGATATCAGGGTGCCTTGCCGTGGCCTGCAGCTTACGCATGTGTGCAAATGTGTGCAACTAAACCCCTGTTTTTAACGCATACTGTTAGACAGGTCAATTCGGTTGGTTGCTGGCTGGTTGGTAAGTAGTGACTGGAAACCCCCTGGCTTCTTTGACCTGCGTTTGCCCTTCCAGTGCTCCTTACTATCAAGACCAGTTATAGGTGGGGGAGGGAGGGGGGGGGGGGTGACCACTTTTTGTATTGTCCTGAATATCCATCTGCCTACTATAATAAACTATCCAATAGACTGCCAATACCAGAGAATTCACCCATCATGGTGGTTTTCCTAAAGCAAATGAGATGTTCTCTGGGCGGAACAAGCAACTGGTGGGCAAGAGGGGTGGCTGCCCTGGGCACTGTGGTATCATATGAGGTGGAGGACGCTACAAGGAGAATGGGGGGGGGCGGATTTGTGTTGGGAGGGGAATTTGGGAGGCATCAGATGGTAGGATTTGTTCTATGAGGGGGAATTTGGGGGGGTTTGTTCTGGAAGAGGTGATATGGTGGGGGGGGGGGGATTTGTGCTTGGAGTGGAATGGAGGGGAGGATGTGCACTGGGAGGAGAAATTTGAGGGGTAGAGGATTTATGCTAGAAAAAGTGATTTGATTTTGGGGGGGGGGGGTGCCGTGGGGATTTGAGGAGAGAGAAAATTTGAGCTGGGAGGTGGATGGGGAGGGGGAGGTCAAAGATTTGTGCTGGTGGGGGGATTTTTATGCTTAGAGGGTAAGCATGCAGATTCGTTTTTTTTTTTTTTTGGGGGGGGTGTATTTTTGCTGACACATAATGCTTATACATCTTGGGAGGGGTGCAGTTTGTCATATTTGACCTTGTTCCAATACTGTATGTTTTGTTCTGCCTCCAGCAGGGAAATACATTATGACTGTCCTGCCTGCAATATTAAATGTGGCCACTAGATGGAACCAAGAACACTAGTTTCTGTAAAGTATGTAACTGTTCAGCTTTAACCACTTTTGGATCGGAAGGATTTTCAGGCCATTTTTTTTTGTGATTCAGCACTGCGTTACTTTAACTGACAATTGCACGGTCGTCCGACTCTGTACCCAAATAAAATTGATGTCATTTTTTTCCCCACAAACAGAACTTTCTTTTGGTAGTATTTGATCACCTCTGCAATTTTTATTTTTTTGCACTATAAACAAAAAAAAAAAAGTGAAAAGTCTGAAAAAAAAAAACAAAAAAAAAAAAACAATATTTTTTACTTTCTGCTATATAACATTCCCCCCCAAAAAATTAAACAACCTAATTTTTTCACCATTTTAGGCCAATTTGTATTCTGCTACATATTTCTGGTAAAGAAAAATCTCAATAAGCGTATTGAACTAAACTAGGGGAAAGATTTATGTCATTTTTATTTATTTATTTATTTTTTACTAGTAATGGCGGCGATCTGCGATTTTTAGCAGGACTGCGTCATTGCGGCGGACATATCGGACCCCTAACTGACACTTTGGGGGGAACCAGTGACATTACTACAGTAATCAGTGCTAAAAAATATGCACTGTCACTGTACTAATGACACTGGCAGGGAAGGGGTTAACGCAGGGGCGATCAAAGGGTTAAGTATGAGCCTAGGGGAGTGTTTTCTAACTGTGAGGGGGATGGGATTATGGAATCAACACAGAGACCTGTGTTCCTAAATAGGAGGATCACAGGCGCTCTGTGTTCATTCCAGAGAGAACAACGGTCAGATGTGTTTACAACAGCAGACAACTGTTCTCTCTCAGTGGGGAGCGATCGTGGTTGCCCGGCGGCAATCGCAGCCGCCGGCCCTGTGGACCGGCTTTCCCGCTGCCCAATAGGGGCAGACCGTCTTTTTCTCTCAGTGGGGAGCGATCGGGGTTGCCTAGCGGCAATCATGGCTGCTGGCCCTGTGGATCGCCTTCCCTGCTGCCTAATGGGGGCGCGCACGAGCCTCAGGCGGCATGCACGCGCCCCAAGGAGCGCTCCCGCGAACTGCCGTACAGGTACCACGGTTCACGCAGCTGAGCCAGCCTGCTGCAATATATCTGCGGTGGGCGGTCCGCAAGTGGTTAATAAAAGGTCCCATCATCCTTCATTCTGAGGAAAGGAAACAGGTGCATCCTGGGAGCTCAGGCTCCATATTTAGGAAGTGAGGGAGAAGGAACCAATCATCACACCTGCAGCACATGTGGACTAAACTTACATCCCCTACAAACAGCATCGCTTGTGAGCACGGGCTTCCGCAGCCTGGATTATTTCACCGTGTTTTTTAAAGGGTAACTCCTTTTTCGTGGGGAAAAAAATCAGCAAATAAAGATGACGCACCTGATGACGTCAGCTCTGACGAAACGCGTCGTGCGCGATTCCGTCACTTCCGCCCTACTGGAACGCAGATCCGGCCGCTGAACCGCACAGCGTCCCGGAAGCGGCCGCTAACGAGGAATTCGTGGCCCCTACTGCTTGGATACCTATTGTTTTTACTAGTTATGTGAGTACCTGACTTATTTCTGATCTAATAAAGCATTTTATATTACGGTACATCACTATATCGGCACTTCTTTCTTTTATTACCATCGTACACATCCAAGAGGAGTCTTCTACTACCTGGTCAAAAGTGGGGGTACCCCCTCCCCCCGTCCTTCCATAGGAGCCATACAGACTACGCTGCAATAAGGTCCATTACCCCTGTAGGGGTACTTACCTCCGGTGAGTGCGGGAGGAATAAGAGGGGTGCAGCTGCGTGCTTTTTGCCCATCACTCACCCCACTCCCTAAAAGAGCACTACAAACACTTTATTATCCACTTGAACATTTATTGGTGATCAACTTTATATATTTTAGTCACGGATTCACTCAACAACTTATCAACTGTTGGACTATTTTTATCTTTGTTCACTGCATGAGCACCTTTTAAAGCTGTTTGTATTTAATATTGTGAATGCACTATGTTTATATATTTGCAGCTCATACTATAAGCGCCGGTTCACATTACCGCGACGCTACTTGCAGGGGCGACCTCCAAGATCGCGGTGCGAGCAGCGCGCCGCGACCTCGGAGCGGCCGCCACGGACTTCATAACATTGAAGTCTATGGCGGTCGCCTCCTGGTCGCCCCAAAGAAGCTCCGGACCCTTTTTCTAGGTCGGAGCGACTTGTGTCGCTCCTATTAGAACGGGTCCGCAGCTTCCCTATGGGAGGCGACCTGCGGCGACCTGTGAGGCGACCAGGTCGCCTCACAGGTCGCCCCAGTGTGAACCGGCACTAAGAATCACTGTTTTTATTTACATTTATTATTTGGATTTCAATTAATATTATATATATTTTTTTGCACATTGCACTTTACCACTTCAAAGACACTCTCACTAATATATTTATTTAATTTGATATTTCTAAGACATTTAGCACTTTTTCACGCAAATCAAACCGCATTTACTGCAATTTTAGACCACTAGGCAGCGCCACTTTACCTCACCATACCTACAAAGAAAAAACAATATAGCATATACAATTGCGACGCAAATCATATTGTGATTAAATGTTATTAAAAATGATCTTTCCTTTTCTATCTGCAGCTGTTGTAATTTTCTGAAAATGCAATACAATATGGCCGCCTGGAGCTGTTCTGTACACAGAATGTATACTGACCACACCCCCAGAAACATCATTTCCTGCTTGTGTGATTGGCTCACCAATTTTCTCAGAAGTCTGCACTAAGTCAGATTTATGGCATCCCCTGCAACACAAATGTCATTTTTGGTGAGATACTCCCAATAGGGACAAGTCTAAAGGGATGCAGGTCCAGCAGAGTCCCTCATTAGAGCCCTGCAGCTGCCACAGCTGATAGATAATTTTGAAACCACTCCCATTAGACCCACTCAGCACAGAGGGACAAACAATGATTTCTTCAGAATAACAAAAGGAAGGAATCTGAAACAAAGTTTTTTACATTCCCTGCAATGTACAGAGATCACCCAGAGGGGAATGATTTTTTCGCAACAAAAGTGGAGTTACTCTTTAAGTTTCATACATTGATTGTGTGCATTTCTTATCTATTTTTCCCAATAGTTTCACCCCACCCAGTTTTGTTAATAAAGCTTTAAGATTACATTCAGTCCGGCTGATTGCAGATTAGAAGGGTGGAGCTGTTTGTCGCTTTACGCACGGGAAAACGTTTAGCGAGGACAGAACACATTTTATGAATGGCTTTAATCACTTAGGGACCGCCCACTGTGTTTTTACGTCGGTAAATGATGGTAAATACCGGGGTTATGGCAGCAGATAGCAGCCATAACCCCGGTATTTTTTTAATGGTGGGCGGTCCGCTTTAACATAAGGGTGGTCACCTTTATGGGCGACGGGAGAGCCCCCCCCACACCACTTTTTCCCACTTTACCAGACCCGGTTAAACAATCTGGTCCACTCTTCTCTCAGGCAGGAAGTCGAATGAGGGTAAGCTGGCCCCCACTCCACTCTATGGCCTTGGAGGACCGGAGCGACGTCATACATCACTTCCTCCCAACAGCCTTAAAGAGCTCATTTTTTTCATGATTAAAAAAAAAATCTATATTTTTTTGCTTTAGTATGGATGTGAGGTGTGAGGTCTTTTTGACCCCAGATCTCACATTAAAGAGGACCTGTCCTGATTATTTCAATTACAAGGGATGTTTACATTCCTTATAATAGGAATAAAAGTGAGCAAAAGCATTTTTTTGTTTAAAAGGACAGTGTAAAAATAAAAAATAAAAGATAAAATAAATAGGAAAATAAAAAAAGAAATAAATTAAAGCGCCTTGTCCCCGTCAGCTCGCGCACAGAAGCGAACGCATACGCAAGTCGTGCCCACATATGTAAACGGTGTTCAAACCACACATGTGAGGTATCGCCGCGATTGTTAGAGGGAGAGCAATAATTCTATCCCCCGAACTCCTCTGTAACTCTAAACTGGTAACCCATAGAAATTTTTAAAGTGTCGCCTACTGGGATTTTTAAGTACCAATGTTTGTCGCAATTCCACGAGCGTCATTTTGAAGCATGACATGTTGGGGATCTATTTGCTTGGCGTAACTTTATCTTTCACATTATAGAAAAAAATTGGGCTAATTTTACTGTTTTTTTTTATTTTTTATTTCAAAAAATTAATTTTTTCCCCAAAAAAGTGCGTTTGTAAGACCGCTGCGCAAATACGGTGTGATAAAAAATATATTTTATATTTATAATATATATTTGTGACTATATAAAAAATATTACAACGATCTTAATTTTATTTTCGAGGGTCTCAGCTAAAAAAAAAAAAAAAAAAAATGTTTGGGGGTTCTTAGTAGTTTTCGAGCGAAAGAACTGATTTTAACTTGTAAACAACAAGTGTCAGAAAAAGGCCGGGTCCAGACGTGGTTACGAAGCGCTCCACTTCCACCATAGACCAACCAGAGAACAACTCGTGTGGATCGTTATTCTATATTGATATAAATTACAGCGTTGCATGACCGCGCAATTACCAGTTAAAGTAGCGCAGTGCTGAATAGCAGAAAATGTCCTGATCATGAAGGAGGGAAAACCTTCCGGAGGAGATGAAATACATTTTGAGTTGTTGTACCGAGAAGCAAACGCTCGTTCCTCTAAGGTTCCTCCACGATTGTTGGGTTATATTACGGTTGGGTCAGCTGTACCGGGACGCCCACGCTCACCTCATGAAGGGGGAAGGCCCCGGTGTAGATTCCCTCCTTCAGCATCCTCTCTATCCCCACCTCGGCGTGTTTGCGTTTCCCGTACATTGTGCGGGACAGGACCTCGTAGACCTGCGGGACGGCAGACGGCACGTGAAGGAACGTTTCATATTGCAGAGTGCGAATCCACGGCATGCGGGAAGATCTCTACTTACAATGCGACTTCTCTGGGTGTTGGTGAAGTACGTGGCGTGACACTCGCTGCCCAGAAACCTGAAAAAAAATCACATTTTCAAGAAAAGTATTTAAGTCAAGTTAAAAAACTTGCAAAAAAAAAAAAAATTGTGAAGTCTAATATGGGGGTCCTAAACCCCCAAAGTTACTAGAAACTGATCCCTATGAGTAGTAATTGGTGGCTTCCTATAGAGCAGCCATTCCCAGCCAGGGTTCCTCCAGAATCTGCTGTGGCTGATTGACCTCCCATTGGTGGTACCAAAACATTTCCAGGTCCAAGGACAGAGCAAGTGCCATCACACCAATGATCAGGGTCACCATTCTTCCCACTGACCACCAATGTAAGGATCATTCTTCCCACTGACCACCAATGTAAGGAGCATTCTTCCCACTGACCACCAATGTAAGGGACATTCTTCCCACTGACCACCAATGTAAGGAGCATTCTTCCCACTGACCTCCAATGTAAGGAGCATTCTTCCCACTGATCACCAATGTAAGGGACATTCTTCCCACTGACCACCAATGTAAGGGACATTCTTCCCACTGACCACCAATGTAAGGAACATTCTTCCCACTGACCTCCAATGTAAGGGACATTCTTTCCACTGACCTCCAATGTAAGGAACATTCTTCTCACTGACCACCAATGTAAGGAGCATTCTTCCCACTGACCACCAATGTAAGGAGCATTCTTCCCACTGACCACCAATGTAAGGGACATTCTTCCCACTGACCACCAATGTAAGGGACATTCTTCCCACTGACCACCAATGTAAGGGACATTCTTCCCACTGACCACCAATGTAAGGGACATTCTTCCCACTGATCCCCATATTAATGGGGATTAGACTGGCAGGACCGCACATTGCTCCAATCAGGAAAGAGAATACAATGTGTTCAACCCGTATCCTACAACATCCCTGATTGGTGGACAGTCTGAGCCCCTAGGTGGCACTTTGTGCGGTGTAATTACTGTCTCAGTCGCAGCGCTTGCCTGTCCATCCCCCGCACTCACCTCTGCAGTTTGGAGCGGCGGAATGCGCAGGTGTAGTAGTCCAGCGGTTTGTTGGGGACGTATTGATACATGGGGTTGGGGATGTGCAGTCTCTGCAGGAAGCGATCCGATACATTGTTGTCAGGATTGGGCTGAGCCTGTGGGAAATAATGTGACATTGACCTTTCTGTATTGTGTCTATGGGGAGGGATTATTTCCTGTAACAGCGGGGATCAGGGGATGGGGGGCTCCACTTCCCCTCCTGACATTGCGGGCCCTTTATAAACTTCTATGTTTCCTCTGCAATGACATGCCCATCTTAGCAGTGCTCCAATTTGTGACAGATTACCTGATGAACGGACCAAAGACCTGAAAGGAGGGGCTTAGGACTCAAAATGGGGGGGGGGCAGATTTCTGGTGGCAGGGGATCATTGGGGGACCCCGGAGGATCTGAGGATGAGGGCACCACACAACTAGTGAGAGTCCAGAAGGGTTTTTATTGTAAAGAAAAGGCCAGCACGTTTCAGGGATCAGAACTCCCCTTCATCAGGGCCAGGGAAACAAAATAACAGAACAAGAAAAATCCAACACGTTTCGGGGGATCAGAGCTCCCCCTTTATCAGGGCCAGGAAAACAATATAACAGAACAAGAAAAATCTAACACGTTTCGGGGGATCAGAACTCCCCTTCATCAGGGCCAGGGAAACAAATAAACAGAACAAGACAACCCCAACACATTTTGTGGGATCAGAATTCCCCCTTCATCAGGGCCAGGGAAACAAAAAACAGAACTAGAAAAATCCAACATGTTTCGGGGGATCAGAACTCCCCCTTCATCAGGGCCAGGTTAACAAAAAAACAGAACTAGAAAAATCCAACACGTTTCAGGGGATCAGAACTTTCCCTTCATCAAGGCCAGGAAAATAAATAACTTAAATCAAAAAGAAAATCCAACACATTTCAGGCTTTAAGAACTCCCCCTTCATTAAGGCTAGGGATACATAAAGTACATAACATAAAATAACAAGAAAATCCAGCACGTTTCAGGGGATCAGAACTCCCTCTTCATCAGGACAAGGGAAACAACATAAAAGAGCAAGGAAAATCCAACACCTTTCAGGGGATTAGAACTTCCTCTTCATCAGGGCCAGGGAAACAAAAAACAAACAAACAGAACTAGAAAAATCCAACACGTTTCGGGAGATCAGAACTCCCCCTTCATTAAGGCTAAGGATAAATATAACATAAACAAGAAAATCCAATACGTTTTGGGGGATCAGAACTCCCTCTTAATCAGGGCCAGGAAAGCAAATAACATAAAGAAACATTATGAACTCTAACATGTTTTAAGCTCTCAGAACCCCCCCCCCCCTCCACCACCACTTCATCAGGGCCAGGGAAACAAATAACATAAATGAAAAGGAAAAATCCAACACATTTCGGGGGGTTCAGATTCCCCCATTAATCAGAGACAGTAAAACAAACAACATAAAGTCACAAGAAAAACCCAGTAAGTTTCAGGGGTTCAGAATTCTACCTTCATCAGAGCCAGGGAAACAACATAAAGAAAAATTCAACACATTTCAGGGGGTTAGAATTCCCTTATCATCAGCGTCAGGCTAACAACATAAAGTAACAAGAAAAATCCATCACGTTTCGGGGGCTCAGAACTCCCCTTCATCAGGGCCAGGGAAACAACCTAAATTAACAAGAAATATCCAACACGTTTCGGGGGCTCAGAAATACCCCTTCATCAGAGCCAGGACAGCAGCATAAAGTAATTAGAAAAAACCAACACATTTGGGGGGATCAGAACTTCCCCTTCATCAGGGTCAGGGAAACAAATGACATAAAGCATCAAGAAAAATCCAACATGTTTTGGACTTTCAGAACTCCCCTTCATCAGGGACAGAGGAACAACATAAAGAAGAAAAATGCAACACGTTTCGGGGGGGGGGGGGGGTTGGGGGTGTTACAATTTCCCTATTATCAGGGTCAGGATAACAACAGAGGTAAATTAACAAGAAAATCCATCATGTTTCGGGGGCTCAGAACTCCCCTTCATCAGAGCCAGGCAAACAATTACCATAAGGTATCAAGAAAAATCCAACAGGTTTCAGGCTTTCAGAACTCCTCTTCATCAGGGCCAGGAAAACAACATAAAGTAACAAGAAAAATGCCAACCTGTTTCGGGGATCAGAATTCTCCCTTCATCAGGGCCAGGGAAACAAATAACAAAAAGTAACAAGAAAAATACAACACACTTTGAGGGCTCTTAATCTCCCCTTCATCAGGGCCAGGGAAACAACATAAAGTAACAAGAAAAAACCCAAAACATTTTGGGGGGGATCAGAATTCTCCCTTCATTAGGGCCATTGAAACAACATAAAGTAACAAGAAAAACCCAACACATTTCCAGGGCACAGAATTCTCCCTTTATCAGGGACAGAAAAACAAATAACATAAAAGATCAAGAAAAATCCACCATGTTTCTGGAGTACTCTCCCTTCATCAGGGCAAAAAAAACAACATACAATTCAACACGTTTCGGGTTCTCCGAACTCCCCCTTCGTTAAAGCTAGTAAAACAAATAATATAGTAACAAAAAAATCTAACACATTTCTGGCTCTCAGAAGTCCCTCTTTATCAGGGCCAGGGAAAAAATAACAAAGCAACAAGAGATATCCAACACTATGCGGTTATATTTTCGTATACCAAGTTTTGTATATATCACATATTTAGACATTTTATTTCTTCCCTTCTATTAAGTTCCTTTATGTTATCTGTTTTTCTGACCCTGATGAAGTAGGAGTTGTGAGACTCCAAAACGCGTTGGATTTTCTCTCGTCTTCTACAATGAAACCTTCTGGCCTCAAACTAGTTCTAACTTTTTTTTACATTTTTTTAATTTCATGAAAGTTGTCACCAGAGTGCAGCATAAAAAAGTAGAAAAGTACTGACACTGCCCAAAAAGATCCTCCTTCACCGCGCTTAGCATGGGATTGATTATTTAGAATGTTACTGGCGCGTTTTTACTGCTTTATGAATCGCCCCTCTGCTCTGCTCTCATCCTGACCACCCGGGTTTATTGTGGCCCATGTGAGGCGGATCAGACCTGTAGCGGTGCCCGAATGCACAGCTCCTCCGCGTAGTACACCAAGAGGTCCCAGGGGGCGCTGAGCTTCAAGTAATGGAGGGATCTTCGCTCGCTCAGGGTCTGCTCCTGCGGGACAGACAGACAGACAGACATTAGGTTTAGGACAAATGTCTGTATTAAAAGGGGAGTGTGTGGGGACCCGGGCAGCGTTCTCACCTTCTCACACAGAAGCCCCGCCTTCAGCAGGTTGCGGTGGAAACGCCTTCGGTGATTTTCATTGGCCTCTCTCCTCCTCGCTCTGCGCTGCTGCTCCCGTTCCGCCTGGGCCGACGTCTTCATCTTGTGCTTCTTAGACTGAAGTTTCTCTTCCCAAACCAGAACAAAATCTGCGACAGAGGACGGTGACATTTTTTTTGGGGGGGGGGGGGGGTGGAATAAATTATTTCATTACCAAACGTTCTGCATCAAGCACAAAGTCATGTAGAGATAGTGTATGGTCATCAACCAGCTGGCCCCTCCCACCAGCCCCATAGAGAAGCACAGAGACCCAGTGATGACATCACCAAGTATAAAATAAGGCAAAATGGAAAGGTTTCATGAAAAAAATGTCATTATCATGTTAATGAGGGGGAAGGGGGGGACTAGGGAAGATGAAAACTAAACTTCATCGTTAACACTTAATTACTAAGAAAAGTTGGCAAGTGATGGCTGAACACAGAATTGATGTTCATACGTCAAATAACGACTGTCACAGTGTGAGCGATGGCGACAAGAATATGACCATATGCGCCAATAATACGTTTGATGTCTCTGTGCGCTCATGTCCTCATTTTCTGCCCCTAGAAGGGCTGGAGTCCCCCCCCCCCCGGTGTTTGTTTTTGTTGATTAGTAATGATTGTGATACTAGTTGATGATTGATGGGGATGAACCTGCCCCCCCCCCCGCCCCCTCACAAATATAAAGTGAAACAGATCTTACCAATGGGGCTTTTGCCGTCTTTGAAGGTGTTTTCCGGGGGTTCTGTCCTGTACAGATCGGTACATGGGATGTATATGGGATCTTCATCGTAGTCCTCCCCGTACTAAACAAACAGAGCACACGACGTGTGAGATACAGGTTGGGTGGTCAGCTGGGGGTGGGTTGGCCTTGGTTGGTTAGCTGAGGGTTGGTTGGCCTTGGTTGGTTAGCCTTTGTTGGTTAGCTAAAGGTTGGTTGGCCTTGGTTGATTACCTTGGGGGTTGGTTATCTGGGGGTTGGTTGGCCTTGGTTGGTTATTTGAGGGTTGGTTAGCTGAGGGTTGGTTTGCCTTGGTTGGTTAGCTGAGGGTTGGTTGGCCCTGGCTGGTTGGTGGAGGATTGGTTAGCTGGGGTTGGTTGGCCCTGATTGATTACCTGAGGGTTGGTCAGCCTTGGTTGGTCAGCTGAGGGTTGGTTAGCTGAGGGTTGGTTGGCCTTGGTTGGTTAGCTGAGGGTTGGTCAGCCTTTCTTGGTTAGCTGAGGGTTGGTTGGATAGCTGAGGGTTGGTTGGTCTTGGTCAGTTAGCTGAGGATTGGTTAGCTGAGGTTTTGGCTGCCTTGGTTGGTCAGCTGAGGGTTTGTTGGCCTTGGTTGGTTAGCTGAGGGCTGGTCAGCCTTCGTTGGTCAGCTGAGGGTTGGTCTTGGTTGGTCAGCTGAGGGTTGGTCAGCCTTGGTTGGTCAGCTGAAGGTTGGTTAGCTGAGGATTGGTTGGCCTTGGTTGGATAGCTGAGAGTTGGTTAGCTGAGGGTTGGTTGGCTTGGTTGGATAGCTGAGGGTTGTTTAGCTGAGGGTTGGTTGGACAGCAGAGGGTTGGTTAGCTGAGGGTTGGTTGGCCCTAACTAGTTAGCTGAGGGCTGGTTAGCCTTGGCTGGGTAGTTGTAGGTTGGTTGGTTAGCTGTGGGTTGGTTAATCAGGGCATTGCTGGCACATAATTGAGATTAAAGGAAAAGGAACGTTTATATAGTTCAATCATAGATTACTCTAATTATTGTCATACAATTCCTCCCAGCAATCAAATTGGATGAACAGATGGGTAAGCTACAGAAAGATTACTATGGGGAAACGATCGATCAGCGACATACAGAAATAAAACGGTTCTCACATAGTCATCAGCGCTGACTCCATTGGGCAACGTCCCTGGAGAGTCTCCGAGAAGTTCGGCCCCATCTCTGTCCAGATCCACCAAGGAACTCGTGTCCAGATCCGACCAATCTGAGAGCTTCCTCCGAAACATCGTGGCCAACTACATGCCCTGGGCGGGGGAACAGCGGGCACACCGGGCACTGGGGGGAAACAGATTGGCAGAGGAGAGTTATATATGGGGGTGACAGAGGAAGGTGATGGGGGATAGAGAAGAGTGGTGAGGGAGTGATAGAGGAGGGTGATGGGGGGTGACAGAGAAAGTAATAGGGGGGTGATAGGGGGTGACAGAAGAGGATGATATATGAGGGTGACAGAGGAAGGTACTGGGGGGTGATGGAGGAAGGTGATGAAGGGGTGACAAGGTGACCAGTCAGTGTGGGGTGTCAGTGGGTGTCCCCCCCATCTTGGTAGCATTGTGTCCTCTTACCTACTCTTTGTAGATGGCGGTATGTGTGCGGCCCCCTCTGCAGTCTTGCCCCCAGAGGGAAGGGGTTGCAGGCTGCACACTGATTGCAGGGGATGTTTGCAGTCTCTTCTCCTCTGCTCTCCTCTCCTCCCTCCTCTACATTACAGCATCAGTCAGGCCGGGGAGGGGCGGCTGCACAGAGGATGCTGAGATCTGCACTGTCTGTATACAGCTATCTGTATACCGCCCTCAATCAATACAAGCCACCCCCCCCCCCCCATATCTCACCCCTGGGGCCCCTTACACTTCAATAAAGGAGCCAAGCAACCTTCAACTGTTGGAGGACCACATGCCTTAGCATGCTGGGAGTTGTAGTTCCTCTAGCACTGTAGATTGATTATAGGAACCCTCCACTGCAATTACAGGACAGGAAGTGAGCTGTGTGCAGAAAAATGCCTTCCCCCCTTTACCAGATCTTCATCTTATGGAAGACTGAGGGATGGTCTGAGCAGAATCCTCCGTGACACCCACAAAGTCCAGACATCGCTATTGGCTCCAGACTCTTGCTAACCCAAACAGCTTAACAGCCAATCACGTGGATGCAAATCAGTACATAAAGCATGCAGCAATGGTCAAGAAATATCATCATTGATGATGATCATTGAACATCAGAATGTGAAAGATGTGAGATCCAGGAAGCCAACTAGGACAATGTCCCCCCACCCCTATAGCACCCCCACCCCGCAAAAAACCACAGTGCAGTCGTGCCATTGGTAATAGCACCCCCATGCATGCTTCTGCGTACCAAGTGGTTCGAAGGGCGGGAAAAAAGTCAGAGATTTATTTTCTCTTTTGCTTTATACGCTACGCATGCGAATGCACACAAAAAAGTGCGAAAACACGACTGCGCTTGGTCACACCTGTAGGTCTGAGCCAACCCTTAGCTCAAGAAGCAGATGATGACCCTGGTTGATGTCTGAACAGATATGGTGCCCTCCTTCTGGACAGACAAGCAGAAGAAGGCATTGTCAGGGGGAGTCCTGTGATTGGAGAGGGAAGAAATACCTGGAAGAGTTACACTGACTCATTACTCAGCATGAGAAGATATATCTGATGACAGGTCCACTTTATAGAAGATATGAAGACCAGCACTAGGGGTCATGAATTCTCCCTGGACTCCATACACAGCCCTGATGTAGGTGACTCCGGCGGAGGAATGGTTGATGGTGTCAGGTGTTCTCAAACATAGCCGACCTCCTGGGATCTTCACCTTCTGCCGTCCTCAGAGATTTCAGAGAACAAAACAAAAAACATCCAGAGATAGAAAGTTCTGAGGCTGGTGACATTGTCATTACATTATTATATACTAGACATGTGCGGTTCTAATTCGATTCAAATTTCTGAATTACAATACTAATGAATTTTAAATTAATCTGAAATAACGAAACCTAATTTTGGCTGAAATCTGATTCAAATTAGAAAACAAATTTGAAACATATTGCAGACTATTGCTGATCTCCTGTGGTCAAGATTATCCAGTAGTCACCTGTGGTCAAAGATCTGCCATTGGTCACCTGTGGTCAAGGATCTCCCAGTGGTCACCTGTGATCAAGGATCTCCTAATGGTCAGCTGTAGTCAAGGATCTCAGAGTGATCACCTGTGGTCAAGGATCTCCCAGTGGTCACCTGTGGTCAAGGATCTCCCAGTGGTCATCTGTGGTCAAGGATCCCCCGGTGGTCGCCTGTGGTGAAGGATCTCCTAGTGGTCACCTGTGGTGAAGGATCTCCTAGTGGTCATCTGTGGTCAAGATCTCCCTGCGGGTACCTGTGGTCAAAGATCTGCTAGTGGTCACCTGTAGTCAAAGATCTGCCAGTGGTCATCTGTGGTTAAAGATTTGCCGGTAGTCACCTGTGGTCAAAGATCTGCCAGTGGTCATCTGTGGTTAAAGATCTGCCAGTGGTTACCTGTAGTCAAGGATTTTCAGGTGGTCACCTGTGGTCAAGGATCTGCTGGTGGCTACCTAGGGTCAAGATCTCCCAGTAGTCACCTGTGATCAAGGACCTGCTGGTGGCTACCTGTGGTCAAGATTTCTCACTGGTCACCTGTGGGCAAGGGTCGCCCGGTGGTCACCTGTGGTGAAGGATCTCCCAGTGGTCGCCTGTGGTCAAGGATCTGTCAGTGGTCACCTGTGGTCAAGGATCTGTCAGTGGTCACCTGTGGTTAAGGATCTCCTGGTGGTCACCTGTGGTCAAGGATCTCCTGGTTGTCACCTGTGGTCAAGGATCTCCTGTGGTCAAGGTTCTCTGAGTGGTCAAGGATCTGCCAATGGTTACCTGTGATCAAGGATCTCCTAGTGGTGACCTGTGGTCAAGGATCCCCCGGTGGTCGCCTGTGGTGAAGGATCTCCTAGTGGTCACCTGTGGTGAAGGATCTCCTAGTGGTCATCTGTGGTCAAGATCTCCCTGCGGGTACCTGTGGTCAAAGATCTGCTAGTGGTCACCTGTAGTCAAAGATCTGCCAGTGGTCATCTGTGGTTAAAGATTTGCCGGTAGTCACCTGTGGTCAAAGATCTGCCAGTGGTCATCTGTGGTTAAAGATCTGCCAGTGGTTACCTGTAGTCAAGGATTTTCAGGTGGTCACCTGTGGTCAAGGATCTGCTGGTGGCTACCTAGGGTCAAGATCTCCCAGTAGTCACCTGTGATCAAGGACCTGCTGGTGGCTACCTGTGGTCAAGATTTCTCACTGGTCACCTGTGGGCAAGGGTCGCCCGGTGGTCACCTGTGGTGAAGGATCTCCCAGTGGTCGCCTGTGGTCAAGGATCTGTCAGTGGTCACCTGTGGTCAAGGATCTGTCAGTGGTCACCTGTGGTTAAGGATCTCCTGGTGGTCACCTGTGGTCAAGGATCTCCTGGTTGTCACCTGTGGTCAAGGATCTCCTGTGGTCAAGGTTCTCTGAGTGGTCAAGGATCTGCCAATGGTTACCTGTGATCAAGGATCTCCTAGTGGTGACCTGTGGTCAGGGATCTTCTAGTGGTGACCTGTGGTCAAGGATGTCATGGTGCTCATCTGTGGTAAAGGATCTCCCAGTGGTCACCAGTTGTCAAGGAGCTGCCTTAGAACCACACAAATGGTACAACACCAAAATCTTTCAAGATCTGACACCGCTGCCCCTGAAAAATGTCCTAACGGTACACCTGGTGCCCCCATTTTCAGTTGAGCATCACTAGATATTAGCCAGGGTACTGCTATTCTCTTGCATGGATGTGTGCCCGGGTACTGATACCCTCTCGTGGGTACTAGGTAGACATACTTATTGTTAAGTGTCCATGGGTTGTCTATGTAAAATTGGCTATATTAAGGGATCTGCTTTGCAGAGTTCCCCCTTAAAACCACGTCCCTGTCCTCTGTTCCACGTGCCCACGGAATGCCCGCGCCGCCCTCTCCATTGTTCTGTGCCCCGGGACAAACGTGGATATCTA
Organism: Pelophylax lessonae; assembly: GCF_965119305.1. Taxonomy (NCBI): domain Eukaryota; kingdom Metazoa; phylum Chordata; class Amphibia; order Anura; family Ranidae; genus Pelophylax; species Pelophylax lessonae. The sequence goes on along the minus strand of NC_138779.1, from coordinate 222,920,918 downwards.
GTAAACAATAACAGCCTCATAGTTCTCACCTCCGTCATCTCACTGACTGACTGACACATTGACTAACCGACCTGTTCAGTGACAACTGGAGCGGGTGACTTGGCCGCACGCATTCTTCACCCCGATGACTCGCCGTCGCCTTATGGTAATGAGGCCAGGCCACGCTCCACCACGTGTCATGCACCGCAGTATGACCTGCGCACGCTGCGAGACTGCAACCCCAAACTGGTACAGCCGCATTCTTTTTCTCTTTTCATTCTGGAATTTTCTGTCACCGATCCAAAATGTTTTTTTTTCTTTTTGTTAATGAAGAACTCTCGTGTGCGAAACAACAAAATCTCCCAAAACCACGCAAATGCCATCGCCAGAGGAATCCTGATGCTTTATTAAGCCTAAAGTGGAGCTCCAGACAATTTTGGAGAGGGTCAGTTGGGTTGGTGCCTGCATTTGTTTTTTTTCCCATTTTTTTCTTTCCTCCCGGTGATCCTGCCAGTAACACACTTCCTGTCCTTGGGTGACAACACTCACTGTACTGTGTCCAGTGTTGGGCCGGGGTCATCCCACGCTAAACTCCGCCCCCTCTCCCACTGCTAATACAAGTCATAAATGGGAGTACCACCCTGCTTGCTCTGGTGCCGGCATTCATTTTTTCCAGTTTTTTTTTCCACTTACTTTAATTTGGGGGGGGGGGGTGGCACATCCTCGACTCTGAGGGGTTCATGCTGGGAATTGTACTCTGTCACTTTTGGGGGTTGTGACCCTCCCTAAATTGAAGGACTGCAAGTCCCAGCATGAACCCTTCAGAACTGAGGAGGTGTCACCCTCGCCCCCCAACTAGTGGAGGACAACAAGTCCCATCCTTAGATCTCAGGGGTTCATGCTGGAACTTGTAGGCCTTTACTTTTGGCAGGGGGTTCACGTTCTTAAATCTCAGGGGCTCATGTTGGGACTTGTTGTCCTCCACTAGTTGGGGGGGGGGGGGTCTGTCACATCTTCAGCTCTGAGGGGTTCATGTTGGGACTTGTACTCTGTCACTTTTGGGGGGATGTGACTGCAAGTCCCAGCATGAACCCTTCAGAACTGAGGATGTGCCACCCTCCCCCCCCAACTAGTGGAGGACAACAAGTCCCAATAAGCGTATATTGATTGGCTATCGTGTCTACAAACTATGGGATATATATATTTTTTTTTTACTAGTAGTGGCACCCAGTCGTCTGTGCCCCTGGGGTCGGCCCGGTGTAGGAGGATTTGTATCGCCGGAGGTCACTTCACTGGAGATATGAAGGGTTTACAACCACTTTGAAGATTTCTATGTCCCCACTGAATCGATTCCACTCGCTTCCTGTCATGGTGACTACACAAGAAGAAGATCCCCAGCCAAAAATAAAGGAAGTGTTACTTAACTAAAAAAAGAATAATAATTAGCTGGAGGTGTAAAAACATTGTCTCCATAAACGTCTCTGACATCATCTGCTGGTGAGATTATGTTTCTGACTCATGAAGTTTATCTCGTTTTTCGTGGCACGGCCTTTGTTGAGGAGGATCCGCGTGTCGGTGACTGTGCCGATATCAATGCCGCGCTCCGACACGAGACGTTATCTGCGCTTCCAAAAACAGAACACAGGAATTCCAATTAAATTTTTTACAGACATCCATTGTGCGAGATAATTGCTGTAATTATGTCATTCCTTGTGAGGGATCCGCCACGTGACACCCGTCCATAAATTCGCCTCCCGGGAGTCACCTCGACTCACTCGCCTCTTTTCCAGGTCACAGAAGTCTCATCGATCGTTCCTTGAAGGAGCCATGATCTGCTACTTGGTCCACATCCTGGGGATCCTCTCCGGGGCCATCGGGATGATCCTCACCTGGGTGGTCTGCTTCCTCCCGCAATGGCGGCTCGTGGTCCTGGCGGAGAACAACGGCTTTGTGGTGGAAGGCGGAAGGATCGATGGCGAGTGGCTCAGCCGGTGGGACGGTCTGTGGGTGACCTGCCTCAGCCAACGCCGCTTCACCCTGGAGTGCAACGACTACGGCTCCCGGGTGTCGCTTACCTCCGACCTCAAGGCCGGCCGCGTCTTCCTGGGCTTCAGCATCGCCTTGACCGTCCTCGCCTTCATCCTCTCCCTGATCGGGATCATAGTGTCCGGCTGCTGCTCCCGCTGCTGCGGCGAAAGCCGCGAGGATAGGCGCTGCCTGACCCTGACCGCAGGAATCCTCTACCTCCTCAGCATGGTCCTCATCCTCATCCCCGTCATCTGGGTCATCATCAACGTCGCCCGAGGGGCCTACGACGCTGCCCTGACCAGGGGGGCCGTGAGGTTGGAGATCGGGGAGGCCATAATGCTGGCCTGGCCCACCATCGTCTTCCTTCTCATCGGGGGGGTCATTCTGTGCTCCAGCTGCTGCGGCTGTGACGGGTGGGTCAAGAAAGGCCAATATAGACCGGCCTGTGACCAGGAGATGGTTCCAAGGAAGCGCACCCGCGATGATCGGTCCTGTAGCACCCCCAGAATGGAATATATATAAATCTCCACCAGGTGTCGCCAGAGAACAAGGACTTTTACTGACTTAGCTGGGCTGTGAAGACGCCTGAAATAAGAACTGTCTGTGCTCCCACTTCTTGGACTCTTCCAGTACAGTTCTGTGAATGAATGGCAGAATCTGATTGGGTGTAATTGGAAAAAACAGACAGTTTTCCTTTCACATGGAGGGGAAATTCAACTGTTGTTTTCACCAACCACAGAAATGGACTAGAGTAGAGATCTGACCTGGGACTTGTAGTCCCTCAGCGGTGCTGGCAGACGATGATAAACGTTTATCAGGTCGTCTTTTCTGTACATTGCTTTATGTTCAGACTGCCAATGAAAATCGACCAATCAGGTGTCATGTACATAATGTGAATTATTTCCTGTCTGCAACAATTGTATTTATTTCATGTATGATAACATTGATATGAGAATATTTATATGATGAGTAATAATTTATATCGTAAGATATTAAACACAACACTAAACCAGACGATCGGAGTCAGGTCTGTCCTTCCCGGGGGCTCAGAAACTTCTAGAAGGAAAATCAACAGAAGATTCCATTACAGTGGGGGAAAATGATATTTTGATCCCCTGCAGATTGTGTAAGTTTGCCCACTTACAAAGAAATGGCGGGTGTATAATTTTTATCATAGGTGTATTTTATATGATAGAGACAGAATATCAACCAAAAATGCAGAAAAAACACATGATACAAATGTTATAAATGGAGTTGTAGTTCAGGGAGTAAAATAAGTATTTGATCCCCTTAGTAGTCGGTGGAGAAACCCTTGTTGGAAGCACAGAGCTCAGACGTTTCTTGTAGTTGGTTGCCAGGTTTCCACACAGCTCAGGGGGGATTTTATTCCCCTCTTCTTTACAGATCTTCTCTAAATCCTTAAGGTTTCTTGGCTGTCTTTTGGCAACTCGAAGTTTCAGCTCCTCCATAAATTTTCTATAGGATTGAGGTCTAGAGATTGGCTAGGCCACTCCATGACGTTAATGTGCTCCTTCTTCAGCCTCTCCTTTGTTGTCCTGACGGTGAGTTTTGGGTCATTGTCATGCTGGAAGACCCATCCATGACCCATCTTCAGTGTTCTGGCTGAGGGAAGAAGGTTCTCATCCAAGATTTTACAATACATGGCCCCATCCATTGGCTCCTCAATGTGGCAAAGTTGGTCTGTACCTTTAGCAGAGAAACCGCCCCAAAGTATCATGTTTCCACCTCCGTGCCTAACTGTAGGGATGGTGAATGGCATGCAGTGTGCCGCATGGGGCTGCTGTGGCTGGGCTGACGCATTTCAGGGGCGAGCCCCCTTCCTCAGAGCCAGAAAAGTTGCTGCTGACTGGGTAAGTACCGGACACTGGGAGGGCGAGTACCTGTCACCCCAGAGAATGAGTACCTGTCTCCCTGGGAGAACCCCGCAGGACTTTGTGTCCAAGGGTGACAACGTTCACTCCACTGTATCTATGGAGAGGGAGAGTTGTCACCCTAGGACAGCAGTAAAGAACACCTCCCCCTTTCCTCATCTCCATAACATGGGGGGAGGAGTTATGTAGATCAGTGGTCTCCAAGCTGCGGCCCTGAGGCTGGATGTGACCCTTTGTTTGCCTTTTTTCTGGCCCTTTGGGCCCTATTCCTGCCACTGACACCAACAATGGGGCACCACTTCTTCCACTAAAACCAATGATGGGGAATGGTTTACTCCCAATAACATTGGGGAATTTTCTAAACCTACTGGCCAAAGTCCGGCCCACGTAAAACCTTAAAGACAGTAAACTGGCCCTTTTTTAGGGAAAGCCCTTTTTTAGGGAAAGTTTTGAGACCCTTGGTGTAGATAAAACACTTCCTGATGTCGGTGATGAGACTTTAGAAGACAGTTTTCTGGTATGAAAAGTCCATTGAGAATGTCAGACCAAAGAAGGAAGAGTCCTAGAAATCTGGTAATAATGGAATTGGTCCATGAGAAGAAGACATTGAACTGCCAACGTGTTTCGGGGGTTCAGAGATCTCCATCTTCAGGGTTCACAGATTATGTCATGAGGACTCATCCTCCCTCCAATAAGTTGTCTGGACTGTTTTTTTCATCCCGGAGTTCATGAAATCAGCCACCAGATGGCGACATTTCCTGGTGTAAAAAGGATTTTATAAAAAATAAATTGTTTCTGATACTCAGAGATCCCTGAATGTCATCTATTCAGAAAATACCTGGTGATGTGAGTGTTATTTCCCCGCCCTGGGGGCGTTTCTCCTAAAGTGACAGGTACTCACCCTCCCGGGGTGACAGATGCTCAGTGTCTGGGGTGAAAGGTACTCGCCCTCCCGGGGTGACAGGTACTCAGTGTCTGGGGTGACAGGTACTCACTCTCTGGGGTGACAGGTACTCACTCTCTGGGGTGACAGGTACTCACCCTCCCGGGGTGACAGGTACTCACTCTCTGGGGTGACAGGTACTCACTCTCTGGGGTGACAGGTACTCACTCTCTGGGGTGACAGGTACTCACCCTCCCGGGGTGACAGGTACTCACTCTCTGGGGTGACAGGTACTCACTCTCTGGGGTGACAGGTACTCAGTGTCTGGGGTGACAGGTACTCAGTGTCCGGGGTGACAGGTACTCGCCCTCCTAGGGTGACAGGTATACTCGCCCTCCCGGGTGACAGGTACTCACCCTCCTGGGGTGACCGGTACTCTCCCTCTCGGGATGACAGGTACTCACCCTCCTAGGGTGACAGGTACTCGCCCTCCCGGGGTGACAGGTACTCGCCCTCCAGGGGGGACAGGTACTCGCCCTCCCGGGGTGACCGGTACTCGCCCTCTCGGCGTGACAGGTACTCGTCCTCCTAGGGTAACAGGTACTCGCCCTCCCGGGGTGACAGGTACTCGCCCTCCCGGGGTGACCGGTACTCGCCCTCTCGGCGTGACAGGTACTCGCCCCCCTAGGGTAACAGGTACTCGTCCTCCCGGGGTGACAGGTACTCGCCCTCCCGGGGTGACCGGTACTCGCCCTCTCGGGGTGACAGGTACTCGCCCTCCCAGGGGTGACCGGTACTCTCTCTCGGGGTGACAGGTACTCGCCCTCCCGGGGTGACAGGTACTCGCCCTCCAGGGGGGACAGGTACTCGCCCTCCCGGGGTGACCGGTACTCGCCCTCTCGGCGTGACAGGTACTCGCCCTCCTAGGGTAACAGGTACTCGCCCTCCCGGGGTGACCGGTACTCTCTCTCTCTTGGGGTGACAGGTACTCGCCCTCCCGGGGTGACAGGTACTCGCCTTCCCGGGGTGACCGGTACTCGCCCTCTCGGGGTGACAGGTACTCGCCCTCCCGGGGTGACCGGTACTCTCTCTCTCTCGGGGTGACAGGTACTCGTCCTCCCGGGGTGACAGGTACTCGCCTTCCCGGGGTGACCGGTACTCGCCCTCTCGGGGTGACAGGTACTCGGCCTCCCGGGGTGACAGGTACTCGCCCTCTCGGGGTGACAGGTACTCGCCCTCTCAGGGTGACAGGTACTTGCCCTCCCGGGGTGACAGGTACTCGCCCTCTCGGGGTAACAGGTACTCACCCTCTCGGGGTGACCGGTACTCGCCCTCTCGGGGTGACCGGTACTCGCCCTCTCGGGGTGACAGGTACTCGCCTTCTCGGGGTGACAGGCACTCGCCCTCCCGGGGTGACAGGTACTCGCCCTCCTGTGGTGACAGGTACTCGCCCTCTCGGGGTGACAGGTACTCGCCCTCCCGGGGTGACAGGTACTCGCCCTCTCGGGGTGACAGGTACTAGCCCTCCGGGGCTGACAGGTACTCGCCCTCCCGGGGTGACCGGTACTCGCCCTCTCGGGGTGACAGGTACTCGCCCTCCCGGGGTGACAGGTACTCGCCTTCCCGGGGTGACCGGTACTCGCCCTCTCGGGGTGACAGGTACTCGCCCTCCCGGGGTGACCGGTACTCTCTCTCTCTCGGGGTGACAGGTACTCGTCCTCCCCGGGGTGACAGGTACTCGCCTTCCCGGGGTGACCGGTACTCGCCCTCTCGGGGTGACAGGTACTCGGCCTCCCGGGGTGACAGGTACTCGCCCTCTCAGGGTGACAGGTAATTGCCCTCCCGGGGTGACAGGTACTCGCCCTCCCGGGGTGACAGGTACTCGCCTTCCCGGGGTGACCGGTACTCGCCCTCTCGGGGTGACAGGTACTCGCCCTCCCGGGGTGACCGGTACTCTCTCTCTCTCGGGGTGACAGGTACTCGTCCTCCCCGGGGTGACAGGTACTCGCCTTCCCGGGGTGACCGGTACTCGCCCTCTCGGGGTGACAGGTACTCGGCCTCCCGGGGTGACAGGTACTCGCCCTCTCAGAGTGACAGGTAATTGCCCTCCCGGGGTGACAGGTACTCGCCCTCTCGGGGTAACAGGTACTCACCCTCTCGGGGTGACCGGTACTCGCCCTCTCGGGGTGACCGGTACTCGCCCTCTCGGGGTGACCGGTACTCGCCCTCTCGGGGTGACAGGTACTCGCCTTCTCGGGGTGACAGGTACTCGCCCTCCTGTGGTGACAGGTACTCGCCCTCTCGGGGTGACAGGCACTCGCCCTCCCGGGGTGACAGGTACTCGCCCTCCTGTGGTAACAGGTACTCGCCCTCCGGGGCTGACAGGTACTCGCCCTCTCGGGGTGACAGGTACTCGCCCTCCTGTGGTAAGTGGATGTGTCAGGTAACTCTGAGTACTCAGGAAGCGATTTTACATTTATTGTCAAACACTTCAGTGGAGGATCGCTCTGCAAACACTCGTCCTCCTCTCCATGTGGTGTTCTCCCCGCCGGCTGTACAATGTCAGGAAATCACCAATACTTCAACCCTCTTCAATGATATATTTCTGGGCGGATCAGACCACACCCTCTGACCGTACAATCTCTATACAATCAATGTCTAATCCCATCCAATCAGGCCCTCGTATTATGTATTTGTTGGTAGATGTGAAGGAGATTGTACAATCAGATTGTATGGTGAGTGTGGAGCCCAGATGGAGCTCCAGCTTTTGTCACTGAGTCAGGAAATAAATCATGTTATAGTTGTCACCAGAAGAGGAATAGAGGGGAAATCTCCATCGGGGACACCAAATCTCCCGCACAATGGAGACTTCTATTCTTACTTCTTGTTGTGACCCCGGGACAGGAAGTGAAGGGAAATCTCCCCAATGGGGACACACACAAGACAGCAATGCTCTCCCTCCCCCTACATACAATCCAATCACACACAGGACAATCATATAACATATTCCAGTCACTTTTTATATAGGCACCTCCTCCTTTTAAGATTGGTCCAGATCCGCACAGGGAGATTTCTGTACAATCTGATTGTAACATATATGACCGCCTTCTAGGTGCTGATGTTCTCTTCTAACTATAATGCCGGTCACTGATTGGTCCGGTCAGAGCAGGCTGGCACCGGTCACTGATTGGTCCGGTCAGAGCAGGCTGGCACCGGTCACTGATTGGTCCGGTCAGAGCAGGCTGGCACCAGTCACTGATTGGTCCGGTCAGAGCAGGCTGGCACTGGTCACTGATTAGTCCAGTCAGAGTAGGCTGGTACCAGTCACTGATTGGTCCGGTCAGAGCAGGCTGGTACCAGTCACTGATTGGTCCGGTCAGAGCAGACCAATGCTGGTCACTGATTTGTCTGGTCCGGTCAGAGCAGGCCAACGCTGGTCACCTATTGATCTGTTCAGAGCAGGCCAACGCTGGTCATGATTGGTCCGGACAAAGCAGGCCAACGCTTGTCACTGATTGGTCCGGTCAAAGCAGGCCGATGCCGGTCACTGATTGATCTGGTCAGAGCAGGCTGACGCCGGTCACGGATTGGTCTGGTCAGAGCAGGCTGACGCTGGTCACGGATTGGTCTGGTCAGAGCAGGCTGACGCCGGTCACGGATTGGTCTGGTCAGAGCAGGCTGACGCCGGTCACCAATTGGTCTGGTCAGAGCAGGCTGACGCCGGTCACCAATTGGCCTGGTCAGAGCAGGCTGACGCCGGTCACCAATTGGTCTGGTCAGAGTAGGCTGATGCCGGTCACGGATTGGCCTGGTCAGAGCAGGCTGACGCCGGTCACGGATTGGTCTGGTCAGAGTAGGCTGATGCCGGTCACGGATTGGCCTGGTCAGAGCAGACTGACGCCGGTCACGGATTGGTCTGGTCAGAGTAGGCTGATGCCGGTCACGGATTGGCCTGGTCAGAGCAGGCTGACGCCGGTCACAGATTGGTCTGGTCAGAGCAGGCTTACACCGGTCACGGATTGGCCTGGTCAGAGCAGGCTGACGCCGGTCACAGATTGGTCTGGTCAGAGCAGGCTTACACCGGTCACGGATTGGTCTGGTCAGAGCAGGCTTACACCGGTCACGGATTGGCCTGGTCAGAGCAGGCTGACGCCGGTCATGGATTGGTCTGGTCAGAGTAGGCTGACGCCGGTCACCAATTGGTCTGGTCAGAGTAGGCTGATGCCGGTCACGGATTGGCCTGGTCAGAGCAGGCTGACGCCGGTCACAGATTGGTCTGGTCAGAGCAGGCTGACGCCGGTCACGGATTGGCCTGGTCAGAGCAGGCTGACGCCGGTCATGGATTGGTCTGGTCAGAGCAGGCTGACGCCGGTCACCAATTGGTCTGGTCAGAGCAGGCTGACGCCGGTCACCAATTGGTCTGGTCAGAGCAGGCCGATGCCGGTCACCAATTGGTCTGGTCAGAGCAGGCTGACGCCGGTCACGGATTGGTCTAGTCAGAGTAGGCTGACGCCGGTCACGGATTGGTCTGGTCGGAGCAGGCCGATGCCGGTCACTGATTGGTCTGGTCAGAGCAGGTTTTTTACTCTCCGTGTGCAGGAGACCGAACTGACCGCTCCTCTTTATGTGGCGGCTAACGCAGCCGTAACGCCGTACAAAGTGATTCTCCACCATTGCTGTCTATCGTCAATAATAATTCATGGATATATTTTGCTGAGTTCCTCTGAAAGAGATTTAAAGCGTTTATTTCCTCTACAATTTCATCGTGGGGTTGTCATGTGACAACAACATGTGCTGAGCTGTCATTGGTCAGGCTTTCCCAGGCTGTGCAATAGAGGAAGTCCCCTCCAGAAAGTATATTAATACAGAATGTGACCGGGGACTTTGTATCACTGAGCGCAGGCTGCTGCGTCTGACACCATGGGAGCCAATCGGAGAGAAGGTATGTAGGCATTCTCTGGTATAGTCATGGAGGCTGGTGGGACCCACACCCAGAACTGAGATTTCGGGGTTTGGTGGATGCTGGAGAGACCCTCAGATTTCTGAGTCCTGGGGGAGGGGTTCCCACCATCCCTGCTGAACACAGGTGGGAGGCAGTGGTGGTCGGGGGGGGCAGTACCTTGCCATTTTGGGGCAGTTGGGAGGCAATAATTCACCATCCACTGCAGGTCACCTTTCGGTGGGGGGGGGGGGGGGGCGATTTCCATTGCGACTTTACAGTGCAGCTTGATGTGATTTTGGACGAGTGCGACTTTGGCTCTGACCTTGTGACCATGTGTGCTCTACAAAGCTTCGCACAAGTCGCATGTATAGCGTTCAGCTGTGACTTTCATGCAACTTTTAAGGGTTTACATTGAAGTCTATGGCCCTCGTGTTGCATGCAAGTTGGACCTAAAGCAGTGCAGGAACTACTTTTAAGTCGCACAGATATGAACGGTACTCATTGGAAAACATAGGGTGCAACTTGTCATGCGACTTTGGGGTGCAAAGTCACATGACGAGTTGTAAAAGTGTAAATGGGGCCTAAAACTGGAGCACTCAGAATCTGGAGCACTCTGCATAGAAACCAATCAGCTTCCAGCTTTTATTGTCAAAGCTTCATTGAACAAGCAGAAGGTAGAAGCTGATTGGCTGCCATCCACAGATTCTGAGTGATTCAGTCTTAGTAAATCTCCCCCAATTTTTCTAGAGGGAGGGGCGGAGATTTGTGATGTGGGATGCTGTTGCTCCGCCCTCCTGTTCCATTCTCCTGATGTCAGACATTCGGGGGGGGGGGGGGTGCAGCTCCCGCTCTCCTGTCCTCTGTGCTGTATCTGTAATAAAGGGGCTCTCAGCAGCTGCTCCACTTTTCCTGTATAGAGGAGGGGTGCAGGGATTGGGGGAGGGGGCAGTATGACATGCAGTAACTGTACAAAGAATGGACAGATGGGGGTACAATAGAGGGAATGATGGGGGTACAGAGAGGGGGGAAATGATGGGATGGGAGTGTAGGGGGAGGGGGGATTTTGGGGGTACAGGGGAGATGATGGGGATACAGGGGAGGGGATGATGGAAGTGCAGAGGGGGTGATGATGGGGGTGCAGTGGGGGGGGGGGGGTTGATGGGGAGTTTGGAGAAGTGGATGATGGGGGGTACAGGGAAGGGGATGATGGGGGATACAGGGAAGGGGTTGATGGGGGTGCAGAGGGGGGGATGATGGGGGTACAGGGAAGGGGATGATATGAGTACAGAGGGGAGGAGATGATAGGGGTACAGGGTAGGGGGTCATGGGGGTGCATAGGGGGATGATGGGAGCACATGGAAGGGGATGATGGTAGCGCAGAGGGGGGAGATGATAGGAGTGCAGTGTGGGGGGGGGGAGGGGTGATGATGGAGAGTACAGGGAAGGGGATGATGGGGGTGCAGAGGGGGAGATAATAGGGGTACAGGGGAGGGAATGATGGGGGTGCAGAGGGGGAGATTATAGGGGTACAGGGGAGGGAATGATGGGGGTGCAGAGGGGGAGATAATAGGGGTACAGGGGAGGGAATGATGGGGGTGCAGAGGGGGAGATAATAGGGGTACAGGGGAGGGAATGATGGGGGTGCAGAGGGGGAGATTATAGGGGTACAGGGGAGGTAATGATGGGAGTGCAGAGGGGGAGATTAAAGGGGTACAGGGGAGGGAATGACGGGGGTGCAGAGGGGGAGATAATAGGGGTACAGGGGAGGGAATGATGGGGGTGCAGAGGGGGAGATTATAGGGGTACAGGGGAGGGAATGATGGGGGTGCAGAGGGGGAGATAATAGGGGTACAGGGGAGGGAATGATGGGGGTGCAGAGGGGGAGATAATAGGGTACAGGGGAGGGAATGATGGGGGTGCAGAGGGGGAGATTAAAGGGGTACAGGGGAGGGAATGATGGGGATGCAGAGGGGGAGATAATAGGGGTACAGGGGAGGGAATGATGGGGGGATAATAGGGGTACAGGGGAGGGAATGATGGGGGTGCAGAGGGGGAGATAATAGGGTACAGGGGAGGGAATGATGGGAGTGCAGAGGGGGAGATAATAGGGGTACAGGGGAGGGAATGATGGGAGTGCAGAGGGGGAGATAATAGGGGTACAGGGGAGGGAATGATGGGGGGATAATAGGGGTACAGGGGAGGGAATGATGGGAGTGAAGTGTGTGTGGGGGTAGATGATGGTAGCGCAGAGGGGGGTGATTATGGGGTGCGGTGGGGGATGATAATGATGACAGTAGGGGGCGCTCTCAGTGATGTAGATCGGATATTCGCTCTCAGGGATCTCTCGGTCTCTCCGGACAGTAGTTTTGTATCTTCTCCGGTGACGTCATGTTGGGGGCGGAGTCTCCCCCTCCCGGCATCCCCTTCGCTCTGAGCTCTGCAGAGATGAGGGAGGAATGGAGACAGGTGAGAGACATTGCTGGGACTTCCTCTCAGGGTGACACCGCCGAGTGTCTGTGGGGGAGGGGCACGGGGTCTTTCATGGGATTATTACATTTGTGGGATATATCAGGTTCTCATCCCCCCCTTCCCTGTATACCGTCCTTCCCCCCCCTCCCCCATCTGTATACCCCCCCACTGTATACCCCCCCCACACTGTGCACCCACCACTATATACCCCCCACACTGTATACCCCCTCCCCCCCCCACACTGTGCACCCACCACTGGATACCCCCCTACCCCCCCCACACTGTATACCCCCCACACTGTATACCCCCCTACCCCCCCACTGTATACCCCCCTACCACTGTATACCCCCTCCCCCCCACTGTATACCCCCCACACTTTATACCCCCTCCCCCCCCCCACACTGTGCACCCACCACTGTATACCCCCCTACCACTGTATACCCCCCACACTGTGCACCCACCACTATATACCCCCCACACTGTATACCCCCTCCCCCCCCACACTGTATACCCCCCACTGTATACCCCCCCCCCCCCACTGTATACCCCCACACTGTATACCCCCCCCCCCCCACACTGTATACCCCCCTACCCCCCCACTGTATACCCCCTACCACTGTATACCCCCTCCCCCCACTGTATACCCCCCACACTTTATACCCCCTCCCCCCCCCCACACTGTGCACCCACCACTGTATACCCCCCTACCACTGTATACCCCCCCCCCACTGTATACCCCCCACACTGTATACCCCCCCCCCACTGTATACCCCCCTACCACTGTATACCTCCCTCCCCATCTGTATACCCCCCTACCACTGTATACCCCCTCCCCCCCACTGTATACCCCCCACACTTTATACCCCCTCCCCCCCCCCACACTGTGCACCCACCACTGTATACCCCCTACCACTGTATACCCCTCCCCCCACTGTATACCCCCCACACTGTATACCCACCACTGTATACCCCCCCCCCCACTGTATACCCCCCTACCACTGTATACCTCCCTCCCCATCTGTATACCCCCCTACCACTGTATACCCCCTCCCCCCCCACTGTATACCCCCCACACTTTATACCCCCTCCCCCCCCACACTGTGCACCCACCACTGTATACCCCCCTCCCCCATCTGTATACCCCCCTACCACTGTATACCCCCCTCCCCCCTACTGTATACCCCCCACCACTGTATACCCCCTCCCCCCACACTGTGCACCCACCACTGTATACCCCCCCACACTGTATACCCCCCCAACCCCCACTGTATACACCCTACCACTGTATACCCCCCTCCCCCCTACTGTATACCCCCCACACTGTATACCCACCACTGTATACCCCCCTACCCCCCCCCACTGTATACCCCCCTACCCCCCCCACTGTATACCGCCCTACCTCTGTATACCCCCTCCCCTCCACTGTATACCCCCCCACACTGTATACCCACCACTGTATACCCCCCTACCCCCCCCCACTGTATACCTCCTGTATTGCCCCCTTCCCCCCATCTGTATATCCCCCACTGTATACCCCCATTTGTATATCCCCCCTCTGTATACCCCCCTTCCCCTACATTTTATACCCCCCAGCACTGTATATCCCCCTCCCCCACTGAACACTCCCCCCACTGTATACCCCCCTCATAGTTCCAGTTTTTTTTGTATAATAATTATTTTATCAGGAATCGTGGGGGCGCAGTGTTGGACTGGGATGGGGACAGTAATGGACTGGTATTGGACTGGCACAGTAATGGACTGGGAAGGGCATAGTATTGGACTGGTATTGAACTGGGACAAGCACAGTTGTGGACTGGTATTGGACTGGGACAGGCACAGTATTGGACTGGGACAGGCACAGTATTGGACTGGGACAGGCACAGTATTGGACTGGGACAGGCACAGTATTGGACTGGGACAGGCACAGTATTGGACTGGGACAGGCACAGTTGTGGACTGGTATTGGACTGGGACAGGCACAGTATTGGACTGGGACAGGCACAGTTGTGGACTGGTATTGGACTGGGACAGGCACAGTGTTGAACTAGTATTGGACTGGGAAGTGCACAGTGTTGGGCTGCTATTGAAATGGGATGGGCACAGTATTGGACTGGGATTAGCACAGTGTTGGACTGGTATTGGACTGGGTCGGGTACAGTAATGGACTAGTGATGGACTGGGATGGGCACAGTACTGGACTGGTATTGAAATGGGATGGGCACAGTATTTGATTGGTATTGGACTGGGAAGGGCACAGTATTGGACTGGTATTGAAATGGGACGGGCAGAGTAATGGACTAGTATTGGACTGGGACATGCACAGTTTTGGGCGGCTGGTATTAGACTGGGACTGGCACATTAATGGACTGGTATTAGACTGGGACTGGCACAGTAATGGACTGGTATTGGACTGGGACAGGCACAGTGTTAGACTGGTATTAGGACTGGGACAGGCACAGTATTGGACTGATATTTAAATGGGACAGGCACAGTAATGGACTGGTTTTGGACAGGGATGGGCACAGTAATGGACTGGGAAGGGCACAGTGTTGGACTGGTATTGTCTGGGAAAGGCACAGTGTTGGCCTGGTATTGGACTGGGACAGGCACAGTAATGGACTAGTATTGGACTGGGACGGGCACAGTATTGGACTGGGATGGGCACAGTGTTGGACTGGTATTGAACTGGAACAGGTACAGTGTTAGACTGGGACGGGCACAGTATTAAACGACTATTGGACTGGGACGGGCACAGTATTGGACTGGGAAGTGCACAGTGTTGGCCTGGTATTGGACTGGTATTGAAATGGGACAGGAACAGTAATGGAATGGTATTTGACTGGAAAGGGCACAGTATTGGACTGGTATTGAAATGGGATTGGCACAGTATTGGACTGGGACGAGCACAGTGTTGGACTGGTATTTGACTGGGTCGGGCACAGTGTTGGACTGGTATTGGGCTGAAACGGGGGCACAGTACTTGACTGGGACAGGTACAGCGTTGGACTGGTATTGGCTGGGGATTGACACTGTATTGGATTGGGACGGCACAGTATTGGACTGGGACGAGCACAGTGTTGGACTGGTATTGGACTGGGATGGGCACAATAATGGACTGGGACTAACACAGTTATGGACTAGTGTTGGACTGGGATGGGCACAGTACTGGACTGGTATTGGACTAGCACAGTAATGGACTGGGGCAGGCACAGTACTTAACTGGGACAGGTACAGCGTTGGACTGGTATTGGCCGGGGATTGACACTGTATTGGACTGGGACACCTACCATGTAGCCGAAGGGGTTGTTCTCATGCCATGACCGCCATGTTTTTTTTTTTTTGCGAGGTTTGGCGCAGCGTGTTGAGCTGACCGGTGGCTCACGCCTGCAGAAATTTCCCTTCCTCTTTGTGTCGGCTCGCCGCGTGTTGTGTTTTTTTTTTTTTTTTTTCGAAAGTCAGGTTGCAGGTCGGTCATGTGAGAGCGTATTAACCCTTTACTCCCCGGGTGTATGAGCTGCAGGGGCGGAGGAGGCGACTAGTTCCTCTCTGTTCAGGTCATAGTGGAAACTTTGCTGGAAGAAAGTAAATTGCACCAGAAAAGTGACACAAAAAGAAAATATATAATAATTCTACAGAACTCAGCGAGTCCCTTCTGTTGGTCTCGGCTCCTCCTCCTGCTGTGATCTGACTTCCTGTTAGAGGGTGACTACCTCTGTTCTCCATGATCTCACTGTATAGAAGAACGTAGCCACCGTCTCCTGCTCGCTCCTGAGATGGACTATTGGATGTGTAATGTGCATAGAGTGGCGTTTGTGACCGCAGCTAATGTGCGCTGCCCGCTTCTTTCTGAGAATCCATTCATCAAAAGGACATTGAGACCAGTTTTAGAAGATTATTGGCCTCTGTTTATATTAGTAGCATTATCTGCCCTTAGGAAAAATGGCGCCCCAGGCTTCCCAACCCTATAATTATCACATGACATTCATGGCTCTTACAGGCAGAAGTAGCTGCTAGCTGTGCCGGATAACGCCATCTGAAGTGGTGTAATCCATCGGTGACGTCATTGCGCATGTTAGATGTTAAGATGTGACGATGCAACATATTGGGCTCTATTCTCAAAGCAGAATCTCACTAAATCTGAGTATGCCACGAGATACCGTGCAAGCGTTTTTCAAAAAAATATTTTCAATTCTTTATAAAAACGCTGCTAAGATACGGCATGCGCTATTTTATGAAGTCCTGCGGTATTTTAGTATTGAAGGCTTGCAGTAATGTAATGCTGGCGGCAGCCGACGTCCTAACAAACCGTAAATAAATAGCTGGTTGTTAAGGAGCGGGTGGCTGCTGTCATCAGCTGTCAGTGGGGTTCCCCGCTGACAGCTGAATGTAACAAAAATTGCTGCTAAGCAAAAAAAGTAAAAATAAAAATATCAGCATGGGGTCCCCCCCCCCCCCCTGCGAAAGTTAAAAAAAAGGCCATGCCATCCCCCAAGTTCCTTACCAAACCCTTAGCTGAGCATGCAGCCTGGGAGGCCAGGAAAGTGGGGGGAACAAGTTAGCACCCCCCCCAAAATCATACCAGGTCACATGCCCTCAACATGTTAAAGGGGGCTCTGAGACTCTGATAAACCCCCTACCTGCAGACCCCGGCAACCACCGGCCAGGGTTGTGGGGAGGAGACCCTTGTCCTCATTAGCATGTGGACAAGATGCTTTTGGGGGGAAGCCCCCCTGCCCCAAAGCACCCCCCCATGTTGAGGGCATGTGGCCTGGTTTCCTGGTGTGGTGCAGGGCGGTGATGTGAGGGTGCAGGGCGGTGATGTGATGTGAGGGCGCAGGGCGGTGATGTGATGTGAGGGCGCAGGGCGGTGATGTGAGGGCGCAGGGCGGTGATGTGATGTGAGGGCGCAGGGCGGTGATGTGAGGGCGCAGGGCGGTGATGTGATGTGAGGGCGCAGGGCGGTGATGTGATGTGAGGGCGCAGGGCGGTGATGTGATGTGATGTGAGGGCGCAGGGCGGTGATGTGATGTGATGTGAGGGCGCAGGGCGGTGATGTGATGTGAGGGTGCAGGGCGGTGATGTGAAGGCGCAGGGCGGTGATGTGATGTGAGGGCGTAGGGCGGTGATGTGAGGGCGCAGGGCGGTGATGTGATGTGAGGGCGCAGGGCGGTGATGTGATGTGAGGGCGCAGGGCGGTGATGTGATGTGAGGGCGCAGGGCGGTGATGTGATGTGAGGGCGGTGATGTGATGTGAGGGCGCAGGGCTGTGATGTGAGGGCGCAGGGCGGTGATGTGATGTGAGGGCGCAGGGCGGTGATGTGATGTGAGGGTGCAGGGCGGTGATGTGATGTGAGGGCGCAGGGCGGTGATGTGATGTGAGGGCGCAGGGCGGTGATGTGAGAGTGCAGGGTGGTGATGTGAGGGTGCAGGGCGGTGATGTGATGTCAGGGCGCAGGTTGGTGATGTGAGGGCGCAGGGCGGTGATGTGATGTGAGGGCGCAGGGCGGTGATGTGAGGGCGCAGGGCGGTGATGTGATGTGAGGGCGCAGGGCGGTGATGTGAGGGTGCAGGGCGGTGATGTGATGTGAGGGCGCAGGGCGGTGATGTGATGTGAGGGCGCAGGGCGGTGATGTGATGTGAGGGCGCAGGGCGGTGATGTGAGGGTGCAGGGTGGTGATGTGATGTGAGGGCGCAGGGCAGTGATGTGAGGGTGCAGGGCGGTGAGTACCTTGTGTCATGTGATGTGAGGGCGCAGGGCGGTGATGTGATGTGAGGGCGCAGGGCGGTGATGTGATGTGAGGGCGCAGGGCGGTGATGTGATGTGAGGGCGCAGGGCGGTGATGTGATGTGAGGGCGCAGGGCGGTGATGTGAGGGTGCAGGGCAGTGATGTGAGGGTGCAGGGCGGTGATGTGATGTGAGGGCGCAGGGCAGTGATGTGAGGGTGCAGGGCGGTGAGTACCTTGTGTCATGTGATGACGGCACCCATGGTTATAAATAAGGTGGGGCCTTTACAATGGTCGCCGTTGGTCACATGGTTGTTTTGCTTTCTGTATATTATTTTCTTTTTCATTTTACATTTTCCATCCCTGATGAAGCCTTTCATTAAGGAGAAACCTGGTGGGTTTTGGTGAAATTTTGAGCTCGTATGATTTGCTATTCTTCAGAGGAGAATTTTTTCACAGTAATGTTCAGTCCTGAGAGATGAGAAATAATCCTCCATGAAGGAAGTTTTGCTCACTCTGAGGGTTAGTCGGTCACATGAGGCATTATTGCAACATTTTGTAATATTTTAGCAAAGTATTGAAACAAAAGTGATGCTGACCACACGTATTTCTGTATGGGGATGAAGGCTCGGAGATTTTTATTTTTATTAAAAAAATTAAAGTCCCTTTTTCCTAATGGGCATCCAGCTGTCACATGACCGCGGCTCTCTCCCAGCCTGTCTGCAGGGAAACATAAGCAGGAGGAGCTTCTAGTCCTCTTCTGCTGGTCACATGGTCGGCCTTTAGAAAACATAAATTACCAAAAATAACAAAAATACCTTCCTGTCCGGCCAATAGCAGATTAATGGCTGGGCGGTTGTTCAGTTATCCTGACAGGATGCGACGATCACGGGTACGGACAAAAGTGAGTACGCCCCTAAGTGAAAATGTCCAAAGTGTTAATATTTTGCGTGGCCACCATTATTTTCCAGCACTGCCTTAACCCTCTTGGGCATGGATTTCACCAGAGCTTCACAGGTTGTCACTGGAGTCCTCTTCCCCTCCTCCATGATGACATCACAGAGCTGGTGGATGTTAGAAACATAGAAACATAGAATGTGTCGGCAGATAAGAACCATTTGGCCCATCTAGTCTGCCCAATATATCTGAATCCTATGAATAGTCCCTGGCCCTATCTTATATGAAGGATAGCCTTATGCCTATCCCATGCATGCTTAAACTCCTTCACTGTATTTGCAGCTACCACTTCTGCAGGAAGGTTATTCCATGCATCCACTACTCTCTCAGTAAAGTAATACTTCCTCATATTACTTTTAAACCTTTGCCCCTCTAATTTAAAAAACTGTGTCCTCTTGTGGTAGTTTTTCTTCTTTTAAATATGCTCTCCTCCTTTACCGAGTTGATTCCCTTTATGTATTTAAAAGTTTCTATCATATCCCCTCTGTCTCTTCTTTCTTCCAAGCTATACATGTTAAGGTCCTTTAACCTTTCCTGGTAAGTTTTTTCCTGCAATCCATGTACTAGTTTAGTAGCTCTTCTCTGAACTCTCTCTAGAGTATCTATATCCTTCTGGAGATATGGCCTCCAGTACTGCGCACAATACTCCAAGTGAGGTCTCACCAGTGTTCTGTACAGCGGCATAAGCACTTCTCTCTTTCTACTGCTTATACCCAGTGCTGTATCCTGGCCTAGGCCAACAAGGCCCAGGCCTAGGGCGGCACTTTGCAGGGGGGCAGCAAAAAAAAATATTTCATTATTTGTATAAGGACTATGGACTTCCTATTTATTATACAAATAAGTTAAATAATCCTATAACTACAATCAGTGGCAGCAAACACAAGTCCAAATATCCTAAAAGAGTAATCTTAATAATCCCATGACATAAGGCTGTACTAATGGGCACTGATAAGGCTGCACTGATGGCCACTGATGGGGCTGCACTGGTGGCCACTGATTAGGCCACACTGATATGCTGCACTGATGGGCAGTAAAGAGGCGGCACTGATAAGGCTGCACCGATGAGGCTGAACTTATGGGAACTGATGAAACTTTGCTGATAGGCACTGACAGGCTGTGGTTATGGTCTGTGTTTTACAGATGACAGAGTGGGACATAAACAGGAAAGGGTGTGGCCTTTACAGGAAGGGGTGGGTCATATTTAAATTGGGGGGTGCAGAAGTTTAGTCAGGCCTAGGGCAGCACAAAACCTAAATACACCACTGCTTATACCTCTCCCTATACATCCAAGCATTCTGCTGGCATTTCGTGCTGCTCTATTACATTGTCTTCCCACCTTTAAGGCTGGCCATACACTATACAATTTCTTATTCAATTTCCTTTAGATTTACCTTAAACTATGTAGTGCAAGGGCCTGCCTGACTGCATACAAATTAAAAGTGTTTAGGTTTGACCCTATATTACATGGTTTTGGTAAATCTAAAGGAAAGTTGAACAAGAAAATTGTATAGTGTATGGCCAGCCTAAGTCTTCTGAAATAATTACTCCTAAATCCCTTTCCTCAGATACTGAGGTCAGGACTGTGTCAAATATTCTATATTCTGCCCTTGGGTTTTTACGTCCCAGGTGCATTATCTTGCACTTATCCACATTAAATTTCAGTTGCCAGAGTTCTGACCATTCTTCTAGTTTTCCTAAATCCTTTTCCATTTGGCGTTTCCCTCCAGGAACATCAACCCTGTTACATATCTTTGTGTCATCAGCAAAAAGACAAACCTTACCATCGAGGCCTTTTGCAATATCACTTATGAAGATATTAAACAAAATTGGTCCCAGTACAGATCCCTGAGGTACCCAACTGGTAACATGACCTTGTTCTGAATGTTCTCCATTGACTACAACCCTCTGTTGTCTGTCACTCAGCCACTGCCTAATCCACTCAACAATATGGGAGTCCATGCTCAATGACTGCAGTTTATTGATAAGTCTTCTATGTGGGACAGTGTCAAAAGCCTTACTAAAATCTAGATATGCAATGTCTACTGCACCTCCACCGTCTATTATTTTAGTCACCCTGTCAAAAAAATCTATAAGATTTGTTTGACATGATCTCCCTGAAGTAAACCCATGTTGTTTTTCATCTTGCAATCCATGGGATTTAAGATGTTCCACAATCCTATCCTTTAATAGGGTTTCCATTAATTTGCCTACTATTGATGTCAGACTCACTGGTCTATAGTTGCTCGATTCCTCCCTACTACCTTTCTTGTGAATGGGCACGATATTTGCCAATTTCCAATCTTCCGGGACGACTCCTGTTACTAATGATTGGTTAAATAAATCTGTTAATGGTTTTGCCAGCTCACCACTAAGCTCTTTTAATAATTTTGGGTGTATCTCATCAGGACCCTGTGACTTATTTGTCTTCACTTTAGACAGCAATCTTAGAACGTCTTCCTCTGTAAAGACACATGCATCAAACGATTCATTAGTCATCCTTTCAAGTGGAGGTCCTTCTCCTTTTTTTTCTTCTGTAAAAACTGAACAGAAGTTTTCATTAAGGCAGTCGGCTAGCCCTTTATTCTCTTCTACATACCTTCCGTCCTTTGTTTTTAATTTAGTTATTCCTTGTTTTAATTTCCTTTTTTCATTTATATATCTGAAGAATGTCTTATCCCCCTTTTTCATAGACTGAGCTAGTTTTTCTTCTGCCTGCGCTTTAGAAGTTCTTATAACTTGCTTGGCCTCTTTCTGCCTAATCTTGTAGATTTCCTTATCTTCATTGCTCTGGGTTTTTTTATAATTACAAAATGCTAGCTTTTTATTTTTAATGATTTGGGCCACTTCTGCTGAGTACCACAGTGGTCTCTTCCTTTTTTTGCTTTTACTGACAAGTCTAATGCAATTTTCTGTTGCCTTCAATAATGCACCTTTTAAGTAGTCCCATTTCTCCTGGACTCCATGTAATCCGTTCCAGTCTGATAAGGACTCATTTATGACAAATTTCATTTTTGAAAAGTCTGTTTTTCTAAAATCTAAAACTTTTGTTTTTGTGTGGTGTGACTCTTTCACAGTTCTTATATTAAACCACACTGACTGGTGATCACTAGATCCCAAGGTTTCGCCTACAATGACATCATATACCGAATCCCCAGAGACCTTGCGCTCCTCCCCCTTCTGTTTGAGGATCCCCCACAGATGCTCAATAGGGTTTAGGTCTGGAGACATGCTTGGCCAGTCCATCACTTTTACCCTCAGCTTCTTTAGCAAGGCAGTGGTCATCTTGGAGGTGTTTGGGGTCGTTATGTTGGAATACTGCCCTATGGCCCAGTCTCTGAAGGGAGGGGATCATGCTCTGCTTCAGTATGTCACAGTACATGTTGGCATTCATGGTTCCCTCAATGAACTGTAACCCCCCCAGTGCCGGCAGCACTCATGCAGCCCCAGACCATGACACTCCCACCACCATGCTTGACTGTAGGAAGACACACTTGTCTTTGTACTCCTCACCTGGTTGCCCCCACACGCTCCTGACACCATCTGACACCAAATAAGTTTATCTTGGTCTCCTCAGAGCACAGGAGATGGTTCCAGTAATCCATGTCCTTAGTCTGCTTGTCTTCAGCAAACTGTTTGCAGGCTTTCTTGTGCATCATCTTTAGAAGAGGCTTCCTTCTGGGATGACAGCCATGCAGACCAATTTGATGCAGTGTGCGGCGTATGGTCTGAGCACTGACAGGCTGACCCCCCCCCCCCCCCCCTTCAACCTCTGCAGCAATGCTGGCAGCACTCATACGTCTATTTCCCAAAGACAACCTCTGGATATGACGCTGAGCACGGCACTCAACTTCTATGGTGGACCATGGTGAGGCCTGTTCTGAGTGGAACCTGTCTGGTTAAACCACTGTATGGTCTTGGCCACCGTGCTGCAGCTCAGTTTCAGGGTCTTGGCAATCTTCTTATAGCCTAGGCCATCTTCATGTAGAGCAACAATTCTTTTTTCAGATCCTCGAAGAGTTCTTTGCCATGAGGTGCCATGTTGAACTTCCAGTGACCAGTATGAGAGAGTGAGAGCGATAACACCAAATTTAACACACCTGCTCCCCATTCACACCTGAGACCTTGTAACACTAACGAGTCACATGACACCGGGGAGGGAAAATGGCTAATTGGGCCCAATTTGGACATTGTCACTTAGGGGTGTACTAACTTTTGTTGCCAGCGGTTTAGACATTAATAGCTGTGTGTTGAGTTATTTTGAGGGGACAGTAAATTTACACTGTTATACAAGCTGTACACTCACTACTTTACATTGTAGCAAAGTCTCATTTCTTCAGTGTTGTCACATGAAAAGATAGAATGGGGGGGGGGGGGGGTGTACTTACTTTTGTGAGATACTGTACAATGTATAATGGATGATGTCAGAGTGTATATAGACTATACAATGGATGATGTCATTGTTCAATGTTCTCTCTGCCGGATCTCATTTCTGACATCATAATTGGGCATTGTGAAGGTTTGGAGCGAAGCGCGGCAGTTATTTTTCCTATCCATATAATCGGACTCGGGCGTCCTCTGCGTCTTTCTGCTGCCGAATTCTGCAGCAAATATCGGTCACATGCTGACCCCGTGATTTTCCGGTCACATCACATGGATTGGCTGGAGTCACCGACCCGATAATTAATGATCAAGTTATGATTTGTGCAACAATCGCTCCTTTCATTCTGCTGCAGAACTTCGGCGGCGTGTCGCAGATTGCGGGATCGGCTGCCATGTGATCAGACACTTCTATACATCTGAAAAACCCAGATTCTGTTCTCATAGATTGTCTCTTCCTCTGTGATGATTGGATTGCTGCCCCCCCCCCCCCTTCACCCGGTGAGATGTTCGATGAGTATTTGGTCACCGGTGCAGATCTGGCGCAATGTCGGGAGGAATTGTGTCATGCTCCGTTATCACCACCAATTACCATGCAGTCTGTGAGCAGCCAGGAGGCCGTTTTATCCGATGAACCTAAAATAAAGCCGTTTATTAGAATAGAGAATTTATTTTTATTTGGTGATAATTTGCTGTTCTTGGTCATTTTATTGCGTCTTCTTCCATTCATTATTGTCATCCTGCGTTTGTCTTTGTTGAGTGTAATTTTTGTATCGCAATCATTTCCCCTTGGGATTAGTAAAGTATTCGGAATCTAAAATCACAGATTAGCAGTTTGCCAAAATCTTGTGATATAAGATCGGACCTATCGGTGGGCACAGTAGGTCATTATGGATTTTAGTCCTATTTAGACTGGCCATACATGATACCATTTTCCTTTAGATTCTCCACAATCACATATTATGAGGTCACACCTAAACACTTCCAATTTGCACGCAATCAGTTCGGCCCTTCCACTACATGGTTGAAGGTAAATCTAAAAGAAATTGAATAGGAAATTGATATCATGTATGGTCAGCTTTAGGAAGTTAGGTCAGATAAGGTTTAGGATAAGGAGCTTAGGTTATGGTTGAAGTTAGGGTTGAGTTTGGGGAGGGGGGTTGGATTACTGTGGGGGGTTAGGTTAGGGTTGGGGGCTAGAGGGTTTTGGGGGTTAGGTTATGGCTGAGCTCAGAAGGTTGGATTATGGTTGAGCTGAGTAGGTTATGGTTGAGTTTTGGGGGTTAGGGTTGAGTTTAGGAGGTTGAATTACAGTTGAGCGGAGTAGGGTTAGGTTAAGGTTGGGTTTTGGGGTTAGGTTTGGGTTCAGCTTAGAGTTGGGGGCTAGGTTGGGGTTGAGTTTTGGGGATAAGGTTATGGCTGAGCTCAGAAGGCTGGATTATGGTTGAGCTGAGGAGGGGTAGGTTAGGGTTCTGTTTAGGATTGGGGCTAAGTTAGGGTTGAGTTTTGGGGGTTAGGTTAGGGTTGAGCTCAGGAGGTTGGATTAGAGTTGAGCTGGGAGGGGTAGGTTAGGGTTGAGTTTTGGGGACTAGGTTAGGGTTAGGCTGAGGGTTTGGGGCTAGGTTAGGGTTGAGCTCAGGAGGGTTAGGTTAGGGTTCTGTTTAGGATTGGGGCTAAGTTAGGGTTGAGTTTTGAGGGTTAGGTTAGGGTTGAGCTCAGGAGGTTGGATTATAGTTGAGCTGAGGAGGGGGTAGGTTAGGGTTGAGTTTTGGGGGCTAGGTTAGGGTTCTGCTGAGGTTTGGGGGGGCTAGGTTAGGGTTGAGTTTTGGGGGTTTAGTGAGGGTTGAGCTTGGAGGTTGAGCTTGGGAGGTTGGATTACCGTTGAGCTGAGGAGGGGCTGGGTTAGGGTTGTGTTTTGGGGGGAAGGTTATTGTTGAGCTGAGAAGGGGTAAGTTATGGTTGGGTTTTGGGGGCTAGGGTACGGTTTAGTTTAGGAGGTTGAATTACAGTTGAGCTGAGGAGGGGTAGGTTAGGGTTCCACAGAGGAGGGGGGAGGTTGAGATTAAGCACAGGGTGTAAAATTAGGGTTAGACTAACAGGGATAGGTTAGGCTAGGGAGGTTAAGTTTGATCTTGGGGGGGGTTAGGTTAGTTTAGGGGTGAGCTTAGGGGATAAAGTTAGGGTTGAAATATGGGGGTTAGGGTTGGACTAACAGGGTTAGGCTGGGTTTAAGCTAGAGGGTTGGATTAGATTAAGGATGAGCTCCAGGGACAAAGCTATGGTTGAAATTGGGGGGTTAGGTTATGGTTGAGCTCAGGAGATTGAATTACAGTTGAGCTGAGGAGGAGTAGGTTAGAGTTGAGTTTTGGAACTAGGTTATGGTTGAACTCAGGAGGTTGGGTTAGAGTTGAGCTGAGGAGGGGTAGGTTAGTGTTGAGTTTTGGGGGGTTAGGTTATGGTTGAGCTCAGGAAGTTGAATTACAGTTGAGGAGGGTGAGGTTAGGGTTCCACAGAGGAGGGTGAGGTTAGGGTTGAGCACAGAGGGTAAAATTAGGGTTACACTAACAGGGTTAGGTTAGGTTTGAGCTAGGGAGGTTAAGTGTGATCTGGGGGAATAAGATTAGGGTTGATATAAGGGGGTTAGGTTGGGTTTAGGTTGGGTTTAGGCTGGGGGTTAGGTTGGGTTTAGGTTGGGTTTAGGTTGGGTTTAGGCTGGGGGTTAGGTTGGGTTTAGGTTGGGTTTAGGCTGGGGGTTAGGTTGGGTTTAGGTTGGGTTTAGGCTGGGGGTTAGGTTGGGTTTAGGTTGGGTTTAGGCTGGGGGTTAGGTTGGGTTTAGGTTGGGTTAGGTTGGGTTTAGGCTGGGGGTTAGGTTGGGTTTAGGCTGGGGGTTAGGTTGGGTTTAGGCTGGGGGTTAGGTTGGGTTTTAGGTTGGGTTTAGGCTGGGGGTTAGGTTGGGTTTAGGCTGGGGGTTAGGTTGGGTTTAGGCTGGGGGTTAGGTTGGGTTTAGGCTGGGGGTTAGGTTGGATTTAGGTTGGGTTTAGGCTGGGGGTTAGGTTGGGTTTAGGTTGGGTTTAGGCTGGGGGTTAGGTTGGGTTTAGGTTGGGTTTAGGCTGGGGGTTAGGTTGGGTTTAGGCTGGGGGTTAGGTTGGGTTTAGGCTGGGGGTTAGGTTAGGTTTAGGTTAGATTAACAATGAGTTTCCGGGACAAAGCTATGGGTGAAATGAGGGGGTTGGGTTAGGATTGAGCTCAGTGGATAAAGTTAGGGTTGTAGTAAGGGGATTCGGAAATGAGGTTCGGTCTGAGATTGGAGGGTAATGGTCGTCACACACGATCTGAAAATTGGACGAAAACTCAGCTTTGGAAGCGATCGTTAGTACAAAGCTTTCGAGAGTCGATCACGACCGTTCATCCGATGATATCCGATCCAACAAGCAGGAAAATGTTTCTTGTATGATCCCGGATCGTACGATTGTTGTTTAATCAGTACAGTTGTTGTCTGAAAATACAATACAAATATATTACAACACATGAGATCACTTCCCAA
>NC_138779.1:222847636-222893923 GCF_965119305.1 Pelophylax lessonae | reverse complement strand
CTCCCTCTGTCCCTCCCTCCCTCTGTCCCCTCCTCCCTCTATTCGTCCCTCCTCCCTCCTCCATCTGGCCCTCTGTATCTCCATTCATCCATGCTCTCCCCCCCCCCCCCCCACCCCTAGTGTTTCTGCCCACAGCCATCTTGAGTAAGGGCAGGTGATTCATGTAGAAATTACTTCCTGGAATCCATCTGTCCTTAGCTCAGGCATGCAGGCATGAGAGTGTGCTTAGGTGAGAAAGCCCCTCCTCCCATGAAGACTCTTGGGATGGATGACATCATTTTGGTCTAGGCCAGAAAGCAGGAAGTAACTGAAGAAATGTAACAAGTTTCAAACAAGCAAATCTGATCTCCCTTCCTATCCATTTACTAATGCTGGCAGCATAAAGATTACAAATATTCCATGTTGATTGAGAGATTAAAGTTCCACTTTAAGGGAGGAGAATTACAAAGTAGCCGTTTCATTTTATTAGATACAAACAGATCCATTGAAGGCAGAGATCCCCTCCGACTTTCATACTCCACTGACCCGGAACAAGCATGCAGCCAGTGAAGGCAGAGATCCCCTCCGACTTTCATACTCCACTGACCCGGAACAAGCATGCAGCCAGTGAAGGCAGAGATCCCCTCCGACTTTCATACTCCACTGACCTGGAACAAGCATGCAGCCAGTGAAGGCAGAGATCCCCTCCGACTTTCATACTCCACTGACCCGGAACAAGCATGCAGCCAGTGAAGGCAGAGATCCCCTCCGACTTTCATACTCCACTGACCCGGAACAAGCATGCAGCCAGTGAAGGCAGAGATCCCCTCCGACTTTCATACTCCACTGACCCGGAACAAGCATGCAGCCAGTGAAAGCAGAGATCCCCTCCGACTTTCATCCTCCACTGACCCGGAACAAGCATGCAGCCAGTGAAGGCAGAGATCCCCTCCGGCTCACTTGTTTGGAGTCAGAGACTCGGAGAACATTATTTCCTGTGTGTGAGGTTATGGGGCCATAGCAGCGCCTGCATTGTTCCCGGCAGTACAGAGTGCATTCCATGGAATGGCTGGCTGGTAACAATGTATTATTTTCCTCCCCCCCCCCCCCCCCCCGTATTGTTTATAGTTTGTCTCTTCACTGTAGCCGGTTTCACTGTAACCAGACAGTCAGGTTGCCCTCCGGGGTGCCAGCTGGGGCCAAACAAGCAAAACAATGCACTGGGTGCAACCTTTATCTCCAGCACAGTACTGAGGGACAGGAGATAGTGGCTGGGGGGGTCAGTGTCCCGAAGTGGGGGGGTCCCTGGCTGGGGGTGGAGGGGGGGGTCAGTGTCCCGGAGTGGGGGGGGTCAGTGTCCCAGAGTGGGGGGTCCCTGGCTGGGGGTGGAGGGGGGGGTCAGTGTCCCGGAGTGGGGGGTCCCTTGCTGGGGGGGGGGGGGTCAGTGTCCCGGAGTGGGGGGTCCCTGGCCGGGGGAGGGAGGGGGGGTCAGTGTCCCGGCTGTTATCCATCCCGGGAGAGGACACTGTACAATGGAAAAACCTGTTCTGTGGCTGCCATGTGGCTGTTTGTGAAAGGTGGGTGTGGTCTGTGTGAATTCCAGGTGTACAGCCCGTCCGCACCCTCCTACACCTGTCACACCTGACTCCGGGAGGACACCGTCTGCACCTCCACTCCAGGGCCCCCGCTGCCAGCTGCTGATACACAGGTGAGGAGGGCATGCTGGGGCTTGTAGTCTAGCCAACACTTTCATAGGTAGGTGATGATCGTATGTAGTATAGGATAGATGGGGGATGATGGGAGGTAGTATGTAGGTGAGTTATGATGGGATGTAGTGTATAGGTGAGTGATGATCGGATGTAGTATATAGGCAGGTGACGATGGGATGTAGTATATAGGTTGGGGATGATCGGATGTAGTGTATAGGTGAGTTATGATTGGATGTAGTATAGGATAGGCAGGTGATGATCGGATGTAGTGTATAGGATAGGTCGGTGATGATGGTATGTAGTGTATAGGTGAGTGATGTTTGGATGTAGTGTATAGGTGAGTGATGATGGGATGTAGTGTATAGGTGAGTGATGATGGGATGTAGTGTATAGGTGAGTGATGATTGGATGTAGTGTATAGGTGAGTGATGATGGGATGTAGTGTATAGGTGAGTGATGATGGTATATAGTGTATAGGTAAGTGATGATCGGATGTGGTAAATAGGTGAGTGATGATGGGATGTAGTGTATAGGTGAGTGATGATCGGAAGTAGTGTATAGGTGAGTGATGTTTGGATGTAGTGTATAGGTGAGTGATGATCGGAAGTAGTGTATAGGTGAGTGATGATCGGAAGTAGTGTATAGGTGAGTGATGTTTGGATGTAGTGTATAGGTGAGTGATGATTGGATGTAGTGTATAGGTGAGTGATGATCGGATGTAGTGTATAGGTGAGTGATGATCGGATGTAGTATGTAGGTGAGTTATGATTGGATGTAGTATAGGATAGGCAGGTGATGATCGGATGTAGTGTATAGGATAGGTCGGTGATGATGGTATGTAGTGTATAGGTGAGTGATGATGGGATGTAGTGTATAGGTGAGTGATGATGGGATGTAGTGTATAGGTGAGTGATGATGGGATGTAGTGTATAGGTGAGTGATGATCGGAAGTAGTGTATAGGTGAGTGATGTTTGGATGTAGTGTATAGGTGAGTGATGATCGGAAGTAGTGTATAGGTAAGTGATGATCGGAAGTAGTGTATAGGTGAGTGATGTTTGGATGTAGTGTATAGGTGAGTGATGATTGGATGTAGTGTATAGGTGAGTGATGATTGGATGTAGTGTATAGGTGAGTGATGATTGGATGTAGTGTATAGGTGAGTGATGATCGGATGTAGTGTATAGGTGAGTGATGATCGGATGTAGTGTATAGGTGAGTGATGATCGGATGTAGTGTATAGGTGAGTGATGATCGGATGTGGTAAATAGGTGAGTGATGATCGGATGTAGTATAGGAGAGATGTATGTATATAATATAAGATCCTGAAGAAGCCATGACATACGCAGAGCATTCTTCACCCGAATGATCGTTCAGCAGCCGGTGATTGCATCGCTCATCTAATCTGCTCAGGATGATTTCTCTTATTGATTTATTGATTTCCTATCAGATGTGATGATTGCGGGCATTTGGTTCTTCATATGGAGGACATGATTTCTATTATTGGTCCGGATGGTTGGCACAGAACCTTTGATTTTGAATTTACAATGGATCTCAATGACTCCAATGATGACTGGATGGGGCACATGGTGAGCACTCTGGTCTCTAGGGGGCTGTAGCCTGGTCCCCGGCTGATAGTGGATGTGTATGGAGTTTTTTTTTTGGGGGGGGGGGGTAACAAAGAGTGATACAAGGGCAATGCTCACACCTCTCTTATCATAACAAGCAAAGTAAATGCTCCTAATTGCCTGGACCCTTCTGTTTGCGGAGGGATCAATGATCAGTGCAGCACAGAGAACAGGAGAGCTGGAGCTGC
Organism: Pelophylax lessonae; assembly: GCF_965119305.1. Classification (NCBI taxonomy): domain Eukaryota; kingdom Metazoa; phylum Chordata; class Amphibia; order Anura; family Ranidae; genus Pelophylax; species Pelophylax lessonae. The sequence continues at coordinate 222,890,421 of NC_138779.1, read as the reverse complement.
ACACTGTGATCTCTCTGCCCTCCCTCACCCCCCAGGTCAGAGCAGAGGGAGAAGGAGGAGGGTTGTGACCCTGGCCGGCTCTGCTCATGTAGAGTATTCACTGCACTGGCAGAGAGAAGGATGTGAGGGGTTCGCTGTCCTGTAGGAGAAGGTCACTCCTGGTGGGGATCTGCTCATGTAGGGTGATCACTGCATAAACAGAGAGAGTGATGTGAGGGGTCCACTGTCTTGTAGGAGGTCACTCCTGGTGGGGATCTCCTCATGTAGGGTGATCATTGTACGGGCAGAGAGAGCGATGTGAGGGGTCCGCTGTCCTGTAGGAGGTCACTCCTGGGGGGGGGGTCTGCTCATGTAGGGTGATCACTGCACGGGCAGAGAGGGATGTGAGGGGTCCACTGTCCCATAGGAGAAGGTCACTCCTGGGGGAGAATTCAGAATTAAGAAGCGTTGCAGGATTTGTTTTGTGTTGTGAAGTCGGTGTTCTGCGCCCATGGCTGCGGGCAGTCATGTGTTTGTACATGGATATGGCGTGTGTATGGTGAGGAGAGCGCCATCATGGGATGTAACCCTGGTTTAAAGTCAGCTGGAAATGTGGTGTAACAATGGGGTGCTTTGTACTATATAAGAAGAGTACACTGATGATACAAATATTCTAAGAGTAATGATGTCACTCCTATCATATATATCTTATATCTGGAGAGCGGTGATGTCACTCTGTATAATATATCTTATATCTGGAGAGCAGTGATGTCACTCTGTATAATATATCTTATATCTGGAGAGCGGTGATGTCACTCCTGTATAATATATCTTATATCTGGAGAGCGGTGATGTCACTCTGTATAATATATCTTATATCTGGAGAGCAGTGATGTCACTCTGTATAATATATCTTATATCTGGAGAGCGGTGATGTCACTCCTGTATAATATATCTTATATCTGGAGAGCGGTGATGTCACTCTGTATAATATATCTTATATCTGGAGAGCGGTGATGTCACTCTGTATAATATATCTTATATCTGGAGAGCGGTGATGTCACTACTGTATAATATATCTTATATCTGGAGAGCGGTGATGTCACTCCTGTATAATATATCTTATATCTGGAGAGCGGTGATGTCACTCTGTATAATATATCTTATATCTGGAGAGCGGTGATGTCACTCTGTATAATATATCTTATATCTGGAGAGCGGTGATGTCACTACTGTATAATATATCTTATATCTGGAGAGCGGTGATGTCACTCCTGTATAATATATCTTATATCTGGAGAGTGGTGATGTCACTCCTATCATATATATCTTATATCTGGAGAGCGGTGATGTCACTCTGTATAATATATCTTATATCTGGAGAGCGGTGATGTCACTCCTGTATAATATATCTTATATCTGGAGAGCGGTGATGTCACTACTGTATAATATATCTTATATCTGGAGAGCGGTGATGTCACTCTGTATAATATATCTTATATCTGGAGAGTGGTGATGTCACTACTGTATAATATATCTTATATCTGGAGAGCGGTGATGTCACTCTGTATAATATATCTTATATCTGGAGAGCGGTGATGTCACTCCTGTATAATATATCTTATATCTGGAGAGTGGTGATGTCACTCCTGTATAATATATCTTATATCTGGAGAGCGGTGATGTCACTCCTGTATAATATATCTTATATCTGGAGAGCGGTGATGTCACTCTGTATAATATATCTTATATCTGGAGAGCGGTGATGTCACTCTGTATAATATATCTTATATCTGGAGAGCGGTGATGTCACTCCTGTATAATATATCTTATATCTGGAGAGCGGTGATGTCACTCTGTATAATATATCTTATATCTGGAGAGCGGTGATGTCACTCTGTATAATATATCTTATATCTGGAGAGCGGTGATGTCACTCTGTATAATATATCTTATATCTGGAGAGCGGTGATGTCACTCTGTATAATATATCTTATATCTGGAGAGCGGTGATGTCACTCTGTATAATATATCTTATATCTGGAGAGCGGTGATGTCACTCTGTATAATATATCTTATATCTGGAGAGCGGTGATGTCACTCTGTATAATATATCTTATATCTGGAGAGTGGTGATGTCACTCTGTATAATATATCTTATATCTGGAGAGCGGTGATGTCACTCTGTATAATATATCTTATATCTGGAGAGCGGTGATGTTACTCTGTATAATATATCTTATATCTGAAGAGCGGTGATGTCACTCTGTATAATATATCTTATATCTGGAGAGCGGTGATGTCACTCTGTATAATATATCTTATATCTGGAGAGCGGTGATGTCACTCTGTATAATATATCTTATATCTGGAGAGCGGTGATGTCACTCTGTATAATATATCTTATATCTGGAGAGCGGTGATGTCACTCTGTATAATATATCTTATATCTGGAGAGCGGTGATGTCACTCCTGTATAATATATCTTATATCTGGAGAGTGGTGATGTCACTCCTGTATAATATATCTTATATCTGGAGAGCGGTGATGTCACTCCTGTATAATATATCTTATATCTGGAGAGCGGTGATGTCACTCCTGTATAATATATCTTATATCTGGAGAGCGGTGATGTCACTCTGTATAATATATCTTATATCTGGAGAGCGGTGATGTCACTCTGTATAATATATCTTATATCTGGAGAGCGGTGATGTCACTCTGTATAATATATCTTATATCTGGAGAGCGGTGATGTCACTACTGTATAATATATCTTATATCTGGAGAGCGGTGATGTCACTCCTGTATAATATATCTTATATCTGGAGAGTGGTGATGTCACTCCTATCATATATATCTTATATCTGGAGAGCGGTGATGTCACTCTGTATAATATATCTTATATCTGGAGAGCGGTGATGTCACTCCTGTATAATATATCTTATATCTGGAGAGCGGTGATGTCACTACTGTATAATATATCTTATATCTGGAGAGCGGTGATGTCACTCTGTATAATATATCTTATATCTGGAGAGTGGTGATGTCACTACTGTATAATATATCTTATATCTGGAGAGCGGTGATGTCACTCTGTATAATATATCTTATATCTGGAGAGCGGTGATGTCACTCTGTATAATATATCTTATATCTGGAGAGCGGTGATGTCACTACTGTATAATATATCTTATATCTGGAGAGCGGTGATGTCACTCCTATCGTATATATCTTATATCTGGAGAGCGGTGATGTCACTCTGTATAATATATCTTATATCTGGAGAGCGGTGATGTCACTCTGTATAATATATCTTATATCTGGAGAGCGGTGATGTCACTCCTGTATAATATATCTTATATCTGGAGAGTGGTGATGTCACTCCTGTATAATATATCTTATATCTGGAGAGCGGTGATGTCACTCCTGTATAATATATCTTATATCTGGAGAGCGGTGATGTCACTCTGTATAATATATCTTATATCTGGAGAGCGGTGATGTCACTCTGTATAATATATCTTATATCTGGAGAGCGGTGATGTCACTCCTGTATAATATATCTTATATCTGGAGAGCGGTGATGTCACTCTGTATAATATATCTTATATCTGGAGAGCGGTGATGTCACTCTGTATAATATATCTTATATCTGGAGAGCGGTGATGTCACTCTGTATAATATATCTTATATCTGGAGAGCGGTGATGTCACTCTGTATAATATATCTTATATCTGGAGAGCGGTGATGTCACTCCTATCGTATATATCTTATATCTGGAGAGCGTTGATGACACCAGAACAGGAAGTGAGGGGATTCTGTACAGTGGGGACACCTCTCCCCCATATATTGCAGCTTACCTGTCCTCGGATACAACGGCTGCGTTTGTTGTCTTATTTTCAGTCTTTTATATCTTTATTTTCACCTGGTGATCCTGCCAGTAACAGACTTCTTGTCCTGGGGGACAATGACTACGCTCACTCATTGTAGTGTATATATGGAGGAGCAGCGTTGTCACCCTAGGACAGGACTACAGAACACCGCCCCCATCCTAATCTCTATAATATAGGTGGGAGGTGTTCTGTAGTCTACAGAGAAAGCTGAGAACAAGGTGTCTGATAGGAGAACCACACAGGCAGAGATACAGGAAGCTTCCAGGTTTCTACAATTCAGGTGGGATCATGTGTTGAACAGACAGAACAGGTTTGCCAGACAGGAAGGGGAACCAATAGGAGACGTTCATGTAGAAATTGGGGGGCTTGGGGGCATGGCGGGAGGTTAGGGTCAGCGTGGAAGGTTGGGGCGCCATGGGGTACTGCAGGCTCTGTGACAGGCTATAGAGGCTGGGTGGCGCTGTGGGGCTGAGGATATTGGGGGGCACAGTGGGAGTTTAGAGGATGCTGTGGAGACTGATGACTCTTGGGGGCACAGTGGGAATTAAGGGGACCCTGTGGGGACTGAGGACTCTTGGACTGCTTGGTGGCATGGCAGGAGGTTGGGGGCAGTGTGGGCCAGTGTGGGAGGTTGGGACACCATGGGATACTGGAGGCTCTGTGACAGGCTAATGAGGCTGGGTGGTGCTGTGGGGCTGGTGACATTGGGGGGCACAGAGGGAGTTTAGGGGGATGCTGTGGAGACTGATAACTCTTGGGGGCACAGTGGGCATTAAGAGGACCCTGTGGGGACTGAGGACTCTTGGACTGCTTGGTGGCATGGCAGGAGGTTGGGGGCAGTGTGGGCCAGTGTGGGAGGTTGGGACACCATGGGATACTGGAGGCTCTGTCACAGACTATTGAGGCTGGGTGGCGCTGTGGGGCTGAGGACATTGGGGGCATGGCGGGAGGTTGGGGCAAGTGTGAGAGGTTTGGAAACCATGGGGTTTTGGAGGCTCTGTGACAGGATAATGAGGCTAGGTGGCGCTGTGGGGCTGAGGACATTGGGGGCATGGCGGAAGGTTGGGGCCAGTGTGGGAGGTTGGGATACCATGGGGTTTTGGAGGCTCTGTGACAGGATAATGAGGCTAGGTGGCGCTGTGGGGCTGAGGACATTGGGGGTATGGCGGAAGGTTGGGGCCAGTGTGGGAGGTTGGGATACCATGGGCTACTGGAGGCTCTTTCACAGGCTATTGAGACTGGGTGGCGCTGTGGGGCTGAGGATGTTGGGGGGCACAGTGGGAGTTTAGGGGATGCTGTAGAGACTGATGACTCTTGGGGGCGCTGTGGGAATTTAGGGGACCCTGTGGATTCTGAGGACTCTTGGAATGTTTGGTGGCATGGCTGGAGGTTGGAACACCATGGGGTACTGGAGACTCTGACTCTATGACAGGCTATTGAAGCTGGGTGGCGCTGTGGGGGTGCGGACATTGGGGGGCACAGTGGGAAGTTGGGGGGCACAGTGAGAGCTGGAAGTTTAAGTAATCTGTAGCTGGCCTGAAGCTGGGGGGGGGGTGTGGCCTGGAGGCTGAGAATTGATGGCCTAGAAGACAATGTTTCATTGTCTGGGTGATGTTTGTAGAACACGGGACTGACACAATGTAACATTCAGATTATTGATTTGTTCAGAAAGTGTCTCAGGATTGTTCCAGCCGGTTCGTTTCTGCTCACATTTCTCTATTCGGCTCCATTCACATCTAGGCGTTTTGAGGCGTTTTGGGGCGTTTTTCTGCTCTAGGATCAGCTCTCAAAACGCCCAACAAGACAAATCCTATTCATTTCAATGGCCCCTGTTCACATCTGAGCGTTTTGAGGCTGTATACAAAACGCCCAACGCTCAAAAAAGTACATGAGCTTCTTTTTGGGCAGATTACAGGCGTTTTCCATTGATCTCTATTCAATCTAAAAACGCCTGCACAAAAATCGCGGTAAAAAACGCTGCAAAAATCGCGGTAAAATCGCGGTAAAAAACGCGCGAAAAACGCTACGCTCAGGTGTGAATGTAGCCGATGTGTGATAAGGCTGCATGTCAGTGGTCTCCAAACTGCGGCCCGGGGGCCAGATGTGGCCCCCTGCTTGTCTTTATTTATCCCATGGGGCATAATTCCTCCCACTGACACCAACAATGGGTCATTCCCCCCCCCCCCCCCCCCGCTTGTATAGTGATCACTCACTAGGGACACTCATTGTGTACTTTGCTGTCGGGGTGGGGATGGTCTCCGATTGGTCTGTGTATATATATATATCAGACTCTTGCTGGTGACAATGAAGGGTCTGGGCGCTGTACATTGTGATGAAGGAATGGCGGTACTCTGAGTGAATGGCGCTCTGCTGACACTTGAGGCGGTTTTATCGGTGGAATTCACCGATTGGCTCTTAGTCTGACCTGCAATCTTCTCCGTCTTGTTTTACCGGCCCGGTAAGTGGCAGGCGTGACCCCTGTACAACACCCCACCAATCCGGTTCTTGCAGGGGAGCTCCGGTCTGTATTGGATGGGGGGGGGGGGGGGGGCGGAACATCAGCACTGTTACCATAATAATCCAAGCGCACTCCATAACCCTGATGGAGCGCAGAGCACGCTCCATGAGACGGATAGAGCGCAGAGCACGCTCCATGAGACGGATAGAGCGCAGAGCACGCTCCATGAGACGGATAGAGCGCAGAGCACGCTCCATGAGACGGATAGAGCGCAGAGCACGCTCCATAAGACGGATAGAGCGCAGAGCACGCTCCATGAGATGGATAGAGCGCAGAGCACGCTCCATGAGATGGATAGAGCGCAGAGCACGCTCCATAAGACGGATAGAGCGCAGAGCACGCTCCATGAGATGGATAGAGCGCAGAGCACGCTCCATAAGACGGATAGAGCGCAGAGCACGCTCCATGAGACGGATAGAGCGCAGAGCACGCTCCATGAGACGGATAGAGCGCAGAGCACGCTCCATGAGACGGATAGAGCGCAGAGCACGCTCCATGAGACGGATAGAGCGCAGAGCACGCTCCATGAGACGGATAGAGCGCAGAGCACGTTCCATGAGACGGATAGAGCGCAGAGCACGTTCCATGAGACGGATAGAGCGCAGAGCACGTTCCATGAGACGGATAGAGCGCAGAGCACGTTCCATGAGACGGATAGAGCGCAGAGCACGTTCCATGAGACGGATAGAGCGCAGAGCACGTTCCATGAGACGGATAGAGCGCAGAGCACGTTCCATGAGACGAAGAGAGCGCAGAGCACGCTCCATGAGAGGGATAGAGCGCAGAGCACGCTCCATGAGACGGATAGAGCGCAGAGCACGCTCCATGAGACGGATAGAGCGCAGAGCACGCTCCATGAGACGGATAGAGCGCAGAGCACGCTCCATGAGACGGATAGAGCGCAGAGCACGCTCCATGAGACGGATAGAGCGCAGAGCACGTTCCATGAGACGGATAGAGCGCAGAGCACGTTCCATGAGACGGATAGAGCGCAGAGCACGTTCCATGAGACGGATAGAGCGCAGAGCACGTTCCATGAGACGGATAGAGCGCAGAGCACGTTCCATGAGACGGATAGAGCGCAGAGCACGTTCCATGAGACGGATAGAGCGCAGAGCACGTTCCATGAGACGAAGAGAGCGCAGAGCACGCTCCATGAGAGGGATAGAGCGCAGAGCACGCTCCATGAGACGGAGAGAGTGCAGAGCACGCTCCATGAGACAGAGAGAGCGCAGAGCACGCTCCATGACACTGATAGAGCACGCTCCATGACACTGATAGAGAACGCTCCAGGACACAGAGAGAGCGCAGGTCACACAGAGAGCACAGAGCACGCTCCAGGTCACACAGAGAGCGCAGAGCACGCTCCAGGTCACACAGAGAGCGCAGAGCACGCTCCAGGTCACACAGAGAGCGCAGAGCACGCTCCAGGTCACACAAAGAGCGCAGAGCACGCTCCAGGTCACAGAGAGAGCGCAGAGCATCATCCAGGACACAGAGAGAGCGCAGAGCACGCTCCAGGTCACAGAGAGAGCGCAGAGCACGTTCCAAGTCACACAGAGATAGCGCAGAGCACGCTCCAGGTCACACAGAGAGAGCGCAGAGCACGCTCCAGGTCACACAGAGAGAGCGCAGAGCACGCTCCAGGTCACACAGAGAGAGCGCAGAGCACGCTCCAGGTCACACAGAGAGAGCGCAGAGCACGCTCCAGGTCACACAGAGAGAGCGCAGAGCACGCTCCAGGTCACAGAGAGAGTGCAGAGCACGCTCCAGGTCACACAGAGAGAGCGCAGAGCACGCTCCAGGTCACACAGAGAGAGCGCAGAGCACGCTCCAGGTCACACAGAGAGAGCGCAGAGCACGCTCCAGGTCACACAGAGAGAGCCCAGAGCACACTCCAGGTCACACAGAGAGAGCGCAGAGCACGCTCCAGGTCACAGAGAGCGCAGAGCATGCTCCAGGTCACACAGAGAGAGCGCAGAGCATGCTCCAGGTCACAGAGAGAGCAGAGCACGCTCCAGGTCACACAAAGAGAGCGCAGAGCACGCTCCAGGTCACACAGAGAGAGCGCAGAGCACGCTCCAGGTCACACAGAGAGAGCGCAGAGCACGCTCCAGGTCACACAGAGAGAGCGCAGAGCACGCTCCAGGTCACAGAGAGAGCGCAGAGCATGCTCCAGGTCACACAGAGAGAGAGCGCAGAGCACGCTCCAGGTCACAGAGAGAGCGCAGAGCACGCTCCAGGTCACAGAGAGAGCGCAGAGCATGCTCCAGGTCACAGAGAGAGCGCAGAGCACGCTCCAGGTCACACATAGAGAGAGCGCAGAGCACGCTCCAGGTCACAGAGAGAGCGCAGAGCACGCTCCAGGTCACAGAGAGAGCGCAGAGCACGCTCTAGGTCACAGAGAGAGCGCAGAGCACGCTCTAGGTCACAGAGAGAGCGCAGAGCACGCTCCAGGTCACAGAGAGAGCGCAGAGCATGCTCCAGGTCACACAGAGAGAGCGCAGAGCACGCTCCAGGTCACAGAGAGAGCGCAGAGCATGCTCCAGGTCACACAGAGAGAGCGCAGAGCACGCTCCAGGTCACACAGAGAGAGCGCAGAGCACGCTCCAGGTCACAGAGAGAGCGCAGAGCACGCTCCAGGTCACACAGAGAGAGCGCAGAGCACGCTCCAGGTCACAGAGAGAGCGCAGAGCACGCTCCAGGTCACAGAGAGAGCGCAGAGCATGCTCCAGGTCACACAGAGAGAGCGCAGAGCACGCTCCAGGTCACACAGAGAGAGCGCAGAGCACGCTCCAGGTCACAGAGAGAGCGCAGAGCATGCTCCAGGTCACACAGAGAGAGCGCAGAGCACGCTCCAGGTCACAGAGAGAGCGCAGAGCATGCTCCAGGTCACACAGAGAGAGCGCAGAGCACGCTCCAGGTCACACAGAGAGAGCGCAGAGCACGCTCCAGGTCACAGAGAGAGCGCAGAGCACGCTCCAGGTCACACAGAGAGAGCGCAGAGCACGCTCTAGGTCACAGAGAGAGCGCAGAGCATGCTCCAGGTCACACAGAGAGAGCGCAGAGCACGCTCCAGGTCACAGAGAGAGCGCAGAGCATGCTCCAGGTCACACAGAGAGAGCGCAGAGCACGCTCCAGGTCACACAGAGAGAGCGCAGAGCACGCTCCAGGTCACAGAGAGAGCGCAGAGCATGCTCCAGGTCACACAGAGAGAGCGCAGAGCACGCTCCAGGTCACAGAGAGAGCGCAGAGCATGCTCCAGGTCACACAGAGAGAGCGCAGAGCACGCTCCAGGTCACACAGAGAGAGCGCAGAGCACGCTCCAGGTCACAGAGAGAGCGCAGAGCACGCTCGTCGGTTCACATTACATGACGTCACCATTACAGAATCAATCTTGGAGATGTCTCGGCCTCAGCGCGGGTGCAGATCTCCTAGAACGCGATCTGCTGATCTCCATGCGGGATTAATTATTGCACAGCGCAGAGCACACATCCGCCTGCTGAGTAATTAAATGAGAACGCCAAGAACAAACATGGAAAGCTGACATTTTATTCTCCTTGTTCCCCCCTCCCCCCTCATCAGTACTATAATGACATTTATAAATAAAACTTTTCTGTTTTCATTCTTTATTGTAGATCCAGTGATGTCATCGCTGGGCCTCTGTGCTTCTCTATGCAATGCAGGCAGATCACGGCTGGTGGGAGGGGCCAGCAGGGGGTGGTACATAGCTTCCTGAGAACATCTCATCACCCGCCCTCAGTACTCCTCTCCAAAGTCCTCAGTTCTGATGCAAACAATGGGAGGAGTTATGCAAATATCAAAATGAATTGATGGGTGGTTGTCAGTCTATAGAAGTGGGCGGTCCTAGGCAGGCTGTATTTGCATAGGTAACGCCCACAGAAATTGGGTTGGCCTCTATCTGACTTACTGCAGCTTCTAAAGCATGTGGATCACTTTTCAGAGAGACAAAACGCTGCTGCAGGTCCAAGTCTGATCACTGGGGGAGGGGAGACTGAGGAAATGTCTCCTCCCCCTTCTACAAAGTTACACTGTACAGTCTGATCACTGGGGGAGGGGAGACTGAGGAAATGTCTCCTCCCCCTTCTACAAAGTTACAATGTACAGTCTGATCACCTGGGGAGGGGAGACTGAGGAAATGTCTCCTCCTGCCTGCAGCAGACTGATGGGGTGGGTGGGAGTGGATGGTCTCTATACGGTGCTCCTCCTATTCTTCATCTCAGAGAGATGCGACTGATCTCAGGCCAGGAGACCGACGCGTTTTGTAGGATCGATTGACAAAGATCTTCATTATCAGACAATGAGTGTAATCTGTGAATCTGATTGGACGCGGCGTATCCCTGGAAGCTGCGCTGTAGGGATCAGAGGGAACAGCTGGCGCTGTGGGCGGGGCTTCCTCTTATCTTTCTGTCATTGTTTCCTTCTCTTCTCCCTGTAACCCTTCAGTGACTTCTCATGTTTGGATGCATTTCCTTTATATGTCTTCTGATTGGTCCGGCTCTTTTTGTGCCCCCTTTCCTTCTCCTGCCCAAGGGGACCCCTTCCCTCCCTGATTGGTCCGGCTCTTTTTGTTTCCCCTTTCCCTCTCCTACCCAAGGGGGCCGCCTCCACTCCCTGATTGGTCCGGCTCCTTTTGTGCCTTCTTTCCTTCTCCTCCCCAAGGGGGCCGCTTTCCCTGCCTGATTGGTCCGGCTCTTTTTGTGTCCCCTTTCCTTATCCTGCCCAAGGGGGCCGCTTTCCCTGCCTGTTGCTCATCCCAGCCCTGCTTCACCTCTCTGCCCCGCCACCCACACCGACCACGAACTGATCTCTCCAGGGAGATGAATGCAACTTTCTGTTCAGTACTCTCTGTACATCCCCTCCCCCGCCTCCGTGTACCTGGGGGGATTATACCTTCTAATGCTACATTAAAAAAAAAATATATATATATATATATAAACAGAATTAAAATATATACAATACAAAAAAAGGTCTCCTTAGGTTAAAATTTCCCCATCACTTCCTGTCCTGGTGACACCAGAGGGGGGGAATCCCCCATCCTTTCCTGTCCTGGTGACACCAGGGGGGGACATCCCCATGACTTCCTGTCCTGGTGGCACCGGGGGGGAATCTCCCCATCACTTCCTGTCCTGGTGACACCATGGGGGGGAATCTCCCCATCTCTTCCTGTCCTGGTGACACCATGGGGGGGGAATCTCCCCATCTCTTCCTGTCCTGGTGACACCATGGGGGGGGAATCTCCCCATCTCTTCCTGTCCTGGTGACACCATGGGGGGGGAATCTCCCCATCTCTTCCTGTCCTGGTGACACCATGGGGGGGGAATCTCCCCATCTCTTCCTGTCCTGGTGACACCAGGGGGGGAATCTCCCCATCACTTCCTACTGCCATTATTTCCCAACAGGTCGGGTGTTAATTGAGTGGTGACCCCTGCACAATAAATCCCCCCCCCCCCCATGGGCACTTTTGTTTTTTTGTCCTACATGAACGCACTGACACCGATACTCGCTGCGCTCAGTCACGCCCTCCTCTAGGTAATCTTTATCTATTTATAGCAGAGTTTATTGTACAATGTTTCCTCTCAGATGAATGATTACAGTGATGGCCAATCACAGGCTGTTACAGCGATCATGTGACCTGACAGCTGCTTCTCCTGATTGTTATTATGAGGCCCGGAGCTGTCAGTCATTATTATTATATTACAGGATTTATATGGCGCCAACATTTTGCTCAGCGCTGTACAATATAAAGGGGGGAGAAGAAGTTACAATAACATACAAGAAGGCTAAGAGGGTCCTGACCATAGGAGCTTACAATCTAATAGGATGATGGCTCAATCTCAGTGCTAGAAGCACACAGTTATGTGCACTTCCTACACAGACAAAGGTTAAAAAATCTCCCCATCTCTTCCTGTTCTGGTGACACCAGGGGGAATCTCCCCATCACTTCCTGTCCTGGTGACACCAGGGGGAATCTCCCCATCTCTTCCTGTTCTGGTGACACCAGGGGGAATCTCCCCATCTCTTCCTGTTCTGGTGACACCAGTGTGAATCTCCCCATCACTTCCTGTCCTGGTGACACCAGGGGGAATCTCCCCATCTCTTCCTGTTCTGGTGACACCAGTGTGAATCTCCCCATCACTTCCTGTCCTGGTGACACCAGGGGGAATCTCCCCATCTCTTCCTGTTCTGGTTACACCAGTGTGAATTTACCCATCACCTGTCCTGGTGACACCAGGGTGAATCTCCCCATCATTTACTGTTCTTGTGACCCCAGGGGAAATCTCCCCATCATTTCCTCTCCTGGTTACACCAGGGTGAATTTACCTATCACTCCCTGTCCTGGTGACACCAGAGTGAATCTCCCCATAATTTCCTGTCCTGGTGACACCAGAGTGAATCTCCCCATAATTTCCTGTCCTGGTGACACCAGAGTGAATCTCCCCAGTGGGGACAGAAATGCAAACAATGATGAGGATCTAATCCTGAAACTAAGTTTTTTGTCTTCAGTTCCTCTTTATGAAACCTTTGTCCCAGCACAGAGCTGTCTGCTGGGTGGAGTCTCCGCCCCCTATTGTCTGTTCCTGGTGGAGTTCCTCTTGGTGCTGGAGTGTAGAAAGCACCGGCAGTGATAATGAGCTGAGTACACAGTGTGAGGTCACATGGGGTGTCAGTGACAGTTGGACACTTCCTGTGCTGTGATATGGGGGGGGGGGGGGTAATGATGGATTTATGGTCCTTGCAGTCTCCTCAGTATCCGCTCCGGACTTTGGAGCTTGATGCGGTACAGAGAGGTGTGAGGTACGATGAGCCAGGATTCAGGGATTCAAGTAACAAGTGCAGTGCAGTTCCCTGCTCACAGCTGTCAAAAAAAAAAAAAAAGAAAATCTGGCAATGTTTATCAACAACATTGCTCAGCTGTTGAAAGAGAGATAAAAAGAAATCTTGTATCTTTCTGTTCATTTACAGATCAAAGGGATGTAAAAAACATTTTTTTTTATTTTTTTATTAAATTGTTACTCTGTTTAACCCCTTATTAAAGTGGAGTTCCGGCCGCAACATCGTCACAATAGATTTTGTGCCATCCGCTTCCTTAGTGTCACCTGAAAAACAATTGGATATTCCCGATTTTTATTTTTTTTTTACTTACCTTGTTTCAGAAGAAAATATACTTACCTTCCTTCCACTTCCTCCCCCTGCGGCCGCCACTTCCTGTCCTGCAATGCATCCTGGGAGCTCTTACTCATCACTCCCAGGATGCAATGGGCAGTGACGTAGGCGGCCGGCCGCTCCTCTCATTGCGTTATTTGCAAACAGGAAATGACGCGATGATAGGCTTCCCTATGGAAACCCTTACTATGCCGATTGCATAGTACTGGGCATGCGCGAGATTTCGCGCTGCATTCATCTGCCCCATCCAGCAATAACCAGGAAGCAGGGCATACATTTTCATACTGCGGCTTCGGGTGACCACAACAAAGATGGCGGCGCTCAGCAAACGATTTCTAAAGTAAGATTTTATGATTGCCAATCAATTATTAAACTGTGTAAAACCGGATTAGCGGATGTATGAAGGGCGGTGGATCACTATTTGGGAAGTATTTAAAAAAAAAAAAAAACTATTCTGTGGCCGAAACTCCGCTTTAGTGTATTAAGACCTATTAACTCCTTAGTCTCCTTTATTAACCCTTAATTTACTCTAAGACCTATTTACTCCTTATTCTCCTTCTCCATTTAATTATTTTCCTGCTGTTTTTTTTTATTTTTTATTTGCTACGGTTTTATAAACTAATAATAATTAAAACTTTTTTTTGTTTGCCTTGTTCATTAATATTTTTACACCTTTCATATATATTTTACACGTTTCACATTGAAAAAAGTGCAAAATTAAAAAAAAATAAATACATTTCATTTGTAAAATAACTTTATAAATTCTTTGTACCAATTGCTGACAGCTGAAGTGTAAACAAAAAAGTTGCAGTATGTATCGGTAATTTGTATTGGCGAGTAAAAAAAAAAAAAAAAAAAAAAAACACCCTAATATACCTTAATGGTAATTTTTTATTTTTTTTATTACTTTACACATTACATTTTTTTTCATTACATTTATTTAAATTTGATTGAAGCAAAGAGAATTCTGTCTTATTTTATTGCGACCTGGTTTGATAACCTGATGTTCAAGGGTTGTAAATCTTTAACCACTTCTGGACCGGAATGTTTCCCCCCTTAATGACCAGGCCATTGTTTGTGATTCGGCACTGCATTACTTTAACTGACAATTGCGCGGTCGTGCGACGCTGTATCCAAATAAAATTGTTGTTTTTTTCCTCACAAACAGAGATTTCTTTCGGTGGTATTTTATCCCCTTTGCGATTTTTGTTTGCGCTATAAACAAAAAAAGAGCGACAATTCTAAAAAAAAATATATATATTTTTTTACTTTCTGGTATATAACATTCCCAATTTAAAAAAATATAAAAATCTAATTTTTTCATTATTTTAGGCCAATTTGTATTCTGCTACATATTTTTGGTAGAAAAAAAAATCCCAATAAGCGTATTTTGGTTGTTTTGCGCAAAAGTTATCGCGTCTACAAACTAGGGGAAGATTTTTTTATTTTTTTTTATTTTATTTTTTTACTAGTAATGGCAGCAATCAGCGATCTTTAGCGGGATTGCGACATTGCGGCGGACAGATCGGACCCCTAACGGACATTTTTGACACTTTTGGGGGGACCAGTGACATCACTACAGTAATCAGTGCTAAAAATATGCACTGTCACTACTAATGACACCGGCTGGGAAGGGGTTAACCCAGGGGTGATCAAAGGGTTACGTGTGAGCCTAGGGGAGTGTTTTCTAACTGTATGGGGGAGGGACTTGTGAAATGATCATAGAGAGCTGTGTTCCTATATAGAAGGATCGCTCTGTGATCATTCCAGAGAGAACGGTTGGCTGTGTTTACAACGTCCGCCCGTCGTTCTCTCTCAGTGGGGAGCGATCATGGGTGCTGGACGGCGACCATTGCCACCGGTCCCATGGTACGGTATCCCTGCCACCTAGTGAGGGCGGAAGCACGTGCCGCCAGTGGCGTGCGCTCGCCCCTAGGAGCGCTCCCGAGGATCGCTGTACAGGTACGGCGGTTCGCACACCCGCGCCAGCCTGCCACAGTTTATATGCAGCAGGCGGTCGGCAAGTGGTTGAAATAAATAAGTTCTTCAGAATGGTGATATTTATTCTAAGCAAACAAAATTGTCATTGTATCCGGAATGGAATCCAGTGTTCAGTGTGCGATCTTCCTGCTGAGTCACCATTTATTTCTTCTATTCGCAGACAGCAGCACGCTGCTGGGGGATCAGCACAGCGCCAACTACGGGACCCTCCCCGTCTTTAAAGCCCAGCAGTGCATGGTGAGTACCGCTGTGACCCCATCTTATGACCCCACATGACCAGATAACGCCCGCCGCCCCCCCTCCTATCTAAGGCATTCCATTGCGCAGGAACTTTGAGGTCGTTGGGTGTCGCATGTTCCGGTGTCAGGAATACCAGAAAACGGGCACAGCCAGAACTGTCCTGCAGGGGGACCATCATGGCTGCCAACCCCCGCCCCCTTTCCCAAAATCCTCTGTGATGAGGAACACCGTCCCGGTGTGCGGTGCATCCAGCTGTGACCACCTCCAGGCTGAACTCACATATTTCTTTTTTCCTCGGCAGGAGCTTTGCGGCTATCGGAAGGTGACAGCATGGAGGGTCTTGTGTTACATGGGCTGCGCTCTGACCCTGGGGCTCCTCTTCATCGTCTTCCACTGGAAACCGCGACTCTACATATTGATGACCCACCGCCGCTGCCCGCTGGCTGAGGCCGACACCATCATCCTCCAGGTGGGTGCGCCGCACACTTTTTGTTTACAAGTAAATATCAGTATTTCTCTTTCGTTCATTGGCGGACCCAGATCCTGATCTTCTTAACCATTGGGGTTATACTGCCCCCTACAGGAGTAGGGCACTAGGAACAAGAAAAGTCTGGCTACACCTATGGGCAGTCCCAGGGGGTATACTCCCTCTCCCTATGGGCAGTCCCAGGGGGTATACTCCCTCTCCCTATGGGCAGTCCCAGGGGGTATACTCCCTCTCCCCATGGGCAGTCCCAGGGGGTATACTCCCTCTCCCCATGGGCAGTCCCAGGGGGTATACTCCCTCTCCTCGTGGGCAGTCCCAGGGGGTATACTCCCTCTCCCCGTGGGCAGTCCCAGGGGGTATACTCCCTCTCCCTATGGGCAGTCCCAGAGGGTATACTCCCTCTCCCTGTGGGCAGTCCCAGGGGGTATACTCCCTCTCCCTGTGGGCAGTCCCAGGGGGTATACTCCCTCTCCCTGTGGGCAGTCCCAGGGGGTATACTCCCTCTCCCTGTGGGCAGTCCCAGGGGGTATACTCCCTCTCCCTATGGGCAGTCCCAGGGGGTATACTCCCTCTCTCTATGGGCAGTCCCAGGGGGTATACTCCCTCTCCCTATGGGCAGTCCCTGGGGGGTATACTCCCTCTCCCTATGGGCAGTCCCAGGGGGGTATACTCCCTCTCCCTATGGGCAGTCCCAGGGGGGTATACTCCCTCTCCCTATGGGCAGTCCCAGGGGGTATACTCCCTCTCCCTATGGGCAGTCCCAGGGGGTATACTCCCTCTCCCTATGGGCAGTCCCAGGGGGTATACTCCCTCTCCCTATGGGCAGTCCCAGGGGGTATACTCTCTCTCCCTATGGTCAGTCCCAGGGGGTATACTCCCACTCCCTGTGGGCAGTCCCAGGGGGTATACTCCCACTCCCTGTGGGCAGTCCCAGGGGGTATACTCTCTCTCCCTATGGTCAGTCCCAGGGGGTATACTCCCTCTCCCTATGGGCAGTCCCTGGGGGGTATACTCCCTCTCCCTATGGGCAGTCCCAGGGGGGTATACTCCCTCTCCCTATGGGCAGTCCCAGGGGGTATACTCCCTCTCCCTATGGGCAGTCCCAGGGGGTATACTCCCTCTCCCTATGGGCAGTCCCAGGGGGTATACTCCCTCTCCCTATGGGCAGTCCCAGGGGGTATACTCCCTCTCCCTATGGGCAGTCCCAGGGGGTATACTCCCTCTCCCTGTGGGCAGTCCCAGGGGGTATACTCCCACTCCCTGTGGGCAGTCCCAGGGGGTATACTCTCTCTCCCTATGGGCAGTCCCAGGGGGTATACTCCCTCTCCCTATGGGCAGTCCCTGGGGGGTATACTCCCTCTCCCTATGGGCAGTCCCTGGGGGGTATACTCCCTCTCCCTATGGGCAGTCCCAGGGGGTATACTCCCTCTCCCTGTTCATTGACGGACAAAGCACCCACCCCTCTGTGGAGTTGTAATTCTTATGACACTGCTTGTAACAAAACAGAGTACCTATAGCATAGAGAGGGAGTATACCCCCTGGGACTGCCCATAGGGAGAGGGAGTGGGAGTATACCCCCTGGGACTGCCCATAGGCATAGCCAGACTTTTTTCTGCCTAGTGTCCTACTCCTGTAAAGGGCAGTATAACCCAATGGTTAAGAAGATCAGGAGCTGTGTCCGTCAATGAACATCAGAGAAATGGATTTTACGGTAAGTCAAAAATCCCTTTTTTTTTTTTTTCTTTTTTTTTTTTTTTAAATCAATTTTTTTGCTCTTACAAGAGATGTAGACATCCCGTGCGATAACAATACAGCATGACCGGTCCTCTTTATGGAAAAATCTGGGGGCCAAAAGACTCCAAATGCTCCTCTACCTTTTAAAAGCAAAAGATGAAAAAATAAATGTGATCTTTAACCGCTTGCCGACCGCCGCAAGTAGATTTACTGCGGCGGTCAGCCCCTGCCAGGCAGAGTGACGTGGTCACGGACCCCCCCGCGCGTGTGACCGGCGGACCCGATGTCCGCCGCTCACTCGGCGATCGTCGGGGGAGAGGGAGAAAGTCAGGCAGCTAGTGTAAACAAGCTGCCTGTCATTCTCCTCGGTGTTAAAACACTGATCAGACAGATCTACTATGTAGATCCGTTGATCAGTGTCCTTTCACCTCAAGCCACAGCCAATCACAGTAGAAAGCACGCCCCTAGGGACACACACAGCCCCTCCCTCCCAAATAAAGTTAACCCCTTCACTACCAGTGTATTTTTACAGTAACAGTGCATATATATAGCACTGATTACTGTAGAAATGTCACTGGTAACCCCAAAAGTGTCAAAAATTTCAGTCAAGGGTCCGATCTGTCCGCCGCAATGTCGCAGTACCGCAAAAAAAAATCGCAGATCGCCGACATTACGCGTTAAAAAAAAAAAACAACAAAAATGACAAAAATCTTTCCCTTTGTTAGTAAACGCGATAACTTTTGCGCAAACCAATAAAAATACGCTTTTTTGCGATTTTTTTTTTTTTTTTTACCAAACATAGGTAGCATAAAACAAATTGGCCGAAAATGTTAAAAAATTTTGATTTTTACATTTTTTTTGGGGGAATTTCATATAAAAAAATGTGAAAAATATTGCTATTTTTGCAAAATTTACGCTCTTTTTTTTGTTTATAGCGCAAAAAGTAAAAATCGCACAGGTGATCAAATACCACCAAAAGAAAGCTCTGTTTGTGGGAAAAAAAGGACGTCAAATTAGTTTAGGTACAGCGTTGCACGACCGCGCAATTGTCCGTTAAAGTCACGCAGTGCCAAATCGCAAAATACCCCCTGGTCGTTTAGCAGGAAAATCCTCCGGGGCTTAAGTGGTTAAAAAATGGCCTTGTTTTTATTGGGCCGGAACCGGAAGTTACGTTGCTTTGGTCCTCCTAGACCACGTGTCAAACACAAGGCCCGCGGGCAGAACCGGTCCTCCAGGTCATTTCATGTGATCCTCGCAGCCAGGGGAAGGGGTGGAAGTGAGATGTGAACAGCCTGTGAAAGAGAGCTGATTCCTGCACACTGTGCATAGCACACCCCTAAACACTGCACTCTGTATGTAGCGCACTCCTCAATACTGCACTCTGTATGTAGCGCACTCCTCAATACTGCACTCTGTATGTAGCGCACTCCTCAACACTGCACTCTGTATGTAGTGCACTCCTCAACACTGCACTCTGTATGTAGCGCACTCCTCAACACTGCACTCTGTATGTAGCGCACTCCTCAACACTGCACTCTGTATGTAGCACACTCCTCAACACTGCATTCTGTATGTAGCGCACTCCTCAACACTGCATTCTGTATGTAGCACACTCCTCAACACTGCATTCTGTATGTAGCACACTCCTCAACACTGCATTCTGTATGTAGCGCACTCCTGAACTCTGCACTCTGTACGTAGTGCACTCCTGAATTCTGCACTCTGTACGTAATGCACTCCTGAACTCTGTACGTAGTGCACTCCTGAACTCTGCACTCTGTACGCAATGCACTCCTGAACTCTGCACTCTGTACATAATGCACTCCTGAACTCTGCACTCTGTACGTAGTGCACTCCTGAACTCTGCACTCTGTACGTAATGCACTCCCGAACTCTGCACTCTGTACGTAGTGCACTCCTGAACTCTGCACTCTGTACGTAATGCACTCCTAAACTCTGCACTCTGTACGTAATGCACTTCTGAACTCTGCACTCTGTACGTAGTGCACTCCTGAACTCTGCACTCTGTACGTAATGCACTCCTAAACTCTGCACTCTGTACGTAATGCACTTCTGAACTCTGCACTCTGTACGTAGTGCACTCCTGAACTCTGCACTCTGTACGTAATGCACTTCTGAACTCTGCACTCTGTACGTAATGCACTCCTGAACTCTGCACTCTGTACGTAATGCACTCCTGAACTCTGCACTCTGTACGTAATGCACTCCTGAACTCTGCACTCTGTACGTAATGCACTCCTGAACTCTGCACTCTGTACGTAGTGCACTCCTGAACTCTGCACTCTGAATTATTTTTGTTCTACAAAATGAGTTAAAGTAACATTATTTCCTGTCCTTTTTTTTTTTTATTTAACCCCTTGTGTATCAAGGTATGTTTATAGACGGCAAGATAGACAAGGGTTTAAATCAAGTTCACAGCTGCTACAGATGTGAGCTTAGTGCCAGCTATAAAAGCTGCTATGTGTGATGATGATGCCATGTCGTGTCCCTCCCTACGCGTTTCGTCACATGACAGTATTGGGGGCGTAACTCAGACATGTGTCCAGATTCACATCATTTTTTTTCTCTTTCATTCAGGATACATTCGGACAGATTAGTATTGTGTCGGTTCAGACGGAGCGCGGCGTGGATCCCAGGTAAGCTGTGACGAGGGTCGATAACAATGCTGCTGGGTCTGTGTTGCTCAGGGTTATCATGTCTCTCGTGTTGCATGGTCGGCCATGTTTGTATTTATAATGCTTAGTTTGTCTCGTGTGATTTCTTACATTGTGCCGTACAATTCCCCCCCCCCCCCCCCCCGGACCTCTCTATGAGTATGTCTCATCTCCTGCAATTCTTTAAAGGGTAACTCCACCTTCATGGGAAAGGTAGCTAATAAAATAATATAATGTATACAATTGTGACACAAGTCATATTGTAATTAAATGTTAATAAAAATAATCGTTCTTTTTCAATCTGCAGCTGCTGTCATTTTGTGTAAAATACAATATGGCCACCTGGAGGCACTCTATACACAGATGGTATACAGAACGCTTCCCCGAGAAATGTAAATTTTCTGCTTGTGTGATTGGCTCACTGATTTTCCCAGAAGTCTGCACTAAGATACAAGTCAGATTTTTTGGCATCCCCTGCAACAAAAATGTCTTTTTTTTTTTTTTGTGAGATACTTCCAAAGGGAAATCATGTCTAAAGGGATGCAGTCCCTGCAATTTTCTTTATTAGAGCCTTGCAGGTGCAGCAGCTGATTGATAATTTTAAAGTCACTCCCATTCCCATTCATTATGCACATGGACACAGTGAAGCAAATAACTATTTCTTCAGAATAACAAAAGATAGGAATCTGCTACAAAGTTTATAATCCCTGTAATGTACACAGATCACCCCGAGGGGGAGGGTTTTTTTTTCTTAACAAAACTGGAGTTACTCTTTAAAAATGGGTCTCACTACGTCACTGTCTGCCAACAGACCTCATTTTCTCCCCTTTTCAGCCATTTTCCCCAAATCCTCATCCCCTGCTCCTGTAACTGTCTCAGTGCTGCTCCTAGAGCTCTGAATAGAGCCTGAGGTCAAATTGCAGGCAGCCTTTCTTAGTATCTACAGGACAGCAGCAGGTGAGGCTGTGCAATGAAATTTCCTGCAATGTTCCCCGAGTGTCTGAGCCCAGGGGTGGCTTGCCATTTTCCTTGTCGGTGGTGGAGTCTCACTTTAAGTTGTCTCATCCCCGCAGTCTGTACAGTGAAAGCGATGGACGGGACAGCGCGGCGGTGGGCGGCGGCAGCGTCATCCTGGGTGTTAGCGAGGAAGAGGAATTCAGGGACAACATTCAACTGCACTACAAGGAGGAGGTAAGGAGGCACTCCGCTCCGAGCTGAGAGATTCCTGAACAGCCAACATCTGCATCACCTTCCTATTATCAGAAATAATCATTCCAGCCAATTCTGTAGGACCTTACAGGCGGTTTCCCCACCTTCAATCCCTCCCCCATTCTGTGATTGGATGAGGTGTAAAGAGCGCCGTGCTGTTTTCAGTAAAGGGAAGGTGGACAATGCCGTCTTCTTCTTCCCCGTTCTGTCGGCTCCACGCTCTAATTCGCCTCTCTGTGACCTGCTGACCGCGAACACAGGATCAGTCAGCAGGGAAACAGGCCAAAACAAAAATCAGCCCCTCCCCCTATCCAACCACCCCTCCCCCGTACCTCTATAACGAGGCCAACTTTTGGGGTCACTAACTCTCTACTGACCGGTCACCTTCTGCCTTCCAGAGCCACGGACTGCGATACTTTGTGTTTGAAGGAATGCGCTACATATGGAACGAGCGCTCCAAGGACTTCGTCAAGGTCAGGTAAGAAAGTCCGAAGCTTAGGATGGGGCGGGAACAGCTTCCCTGTGCCCAGGGGGTAAACAAAGGGGCAAGTTCCACTTTAATAGGTTATCTAAAGTATAACAGACTTTCCTTCTTTCTTGCTTTTTCTCCCTCGCTCTCCCCCCCTCGCTCTCCCCCCCTCGCTATCTCCCCCTCCCCTCTCTCTCCCCCTCCCCTCTCTCTCCCCCTCCTCTCTCTCTCTCCCCCCTTCCCTTCTCTCTCTCTCCCCTTCCCTCCTCTCTCTCCCCTTCCCTCCTCTCTCTCCCCTCCCCTCCTCTCTCTCCCGTCCTCTCTCCCTCTCCCTCCCTTTCTCTTCTCTCTCTCCTGCTCTCCCCTGCCTCTCTCTCTCTCCTGCTCTCCCCCTCCTCTCCCCCTCCCCTCCCCTCTCCCCCTCCCCTCCCCTCCCCCCCTCCCCTCCCCTCTCCCCCCCTCTCCCCCTCCCCTCTCCCCCCCTCCCCTCTCTCCCTCTCTCCCCCTCCCCTATTTCTCTCTCTCTCTCTCTCTTCTCTCCTTTCTCTCTCTCTCTCTCTCCCTCCTCTCCTCTCTCTCTCCCCCTCCTCTCCCCTCTCCCCCCCTCCCCTCTCTCCCCCTCCCCTCTCTCCCCCTCCCCTCCTCTATTTCTCTCTCTCTCTCTCTTCCTCCCCTCCTCTTGCTATCTCCTTCCCCTCCTCTCTCTCTCCCCCGCCCCTCCTCTCTCTCTCCCCCGCCCCTCCTCTCGCTATCTCCCTCCCCTCCCTCTCTCTCTCTCTCTCTCTCCCTCCCCCTCTCTCTCTCTCTCTCTCTCTCCCTCCCCCTCTCCCTCTCTCTCCCTCCCTCCCTCCCTCCCTCTCTCTCTCTCCCTCCCTCCCTCCCTCTCCCTCTCTCTCCCTCCCTCTCTCTCCCTCCCTCCCCCTCTCTCTCTCTCTCCCTCTCTCTCTCTCTCTCTCCCTCTCTCCCTCTCTCCCTCTCTCCCTCTCTCCCTCTCTCCCTCTCTCTCTCTCTCTCTCCCTCTCTCCCCCCCCCCCCTTCTCTCTACTGTGACTCTTTATCTTCTTCATTCCTCTCGGTTTCTGGTTGCAGTTCTCGGGATGAAGGGATCACCTGCGGTGAGATACGGAAGTTCGCGTTTGGGCTGAGCCAGACTGACCGCGATTATCGGTAAGTGTGATGGCGATGTGTCTCTGTGGGTGGGGGATGGAAACATATTATTTAGCAGAACCTCTGAAGATGTAATAATCCCGATAATACTTTTGCACATCCTATTTCACAGCGATTAGAATCCGCCGCTGACCCGCCATCATCTACCAATGTTTTATCTCCATAGACATTGAAGGAAATTTGTTGTTTTTTTTTATTGTCCATTAATCGTCTTTCCGGTTTCCTGCAGGAAGCTGATCTACGGTCAGAATGAGATTGACGTTCCTGTGAAATCATATGGGCAGCTGCTGATCGAGGAGGTGAGCGCAGGGGGTGGAGTCTGTGTTTTTGTTGGTGGTTTTAATTGCTGCAAGGTCCTCATAGGTAAATAATCACAAATTCCACCATTTGATGCGCCAAAAAAAAAATGCTCCAAACTGAACCCGGAGTGACTGTCAGTCTTCTAAACAGACTCCACCTAGGACCTGACTGTCAGTCTTCTAAACCGACTCCACCTAGAACCTGACTGTCAGTCTTCTAAACAGACTCCACCTAGAACCTGACTGTCAGTCTTCTAAACAGACTCCACCTAGAACCTGACTGTCAGTCTTCTAAACAGACTCCACCTAGAACCGGTATTTCAGGTCTTGGTTGGTCCGGCTGGTTACTTAACCATTTGCCTCCCAAGCCAATTCTGACACATACTTCATGTAAAAATCATTTTTTTTTTTTTGTTAGAAAATTACTCAGGACCCTCAAACATCACAAATATTTTTTTTACCAGAGACCCTAGGGAATAAAATGGTGACTGTTCCACCTTTTTTGTCACACAGTATTTTTCAAACGTGATTTTCTTTTTTTTTAGGGGAAAAAAAAAACACTTTCATGAATTAAAAACAAAACACAATATTTACCCTAATTTTTTTGTATATTGTGAAAGATGTTACGCCGAGGAAATAGATACCTAACATGTCAGGCTTCAAAATTGCGCACGCTCGTGGAATGGTGCCAAACTTCGGAACCTAAAAATCTCCATAGGCTACGTTTTAAAAAAAAAAGTTACAGGTTACCAGTTTAGAGTTACAGAGGAGGTCTAGGGATAGAATTATTTCTCTTGCTCTAACGATCGCGGGGATACCTCACATGTGTGGTTTGAACACCGTTTACATATGCGGGCGCACCCTATGTATGCATTCACTTGTGCAAGAAAGTACAGGGGGACGGGGCGCTTTAAATTATTTTTTCTTTTTATTTCATTTTAGTTTTTTTATTTTTACACTTGACCTAAATTTCTTTTTTATTTTTAAACACTTTTATTCATATTATATATTAGAGCTGCACGATTAATCGTTCAAAAAATCACAATCTCGATTCACCCCCCACGATCTTAACCACTCCTGGGCAAACTGACATAGGGCTACGTCGCTCGCCCAGGAGCCTCTAGGGGGCGAGCTCCCGCCCCCGCTCGTTCCCTGACATCCCCGCGCGTGTGACCGGCAGCTCCGATGTCCGCCGGCCACCCGCGATCTCCCGCTGGAGAGGGAGAAAGGCAGGCGGCTGATGTAAACAAAGCCGCCTGTCATTCTCCCTGATGTAACTGCAGAGACTACACGATCCTGCTATGTAGGATCGTATGTCTCTGTGGTTACATCACAAGCCACGCCCCCCCAGTTAGAATCACGCCCCTAGGGATACATTTAACCCACTGATCACCAATAAAGTTAACCCCTTCCCTGCCAGTGTAATTTTTACAGTAACAATGTATATTTATAGCACTGATTACTGTAGTAATGTCACTGGTAACCCCAAAAGTGTCAAAAATGTCAGTTAAGGGTCTGATCTGTCCGCCGCAATGTCGCAGTCCCGCAAAAAAAAAAATTGCAAATTTTACCAAAAATATGTAGCAGAAAACAAATTGGCCCAAAATGTTAAAAAATTTAGATTTTTAAATTTTTTCGGGGGAATTTCATATAAAAAATGTGAAAAATATTGTTATTTTTTCAAAATTGTCGCTCTTTTTTGTTTATAGTGCAAAAAGTAAAAATCGCACAGGTCATCAAATACCACCAAAAGAAAGCTCTGTTTGTGGTAAAAAAATGACGTCAATTTTATTTGGGTACAGCGTTGCACGACTGCGCAATTGTCCGTTAAAATCACACAGTGCCGAATCGCAAAATAGGACCTGGTCTTTGAGCAGCCAAATCCTCCGGGGCTTAAGTGGTTAAAACGGCATGTCCTCCATTCTTACAGAGCGTTCTCTGCTCACTCATAGCTGTCCAAAAAAAAGAAGAGCAAATGTTTATGAACATTGTTAAGGCTGCTAGGTCACTATAAACACAATGCTTTACAATGTATCATTTTGTTGTTTTCAAAGGAATGAACTTCTGTCTGTAAGTGAGGGCAGTTTAACCTCTTAAAGCAGGGGTGGGGAACCTTTTTTCTGCCAAGGGCCATTTGGGTATTTATAAAATCATTCGGGGGCCATACAAAATTTTCAACTTAAAAATGTGCCTGTTCTATTTGGTCAAACATTTAATTAACTCACCCCTAATGTGATGGCTGCAATTGCTTCTCTTTGGTGAGGTGTGTGATGTTAGCTGGTATTGATGATGTTGCTACTCGCAACTGGTTTTCCAGGTTTGCGTCGGTCAGTCTGGAGCGCAGTCGACTTTGTGGTGGTAAGTTTTGAAAAGAACTGCTGGCGGGTACTGCTGGTGGGTACAGCTGGCTTTTACTGCTGGTGGGTACAGCTGGCTGGTACTGCTGGCTCAGGCTGGTACTGCTGGCTTGTACTGTGCTGTGGGTACTGCTGGCTGGTACTGCTGTGGGTACTGCTGGCTCAGGCTGATACTGCTGTGGGTATTGCTGATTCAGGCTGGTACTGTGCTGTAGGTACTGCTGGCTGGTACTGCCTTGGGTACTGCTGGCTCAGGCTGGTACTGCTGGCTGGTAATGCTGGCTGAGGCTAGTACTGCTGGCTGGTACTGCTGGCTGGTATTGCTGTGGGTACTGCTGGCTGGCACTGTGCTGTAGGTACTGCTGGCTGGTACTGATGGTTCTGCTATGGGTACTACTGACTCTGGCTGGTACTGCTGGCTCTGCCTTATACTGCTGTGAGTACTGCTGGCTCTGGCTGGTACTGCTGGCTCTGGCTGGTACTGCTGGCTCTGGCTGTTACTGCTGGCTCTGGCTGGTACTGCTGTGGGTACTGATGGTTCTGCTATGGGTACTACTGACTCTGGCTGGTACTGCTGATTGTACTGCTGGTTCTGGCTGGTACTGCTGTGTGTGCTGCTGGTGGGAAATGCTGGCTAGCAGAGGCACTGCGCTGGAGGAAGAGGCGATGTTTCCTGTATTGGTCACAGGCGGAGTGCATTTGATATCACTCTGCCTGTGACTCACTCAGACTGTCACAATGGAGCCGGAACTATACAGGAAGCATTGGCTCCGTTCTGACAGATCAGCTGAGAGACACAGACTCAGCTGCATGGGAGGCCGGACCAAATGACTTCAAGGGCCGCATACGGCCCCCGGGACGTAGGTTCCCCACCCCTGTCTTAAAGACTAAGCCTTTTTCTGACATTTGTTGCTTTTTTTTAGCAGAGACCTTAGAGAATAAATTGGGGATTGTTGAAATCTTTTATGTCACACTGTAATTGCGCAGAAGTCTTTGAAACACAGTTTTTTGGGAAAAAATAGACTTCAATGAATTAAAAAAAAAAAACTAAATGGTAAAGTAAGCCCAATTTTTTTTGTATAATGTAAAAGATGATGTCACGCCGAGAATCGTGATCTTTATTCTAAGCAAAACAATTGTGATTCTCATTTTATCCAGAATCGTGCAGCTCTAATATATATTAAACATCCCTTGTAATAGGAATAGGGTATGACAGGTCCTCTTTATGGAGATTATGGAGCTCTACTCTATGCTGGAAAGCCTGAGATAAAAAAAAAAAAAAAACAATCCCAGGCTTTCCAATAAAAATAGGGCAGTGTTTACATCTGCCGGTGGGCGGTGCCAAAAGTCATGACGTCGACTCCGGCCTCTGAGAGTCGTAGAAATGACCTGGGGACCATCTGGTCCTCAGTCAGCTCTATGGTAAACTTCTACCGCTGGTGAGTTCATTCTCCGGCTCCCCGATCGCACGGGCGAGGCTGGAGAAGCACCAGAGGGTGGCAGGACGGGGAAACAACGGCTATGATTGTTTTTACTGTGCAGGGAATAGCCGGCTGAAAGCCTGCAGCTGCACCCATCATCCAGATATCGCCACTTAAAGTCCCCGACGTCATTGGACGGCGACCCGGTGGAAGTGATTATACCTGTGCTGGTAAATCTTTTATCCAATGTCAGCGAGGTGCAATCTTTGTGGCATTTGGGTAAAACTGTTGCAAACATTTTTTCCGTGACATCTCTGCTGTGTATTATTCCACTCCCACACAAAACTGCCAATCAGATAAGAGCGGAGCTGACCTTTATAACTGCTGCGGAGATTTTCGGCCACGCCCTCACACACATTATCTGCAGTTTATTATTGAGTCTCCGCCATCTGTGGATTTTTGTTGGTGACACTGAGAAGCTGCTGATCCGGCAGGGCTGGATTGCAGATATTTGATAGTGTGGAGCCCAGCTCACATCTCATTTAGCGACGGACTAATTTAACCATTTGCTATCCGGGAAAATATTTTTATTTTTCACACGCATGTTAACCACTTCAGCTCCAGAAGGTTTTACCCCCTTAATGACCAGGCCATTTTTTTGCGATTTGGCACTGCGTTACTTTAACGAAAAATTGCGCTGTCGTGCGACGCTGTACCCAAATACAATTGATGTCCTTTTATTCCCCCCCACAAATAGAGCTTTCTTTTGGTGGCATTTGATTTTAGATTTTGCGCTATAAACAAAAAAAGAGCGACAATTTTGGAAAAAAACGCCATATTTTTTACTTTCTGCTATAAAACATTCCCAATAAAAAAAAAAATTAAATCAGTTTAGGCCAATTTGTATTCTGCTACATATTTTATGTAAAAAAAAAAAATCCATGTCCTTAGGAGAAAAGCTGGGTAGACAGGTTCCTGGGGGCGGGGGGGGGGGGGGTGGAGGAGAACCGAGTGGACAAGTTCCCAAGGGAAGGATCAGTGGCGGCCTGTGCATAGGGGGCGCCAGGGTGCCGCCCCCCCTAAAAAAGAAAGGAAAAAAAAATTACAAAAAGAACAATAAAGTTAAAAAAAAAAAAATTGCGTTCGCCGGCCTGTGGTGGCTATGGGGGGGGGTTTACGACCCAGAAGAGGCGCCGATTGGCTGCCTTCTGGGGGCGTAACCTGGGCGCAGGTCATTGCGCTTGGACACCCCCACTTCCATGATATCCTGGCTGTGATTGGTCCAGTCTCCAGCCTGGACCAATCATCATCCAGGACATCCGATTGTGACGTCGCAATGGGGGCGGTGCCGGTGCATATACTGGTCACTGCATTGGGGACATGTATGCTGGTCACTACATTGAAAGGGGGCATTTATACTGGTCATTATATTGAAGGGGGCATGTACTGTGGGGTTTATGCTAGAGAGGGCCTGTACTGTGGGGTTTGTGCTTGAGTTGTTTGTGCGGGGTTTGTGCTGGGGGGGTCTGTACTGTGGGGTTTGTGCCACTCTCAGTCCATGTATCCCATAATAGGATGTCTCTCACAGTATATCCCATAATAGGGCCCCTGTTCCCTATTATGGGATATACTAGTACTGATGGACCCCTTAATATGTGATATATTGGGAGAATTGGTTCACGCAAGCAAAATACAGGGGACAAAATGGGTGGAGTCTATACGGGGTGGGGCTTCTGAGAAATGGGTGGGGTCTTGCGCCCCACCATCTTAAAACTTCACCAGCCGCCACTGGGAAGGATAGTTGAGTTGGCTGGTCTGTAGGAAAGGAGAGCCTTGTAGACAGGTCCTCTGGGAGGAGAACCGAGTGGATAGGTTCCTGTAATTTAAGAAAAGAGGGAAGAAAATCTGCTCTGAGCTCCATCAGCCTTCATTGTGGCACTCACCGCCTCTGTCTTTTTTGCCCTTCCAGGTCCTGAACCCCTTCTACATCTTCCAGCTCTTCAGTGTGGTCTTATGGTTTTGCGAGAAATATTATTACTACGCCGTCTGTATCATTATAATATCCTTTATCTCCATCGCTGTGTCGCTGTACGAGACTAAGAAGGTGAGACCCCAGTACCCAGATTCCAGGGGTGAGATGTGCATGACCAAATACCAGGGGTGGGGACTTAAGTGACCAAGGAGTGACCAATTTCTAGAAGAGTAGAGCCAAACGATCTCCCAGGGGAGGAGAATTGAGTGGGTAGGTCCAAAGGGACAAAAGCCAAGTGGACAGGTTTCTGGAGGGGAGGAGAATTAAGTTGACAAGTCCCCAAGGGAAGGAGAGCTGATGGTGCCTTTTCCAGGGGGAGGGGGGGGGGAGTCTTGTGGACAGGTCTGTAAAGGGAGGAGAACCAAGTGGGCAGGTCCTCCAGGAGTAGAACCGAGTGGATAGATTCCCAGAGGAGGTGAGACAAGTTGACAGGTCCCTGGGAAAAGGTGAACTGAGTGGGCATGTCCCCAGGAGTAAGAAAGCCGAGTGGGCAGGTCCTCAGGGAGGAAAGAAGAGTTGACAGGTCCATGAGGAAGGGTGAATCGAGTGGGCAGGTCCTCAGGGGACGGAAAGCTGAGTTGACAGGTCCATGAGGAAGGGTGAACCGAGTGGGCAGGTCCTCGGGGGCGGAAAGCTGAGTTGATAGGTCCATGGGGGAAAAGTGGAATAGAGGAGCCGGGTCCTTAGAGGAAAGCTGAGCTTTAAAGGTCCCAGGAGAGGATGGCTGAGTGCCCAGATCCCTGGGGGAAGTGAGCTGAGTGGGCAGGTCCCTAGGAAAGGAGAGTCTAGTGCCCACTTTTCCGGACAAGGAAGAGTTGATTACTCAGGTTCCTGGGGAAAGGAAAGAATTTACAGGGAAAATTAGCCAAATTTAGGGGAAACTTCATGTTTTTTCCACATTGAACCCTTTGAAAAGCAGGATTGCAAGGACATTGAAAGGTGCTTGAGCAGCTCTTGGTATTGGTAGTCTTGGTTTTGCTCAGCAGTGTTGGTACAGCAGCAGATCTGTGGAGGGCTCCAAGCAGACAATCCTGCCCATCAGTAGGGTTTGGGGGGTTTGAATTATGGAAGAGTATTTTTTGCAGATGCTGCTGATTGTGTTAGTATTGCGGATGATTGGAGTGCTGCATACTTAAGCAGATTCGGTGATCGTGTCACCAGTTTTCCATCCTGTCCTGCATTATACTTGTGCAGATATCAGTCTGTAGCAATGAGCCGTCATCCTCTGTATCTTCTCCCCGCAGCAAAGCGTCACTCTCCGCAATATGGTGAAAATGTCTGTCTCTGTAAAAGTGCGGCGAGGAACCGGAGGTGAGAGCCAATTATGAAGACGGTAATGGAACGAACAGTGCCGTCATAATGCAGTTAGCAATGTATTGTAACCCAAAGCCAAGTATTTAATGCCTTAGATGATTGGTTTTGGCACTGTACACTCATCCTCTCCTGTATTCCATTTCAGATGAACTGATGGTGAATTCCTTGGATTTGGTCCCAGGGGATTGTATCCTCATTCCCCCAGAAGGTCTGTTGATGCCATGTGATGCTGCCCTGCTGGCCGGGGAGTGTATGGTGAACGAGAGCATGCTGACAGGTGGGTGCTCATACTGTACTAAAACACTGTACTAATATACTGTACTAATATACTGTGCTATAATACTGTGCTATAACACTGTACTAATATACTGTGCTATAACACTGTACTAATATACTGTGCTATAACACTGTACTAATATACTGTGCTATAACACTGTACTAATATACTGTACTAATATACTGTACTAATATACTGTGCTATAACACTGTACTAATATACTGTACTAATATACTGTACTAATATACTGTGCTATAACACTGTACTAATATACTGTGCTATAACACTGTACTAATATACTGTACTAATATACTGTACTAATATACTGTGCTATAACACTGTACTAATATACTGTGCTATAACACTGTACTAATATACTGTGCTATATTACTGTACTAATATACTGTGCTATATTACTGTACTAATATACTGTGCTATAACACTGTACTAATATACTGTACTATATTACTGTACTAATATACTGTGCTATATTACTGTACTAATATACTGTGCTATAATACTGTACTAATATACTGCTATAATACTGTACTAATATACTGTACTAATATACTGTGCTATAACACTGTACTAATATACTGTGCTATATTACTGTACTAATATACTGTGCTATAACACTGTACTAATATACTGAGGGGCTGAGCATGGGAGGGATGTAGGGATAGATGATGATGATGGATGGGAGGATGTGGGTCGAGGGGGCTAATGGTGGACAGGGAGAGAGTAGACAGAGGAGATGATTATGAATTGGAAAGGGTGGAGGAGTGGGGTCATAGACAATGGGGGGAATAAGTGGAGAGGGGCAGAGCATGGTATGGGTGCAGGGAAGATAGTGGATAGAGTGAAGGGGTAGAAGGGGCTGATGGTGGATGGGGAGAGAGTAGACAGAGGAGATGATTATGAATTGGAAAGGGTGGAGGAGTGGGGTCATGGACAATGGGGGGAATAAGTGCAGAGGGACAGAGCATGGTATGGGTGCAGGGAAGATAGTGGATAGAGTGAAGGGGTAGAAGGAGCTGATGGTGGATGGGGAGAGAGGCGGCATAGAGAGACCTGAATGTTGCTGGGAGGTGGAGGTGAGAGAAGAGCAGCAGATGATTCTTTCCTCTGGTGAAGATGCAGAGGAGGAACGGTCATAGACTGGAGAATGAAGAGGCAGAGGTGGGAGGGGTCATGTATGAACTGTCATATCTTCTTCCTGATGCATGAATTTGGGGTGCAGTTGGTCTGCACCACCATGCTTGACTGTAGGAAGACACACTTGTCTTTGTACTCCTCCCCTGGTTGTCCCCACACACGCCTGACACCATCTGAACCAAATAAGTTTATCTTGGTCTCATCAGAGCACAGGAGATGGTTCCAGTAATCCATGTCCTTAGTCTGCTTGTCTTCAGCAAACTGTTTGCGGGATTTCTTGTCCATCATCTTTAGAAGAGGCTTCCTTCTGGGACGACAGCCATGCAGACCAATTTGATGCAGTGTGCGGCGTATGGTCTGAGCACTGACAGGCTGACCCCCCCACCCCTTCAACCTCTGCAGCAATGCTGGCAGCACTCATACGTCTATTTCCCAAAGACAACCTCTGGATATGACGCTGAGCACGGCACTCAACTTCTTTGGTGGACCATGGCGAGACCTGTTCTGAGTGGAACCTGTCCTGGTAAACCGCTGTATGGTCTTGGCCACCGTGCTGCAGCTCAGTTTCAGGGTCTTGGCAATCTTCTTATAGCCTAGGCCATCTTTATGTAGAGCAACAATTCTTTTTTTCAGATCCTCAGAGAGTTCTTTGCCATGAGGTGTCATGTTGAACTTCCAGCGACCAGTATGAGAGCGTGAGAGCGATAACACCAAATTTAACACACCTGCCCCCCATTCACACCTGAGAGCTTGTAACACTAACGAGTCACATGACACCGGGGAGGGAAAATGGCTAATTGGGCCCAATTTGGAGATTGTCACTTAGGGGTGTACTGACTTTTGTTGCCAGCGGTTTAGACATTAATGGCTGTGTGTTGAGTTATTTTGAGGGGACAGTAAATTTACACTGTTATACAAGCTGTACACTCACTACTTTACATTGTAGCAAAGTCTCATTTCTTCAGTGTTGCCACATGAAAAGATAGAATAAAATATTTTCAAAAATCTGAGGGGTGTACTTACTTTTGTGAGATACTGTTTTTAAATCTTTTTTTTTTTTTTAATATTCAGTAGCCTAGGTATTTTATTTGGCATTCTCTTTCCTGTTGTCCCATTTATAGGGGAAAGTGTTCCTGAAATGAAGACGCCATTACCTGATGGCCCCAACGCGGCTGACACCGTTTACTCCTCGGATGCCCACCGCCGGCACACGCTGTTCTGTGGAACGCAGATCATCCAGGCCAAGAGCTACGTGGACAGTGATGTCGTCGCCGTTGTGCTGAAGACAGGTATCATGTGACCTTCTACTATTTCTCCCTCACATTGACATTGGTAGTGCTGTACTATATCTATGATTGGTCCACAATGGTCACGCCTCTCTCTGAAGGCGACAAAATGCTCATAAAAGAGATGCTAAATAATGAAAATATAATCAGTGTATCCATGTTACACGGGGAGCTTCTCCCAGTCTTGTATGTCTATGGTATGTACCGGTCATATTTATCATTGACAGCACGCAGCGCCTGCTCAGTTCCCACCCTTTGTCTAGTTCAGGGATCCTCAAACTACGGCCCTCCAGCTGTTGCAGAACTACACATCCCATGAGGCCTTGTAAAAATCTGACATTCACAGACATGACTAGGCATGATGGGAATTGTAGTTCCTGAACAACTGGAGGGCCATAGTTTGAAGACCCCTGGTCTAGTTGGAGCGCAGTCTCCCTTCAGGGCTGCTGTAAACCAATAAGATTATCCCAATGTAGTCGATCTGTAGCGCTGGTACCAGAGCGGATGACGAAGGACCCTCTGATAAGTGTAGGGTGACGAACGTTCCTGGACCTTCTAATGGCGATGACTTTCTGCTCTCTCCAGGGTTCTGCACAGTGAAGGGGAACCTCATCAGCTCCATACTCCACCCCAAACCAATCTTCTTCAAGTTCTACCGCGACGCCATGATGTTTGTGCTCGCATTGTCCGCTTTTGGTAAGGATTTATGACCATGACACTTGTTGATGCATTTTTTTTTAATTTTTTATGTGAATGATTAATATATACAATATTTTTTTCATAATCAGTTTTTTTTTGTTTTGTGAACGGTAAATATATAAAAAAAAATTTATAATAACTTTTATTGTTTTTTTTTTATGTGAATGATTTTTTCTTTTTTTAAACATGTTATAATCACGTTTTATTCTTTTCATGTGAATGACAGATATATATATCTAATGATGGGATGGTTTTTTTTTCATAATCATTTAAAAATCAAGCTTTATTGTCTTTTATGTGAATGATATATTATTATTTTATTTTTTATTTTTTTAAATCATGTTTTATTGTTTTTTATGTGAATGATCTGTTTTTTTTTTTGTTTTTTTTTTTATAATGCCGTTTTATTGTTTTTTTTTATGTGAATTTTTTTTATAATCAGGTTTTATTGTTTTTGCATGCAAATGATTGATTTATTTTTTTCTTTATAAACATTTTATAATCACATTTTAATGTTTTTATGTGAATTATATAGTTTTTTTTAGAAATCACTTTTTCTATTGTTTTTTATGTGAATGATTGATTGAGATAGAGACATATATATAGATATATATACTGCTTAAAAAAAATTAAAGGAACATTTTGAAAACACATCAGATCTCAATGGGGGAAAATCTCATGCTGGATCTCTATACTGGTGTGGACTGGGTAATGTGTTAGGATCTATACTGGTGTGGACTGGGTAATGTGTTAGGATCTATACTGGTATGGACTGGGTATTGTGTTAGGATTTATACTGGTTTGGACTGGGTAATGTGTTAGGATCTATACTGGTGTGGACTGGGTAATGTGTTAGGATCTATACTGGTATGGACTGAGTAATGTGTTAGAATCCATACTGGTATGGATTGGGTAATGTGTTAGAATCCATACTGGTATGGACTGGGTAATGTGTTAGGATCTATACTGGTTTGGACTGGGTAATGTGTTAGGATCTATACGGGTATGGACTGGGTAATGTGTTAGGATCTATACTGGTATGGACTGGGTAATGTGTTATGATCTATACTGATATGGACTGGGTAATGTGTTAGGGTCTATACTGGTATGGACTGGGTGATGGTTTAGGATCTATACTGGTATGGACTGGGTAATGTGTTAGGATCTATACTGGTATGGACTGGGTAATGTGTTAGGATCTATACTGGTATGGACTGGGTAATGTGTTAGGATCTATACTGGTATGGACTGGGTAATGTGTTAGGGTCTATACTGGTATGGACTGGGTGATGGTTTAGGATCTATACTGGTATGGACTGGGTAATGTGTTAGGATCTATACTGGTATGGACTGGGTAATGTGTTAGGCTCTATACTGGTATGGACTGGGTAATGTGTTAGGATCTATACTGGTATGGACTTGGTAATGTGTTAGGATCTATACTGGTATGGACTGAGTAATGTGTTAGAATCCATACTGGTATGGACTGGGTAATGTGTTAGAATCCATACTAGTATGGACTGGGTAATGTGTTAGGATCTATACTGGTTTGGACTGGGTAATGTGTTAGGATCTATACGGGTATGGACTGGGTAATGTGTTAGGATCCATACTGGTATGGACTGGGTAATGTGTTATGATCTATACTGATATGGACTGGGTAATGTGTTAGGATCTATACTGGTATGGACTGGGTAATGTGTTAGGATCTATACTGGTATGGACTGGGTAATGTGTTAGGCTCTATACTGGTATGGACTGGGTAATGTGTTAGGA
The DNA here is from genome assembly GCF_965119305.1 of Pelophylax lessonae. NCBI lineage: Eukaryota > Metazoa > Chordata > Amphibia > Anura > Ranidae > Pelophylax > Pelophylax lessonae. Next base: position 222,854,242 of record NC_138779.1, on the reverse strand, counting down.
TCTATACTGGTATGGACTGGGTAATGTGTTAGGATCTATACTGGTATGGACTGGGTAATGTGTTAGAATCCATACTGGTATGGACTGGGTAATGTGTTAGCATCTATACTGGTATGGACTGGGTAATGTGTTAGGATCTATACTGGTTTGGACTGGGTAATGTGTTAGGATCTATACGGGTATGGACTGGATAATGTGTTAGGATCTATACTGGTATGGACTGGGTAATGTGTTAGGATCTATACTGGTATGGACTGGATAATGTGTTAGGATCTATACTGGTATGGACTGGATAATGTGTTAGGATCCATACTGGTATGGACTTGATAATGTGTTAGGATCTATACTGGTATGGACTGGATAATGTGTTAGGATCCATACTGGTATGGACTGGATAATGTGTTAGGATCTATACTGATATGGACTGGGTAATGTGTTAGGGTCTATACTGGTATGGACTGGGTGATGGTTTAGGATCTATACTGGTATGGACTGGGTAATGTGTTAGGATCTATACTGGTATGGACTGGGTAATGTGTTAGGATCTATACTGGTATGGACTGGGTAATGTGTTAGGATCTATACTGGTATGGACTGGGTAATGTGTTAGGGTCTATACTGGTATGGACTGGGTGATGGTTTAGGATCTATACTGGTATGGACTGGGTAATGTGTTAGGATCTATACTGGTATGGACTGGGTAATGTATTAAGATCTATACTGGTATGGACTGGGTAATGTGTTAGGCTCTATACTGGTATGGACTGGGTAATGTGTTAGGATCTATACTGGTATGGACTTGGTAATGTGTTAGGATCTATACTGGTATGGACTGAGTAATGTGTTAGAATCCATACTGGTATGGACTGGGTAATGTGTTAGAATCCATACTGGTATGGACTGGGTAATGTGTTAGGATCTATACTGGTTTGGACTGGGTAATGTGTTAGGATCTATACGGGTATGGACTGGGTAATGTGTTAGGATCCATACTGGTATGGACTGGGTAATGTGTTATGATCTATACTGATATGGACTGGGTAATGTGTTAGGATCTATACTGGTATGGACTGGGTAATGTGTTAGGATCTATACTGGTATGGACTGGGTAATGTGTTAGGCTCTATACTGGTATGGACTGGGTAATGTGTTAGGATCTATACTGGTATGGACTGGGTAATGTGTTAGGATCTATACTGGTATGGACTGGGTAATGTGTTAGAATCCATACTGGTATGGACTGGGTAATGTGTTAGCATCTATACTGGTATGGACTGGGTAATGTGTTAGGATCTATACGGGTATGGACTGGATAATGTGTTCGGATCTATACTGGTATGGACTGGGTAATGTGTTAGGATCTATACTGGTATGGACTGGATAATGTGTTAGGATCCATACTGGTATGGACTGGATAATGTGTTAGGATCTATACTGGTATGGACTGGATAATGTGTTAGGATCCATACTGGTATGGACTGGATAATGTGTTAGGATCTATACTGGTAAGGACTGGGTAATGTGTTAGGATCTATACTGGTATGGACTGGGTAATGTGTTAGGATCTATACTGGTATGGACTGGGTAATGTGTTAGGATCTATACTGGTATGGACTTCAATGGCAAATGCCAGTCGAGCCCCACAGTGCCGGGCAGTGAGCATAGGGCCCACTAGAGGATGTCGGGGCCTCAGGCCACCCTCATGAAGTCTGTTTCTGATTGGTCAGAGACATTCACACCAGTGTCTGCTGGAGGTCATTTTGTAGGGCTCTGGCAGAGCTCATCCTGTTCCTCCTGGTACAAGAGCAGATACCGGTCCTGCTGATGGGTTAAGGACCTTCTACGGTCCTGTCCAGCTCTCCTAGAGTAACTGCCTGTCTCCTGAAATCTCCTCCATGTTCCTGAGACTGTGCTGGGAGACACAGCAAACCTTCTGGCAATGGCACGTATTGATGAGCCAACCAGTAGTGACACTGACCCCCTCTATAGGGTCCAGCTATGGCCTCATGCTACCAGTAGTGACACTGACCCCCTCTATAGGGTCCAGGTATCTCCTCATACTACCAGTAGTGACACTGACCCCAGCCAAATGCAAAACTAGTAAAAAAAAGATGAGTAGTGGAAAAAAAATGTCAGTGGCCTCAACCTGTAAAACCATTCCTGTTTGGGGAGTTGTCTCATTGCCCATCTAGTGCACCTGTTTGGTAATTTCATTAACACCAAAGCAGCTGAAACTGATTAACAACCCCCTCTGCTGCCTAACTGACCAGTGTGTATGTATACATACATTTTATAATCGCGTTTTATTTTTTATGTGAATGATTTTAATTAAAAGAATAGTTGTTGCTTCCCACTGATTGATTTATTTATTTTTTAACCCACCTATTTGATTTCTGATCCCATGATGCTGTTTTTCAGCTGCCATTGGATTCATCTACAGCCTTGTGATGCACATCCTGTACAAGGTGTGTAGTGTGTTCTCCCCGCCCCTTTGTGTGTTCTCCCCGCCTCTTTGTGTGTTCTCTCCGCCTCTTTGTGTGTTCTCTCCGCCTCTTTGTGTGTTCTCTCCGCCTCTTTGTGTGTTCTCTCCGCCTCTTTGTGTGTTCTCTCCGCCTCTTTGTGTGTTCTCCCCGCCTCTTTGTGTGTTCTCCCCGCCTCTTTGTGTGTTCTCCCCGCCTCTTTGTGTGTTCTCCCCGCCTCTTTGTGTTCCTCTCTATGGTGGCTCCTCATTAATGCATTGTGTCCTGACCAGGTTAAAGTGTCCGAGATCGTCCTGAACACCTTGGACATTATCACCGTCATTGTCCCCCCGGCTCTGCCGGCCGCCATGACAGTGGGGACCGTCTACGCCCAGAGCCGGCTGAAGAAGAAAAATATCTTCTGCATCAGTCCCCCACGCATCAACGTCAGCGGCAAGATAAAGATGGTGTGCTTCGATAAGGTAAGGCGGAGGGGACCCTGTGTGACCCCCGGGGGGAGCTCTGCATTCCCTCCACTTCCCATCTCCAAATCAAGGCACCTTGGTTAGAAAAGAACCCCACCCCCCCCCCCCTTACCTACGGTCGTTCCTGGGCTCTCCTGTTCTTCTGGGGAACCTGGGACCGCAGCAAGTGGTTGGGATGGTTTTACACAGAGGAGATTGGGAAACGTCTGTTCCTCCATCTCCTCTGTAACAAATGAAAGTACAGGAAACATTACCCAAGCTCAACTGCTATATTCAGGAAAAAGGTTGTATAGCCGAAACGCGTTACATTTTTGATGCAGTGTCATTTCACGTGTAGCCAATAAAAGATTTTTTGTAAGGAGTTTGGGTTTATATACTATGGACCTCGGTGACGAATGAACCCAGGAGCAACAGATTTTGTCACTTTCAGAGTTGTCATTCCCTGGCTGTAAAAGCCGCTAACCAAGCACGATCGGTGTTTGTTTATCTGCTTTGGAGGACAGCGAAGACATGAGGGTTCTAATAGACCCCTGATGTCTCCATAAAGAGTACCTGTCACCTGCCCAAAGCTACCACAAGGGGCTTTGTTAGCTCCCCTGTCATAGCAATAAAGTTAAATGGAAAATTAAAGTGTAAAAAAAAAATAATTATATTTTCTACTAATAGAGTGAGAGAAATAATTCTATGAATAAATCTACAATGATTAAAAAAGGCTTTTAAAGCTTCACCTATAGACCATTTAATGTGCTGTGGTTTGTCACCATTCAACTCCTAGCTAGTAGCGGGTTGGACCCCCTTTATTAGGTCCTCCTTGCTAGTCGTGGGTTGGATCCCCTTCTGTCTTCATTCTTGGTGGAATAGATACAACCATGTGTTGGATACATTCCTCAGAGATTTTGCTCCATAGTGACATGATAGCATCACGCAGTTGCTTCAGATTTGTCGGCTGCACATCCATGATGCCAATCTCCCGTTCCACCACATCCCAAAGGTGTTCTATTGGATGAGATGTGGTGAGTGTGGAGGCCATTGGAGGACAGTGACCTCATTGTCATGGTGAAGAAACCAGTGGTGAGATGATTGGAGCTTTGTGACATGGTGCATTATCCTGCTGGGAGGAGCCATCAGAAGATGGGGACACTGTAGTCATAAAGGGATGGACATGGTCAGCAACAATACTCAGGTAGGGGGTGGTGTATAAACCATGATCAGGTACTAAGAGACCCAAAGTGGGCCAAGAAAATATCCCCCACACCATTACACCACCCCCACCAGCCTGAGCCATATCATGTTCAGGGGTTCCAAGTAATTTTCTAGCAAAAAAAAAAAAAGCTGATTTTTTTTTTGGGGGGGGGGGGGGGGGTTCTATGTTGGGTGAGCTTGGGTGGACTTGTGTCAAACTTTGTAACGATGTATGCGAAAAATCAAAAAAATAACCCAATGGTCATCCTTGAGCCCTCTCCATTCCATTCAGTTCCAATCTGACCTCCATGTTGCTCGCAGACAGGTACTCTGACCGAAGAAGGACTGGACGTTTGGGGGGTGGTCCCACTCGAGGACACCTACTTCCTGCCCATTACCCATGAGCCTCGCTGGCTGTCAGACGGGCATCTCTTATATTCTCTGGCCTCCTGCCACTCCATCACCCTGCTGAATGGAAATCCCATCGGAGACATGATGGACCTGAAGATGCTGGAGTCCACCGGATGGGTGAGATATAAAACCTCTTCTCCCTGACCCTGTGAGGTGGCCGGTGCTGCCTGCGGGATCTCAGTTCGGATCGTTCTGCAGGTCGGTGATTTATTTATTTTCTATCTTTTCAGGTTCTGGAGGACGGAGAAGCAGATCCGCGCACTAAGGACGTTTTTGGGACCAAAGTGCTGTCACTGATCAAGCCGCCCACCCTGGAGGAGCAGCCGCATGGACCCGTACGTGACCATTATTACAGCCCGTCTATTTTTTTCCTCTCCTGTTTCTTTGGGGAGGGATTTTCACCACTTGACCTCCGTAAGAATTACCCCCAGGCCATTTTTTTGCTTTTTGGCACTGCGTTACTTTAACTGACAATTGCGCTGTCATGCAACGCTGTACACAAATGTGATTTATATAATTTTTCCCACAAATAGAGCATTCTTTTGGTGGTATTTGATCAATACTGCGTTTATTATTTTTTATTATATAAAGAAAAAAAATCAATTTTGAAATAAAAAAACAATATTTTTTTACTTTCTGCTTTAAAACATCCAATACAAATGTTTTTAAAGGATCAAATACCTTCATAAATCTAGACCACTATGTATTCTGCTACATCATACTGGTAAAAAAAAAATCCCAATAAGTGTATATTGATTGGTTTGCTCGAAAGTTATAGCGCCTACAAACTATGATATATATATTAGAATTTTTTTTTTTATATACTAGTAATGGTGGAAATCAGCCTCTTATAGCGGGACTGTGACAATCTGACACTAAAAAGATTGGAAGTTTTGAAAAAAAAAAAAAAAGACAATATATATATTTATATATATATATGTATGTGTGTGTATGTGTACATATATATATATTTATATATATTTATTTATATATATTTTTTTATGTTTTGCTATAAAACATATGAAAACATTTTTAAAAAAAATCTAATTTCTTCCTTTATGTATTCTGCTACATATTTTGGGTAATAGAATCCCAATAAGCCGTATACTGATTGGATTGCGCAAAACTTATAGCATCTAAAAACTATGGTATATACAGTATCTCACAAAACCGAGTACACCCCTAAGTGACAATGTCCAAATTGGGCCCAAAGTGTCAATATTTTGTGTGGCCGCCATTATTTTCCAGCACTGCCTTAACCCTCTTGGGCATGGAGTTCACCAGAGCTTCACAGGTTGTCACTGGAGTCCTCTTCCCCTCCCCCATGATGACATCACAGAGCTGGTGGATGTTAGAGACCTTCCCCTCCTCCACCTTCTGTTTGAGGAGCCCCACAGATGCTCAATAGGGTTTAGGTCTGGAGACGCTTGGCCAGTCCATCACCTTTACCCTCAGCTTCTTTAGCAAGGCAGTGGTCATCTTGGAGGTGTTTGGGGTCGTTATGTTGGAATACTGCCCTGCCCCCCAGTCTCTGAAGGGAGGGGATCATGCTCTGCTTCAGTATGTCACAGTACATGTTGGCATTCATGGTTCCCTCAATGATCTGTAGCTCCCCAGTGCCGGCAGCACTCATGCAGCCCCAGACCATGACACCCCCACCACCATGCTGACTGTAGGAAGACACACTTGTCTTTGTACTCCTCACCTGGTTGCCGCCACACACGTCTGACACCATCTGACACCAAATAAGTTTATCTTGGTCTCATCAGAGCACAGGAGATGGTTCCAGCAATCCATGTCCTTAGTCTGCTTGTCTTCAGCAAACTGTTTGCAGGCTTTCTTGTCCATCATCTTTAGAAGAGGCTTCCTTCTGGGATGACAGCCAGGCAGACCAGTTTGATGCAGTGTGCGGCGTATGGTCTGAGCACTGACAGGCCGACCCCTCCCCCCCCCCCTTCAACCTCTGCAGCAATGCTGGCAGCACTCATACGTCTATTTCCCAAAGACAACCTCTGGATATGACGCTGAGCACGGCACTCAACTTCTTTGGTGGACCATGGTGAGCCCTG